>NC_133770.1:28300829-28310492 GCF_003597395.2 Chelonoidis abingdonii | reverse complement strand
CTCTGCTGCAACCTGCACTGTCTTTCCTGACTCGTACATGGTCCTCACGTTCCATGTGCCTATGGTAATCCTCCTGGTTGCAAGAAGGGTAATCAGCTTAGTGGCTTCCTCACGGCTTTCACCACCCAGCGTCATGCAACTTCGAGTTGAAGACCCTTCTTTTTCCAGAGTAAAAGTCTCTGTTGTCTCTATTGTTGGCGTTTCTGTAGCAGGTTGATTTTTTTTACGGGATGGGGCTGCTAGCCCCACACCCAACCCTTCTCCTTTACCCTGACTTGGGACAGGCAGATGGCCCCAAAGGACCTCTCTGGTGGAGTTATCCTGGCAAACAGTAAGGGCTAAAGTCTTCATTTGTTTTATAAAAAAGAGCATCCTCAAAAGAAAAGGTACTGCATGCTATGAGTCAGTCTGATCTGACCCCTGATGGTATGGCTGTATGCAGGCATGGATGTTTTGCTGTCAGTCAGCACACAATTGTTCTTTAGGAAATATCTTTAGCTCATATGACCATCAACTACAGAGCATGAGACCGGAAGTTAGAGACTCTTGAATTCTAGTCCCAGTTCAGCACTGGGATCCACTCTATGGCCTGGGACGAGTTAGTGAGAGTCAGATTCTGCCTGGGTCATATGCATTTTTACTGTAGGGTATGTCTACACTGAAATTAAAAACTTGAGGCTGGCTGATGCCAGCTGACTTAGGGTCTCAGGAATCAGGCTAAGGGGCCGTTTAGGCTGGACCCCAAGCTCTAGGACCCTGTCACGTGGGAGCGTCCCAGAGCTCGGGCTGCAGCCCAAGCCTGAATGTCTACACTGCAGTTAAACAGCCCCACAGCTTGAGTCCCACAACCCCGAATCAGCTGGTATAGGCCAGCACTGCACAGGGTATGTAACTGCAGTGTAGACCCACCCGTATCTTAGCTAAGGAGACTGCAGACAGCTGTCCTCTCTTTCCGTTCTCAGAGGGTGGTGCACCTGGGCGTGGATCCATACTCATTATTATGCTTCAGTGGCAACAACTAGCCTTCAATACGTCTTTGTATCAATATCACCTTCAGAAAAATGGGATAACAATAATTACAAGTTTATCTAATGCTTATATAGAGCTCTACACAGTAAGTGTGAAATATGATCAGACAGAGACATGCAATACAAGGCTATTACTTGAACATAGATACACAGAACATTATCTGAGATTGTACTGTATGATGCACTAGAAAACACACAGTAAGAAACAGTTCTGTTTGGTAAGGGATGGATTATTCTACCTACTATTGCTCTTTATTAACTAGGAACTGATAGAACATTAGCCTTGCACACATATGGGAATGAATCAAAAGGACCAAGTAGTAGTTGGACCAATTTAGCCTAAGAAAATCTTTCATCTACAGCTTCTTATTGCTGTTTTCACAGTTTTTGGCCTGTTCTTTAGTTTGCCACAATTCTATATTGTGCACATGGCTTTTCGTGTACTTCTGCTTTCCTCTTTTTTTCCCCCCTAGCTAAATCCTTGGGATATACCAGTGCATGTGTTTTATAATGAGTATAATACCAGTGTTACAGGCAGTAGAGGAGAATCTTTGTCATATCCCTACGTAGATTGTTGACATGGACTATTTCCAATAATCACACATTGTCCATTTGCTTGAAAGGATATATTATTTATACCCTAGTAATCTGCCAGGATATGCTGTTGGACACTGAAAAAGATTCTATTTTTACAGTTTATTAAGAAAAGTTTATTACTTCTAAGGTATTTTGCCTAGTATTTTATTTCAACCTGGAAATATTACTCTTTCTGTCCAGCTGATGTGGCTGTGTAGAAGAAGCCACTGCAGGCACACTTAACAACATCATGCAAAGAAAAGCAAACTAGATTTTTCACTACTATTGGGAAAATTCAAGCAGAGTACAAATAATCCTGTTAACAGTTTTTTGCATAAACTTCAGAATTATTGCCTGGAACACAGACATCAGTCTATAACTCCCATTTGAACAAATATTTCTAGGCTGAGGCAAGAAAAGGGAAAATGGGAATCACTGGAGAACAGTAACAATACTTCAGTGTTTTTGTACTCTCTAATTAGTTCAGGCCCACAATTCCCCCCCCTTTCCCTGTGGTGAAGAGAATAATTAAGAATGCATGTCCACCTGAGAAACTGCCTCTTACCATTCAATGAGCTACGGTACTGTGGTCAGCTGATGAACGAATGCTAGATTGTTGATCAATATAAGGGAGAGGGTGGCTGACTTGACATTCTAACTGGCTGATGATGAGGGACAAGCTGATGATGAAGGTGTTTATAGGCTGCTACTTGGTATTGCCAACCACAAACTTTCAAAACTCACCATTCAAGCCCTAAAAAACTAGATTAAGATTTGTGAGATTTAAAAATAAATGAATAAATATTGGTTCATTTAATTCACTTTCTGAGCCTTGAGGTTGCCTTTCCCTCCCATTTTTAAGCTCTTCTCCTCAGTCATGACGGTTAGAACTTACTTTCTTTTTTCCTTTGCACATGCAAGCTGAGGTTCTTGTGAAGTCTTTTGATTCCAGCTACTAAGACTTTAACAATAATGTCAAATACCATGAGACGCATGATAAAACCCCAAGAGTTAGCAACCCTGAGGAGGGATGAGCTTATTGTATGATATCTTGGCTTTATGATTTTAAATAACTGTCTGGATGCTCAAAACATATGGATGATGCTTTTTTTCCTCTAAATCAACAGCAAATAAATGACTATACCACATTATTACTATGGCTGCATGAAAAACCAGAACTTTTCTTGCTCTGAAAAAGTGTATTGGATTTCTTGCACTGTTTTCTATCAAACCTTCTCTGCATTTACCAACCATCTCTGATTATTATACCTATTTTACAAGTGAGGCATAGAGAGTTTAGTTATTCCACTGCAAAGTTAAATGTCAGACTGCAAGTGTTAGAGCCAATAATAGAAGCTAGAAATTCTGAGCTCCAGTACTCAGTTATTATAACTCACTGCTCCTGTAAGTTGCTGTGTATTCATTATGTTTACTTGTATTGTCATCTGAGGCAAAGCCTGACCTGTCATCAGTAGATTCTTGTAATGTAACCCATGTAGGTTGCCTACACGAGAGAAAGCAAGCAAGCATAACACTGACAAACCCTGGACATCAATAGCTGAGATCAAACCTGGGACCTCTAGAGCTTAATGCAGAAGCCTTTGCAGCCTGAGCTATTAGCCACAGCTGTAGAAAGCTCATCAATCTGAGGCTGGTCTGGCTGCCACTAGAGGGGGACAGAGTGCCACACCCAGCAGCCATGTGTTACACATGGCTATGGTGAGGCTGGTCTGCATTCCTTATATGGTGCACAGCCCAACTGCATGGGAGCTCTTTTCATGGCCATAAATAGTGAGGCATGTTGGGCAGGGCAAAAGTGGGATGATCCATCATTCTTCTGATCTTTCTCATTTTATGGCATGGGCACTACTCCAGCGAGCAGTTGGAGAAGTAGCTGTAGAGCTGCAAGTAGTTGTAAGAGCTGCACTGTTGCTGTGTCATAGCCAAGAGTTAGGACTTGCAATTCCCCTTCCCCCTGCAAAGATTACCCCATGCTTAGCCCTACTGCTTGAGCTGGGTCCTGGGAAGAGGAATTTGGCTTTACTGTTTGAATTAACATAATTTACTTACAAAGTCTACATATGGGTCTGCTTGTCTATTGTGTGTGGTCCCCCACCAGCCCTCAGCATTTTTATCCTTTATACCAGTGCAAAGCAGGTATATCACTAGACAAGGTGTATTGCAACAGAGAACCAGGCCCAAAGTGTCTATCCAAACTAAGGCTGGCCAGAAAACACCATTTTGCAAAGCAATTCAAAGTTTTCACATTTGCTTTTGTTCTGCATTGTAACAAAAATGACATCTTTAAAAAAGAAAAAGTGTGAAAAAAATGTGAGGGAGGCACTTCCCTCATACCAAGCAGTAAGCTGGTGGTTAGGGGTTTCATCAGGGATGTGGAAGACCCAGGTTTGAGTGTGTTATACCTGACTTGAACCAAGAACTTGAACCTCTGTCTACCACATCCTCTGTTAATATCTTCCCAGTGAGCAGTTGGCTACCCTAGCCAAACTAGCCTAGTTTTGATCAAAAATCCACCCTGTACCTAAGAAACCTTCCTGATGAAAATTTTATCAAAACAGATACATTTCTATAAGAAGCTTTGCTTTGATGAATTCATATTTTCTGATAATCAAATGTTTTGTTGAAAAATTCCCAACTAGCTCTAATCCAAACATCATAAAACACAGAGAAACACTAAGTATATTGATATTACTGTGGCAGGGCTTATTGCTTTTTAAGAGTAACTTTTAAATTCTGTTTCCTTGTTTGAAAACTCAAGCAATGTTGCTCAATTGGCAAAACATAACTGAATTAATCTATGTGTCTATGGCTAATGCTGCGGTGGAAATCCTCCCTTTCAGACAATCATTTGAAATTTTTAAGAATTATTTAATGTTGACAAATTGAGTTTCCTCTGAATCTGGCATTGCTTTTATGAATATGACTGAGGCATTTCCCAGGTCTCTGATAGCTATATCAGAAATTATAATATATCTCCTTATAGCTTCTGGTATAACCTTTTAGTGTTTATTCTTTTGATTGGCTGCTGTTCACTGTAGGGAGAAATTGGCAGGGGGAGATTTCTTTAGGGCAGAATAAAAAGGTGTTTAATTAACACAAAAGCAATACAGAGTTTATACTTCTATTTCTTTCAAAATGGGAGTGATCATAAAAGTGAGCTTTATAAGACTTTAGTAAGACTTGCAGCATGGATTGAAAATCAACAGTGTTTTCAAGTAGCTCACCCATTTATGTGTTGAATGCCATTTATTAATATACATTTATTTCTCATGAAAGATGAATAATTATAGATGCTGAAGGAATCCTTTTAGCTACAAATAGATTCAGTACAGCCAATAGCAATGCAGTTTTATAGTAATCCACATTAACCCACTGTCTGTCTTTGTCACCTTGTCGTAGCTGGACCATGTAAGAAATTTGAGTGTGCTACCAGATCTTGCTCTTTAGTTCATGTAGCAAAGACTCATTAGTTCTAGATCTGAAAATAGTGGGTTCAATCCTTACAGATATTCCAGCCACAGGGTTGTGACACATTCGCAAATTTAAAGTGCTAAGAAAAAATAATGTGACACCAAAAAAGTTCATGGCTTAGCTAGTAGTACTAGGATTCAAACAATGTGGTTTCAATTCCTGACTCTGCCACTGATTGGCTGGATGACCCTTGGTAAGTCACTTCACCTCTCTGTGCCTCAGTAGACCCTCAATAAAAAGTACTTACCTGTTCTGTAAAGCACTTAGATTTATGAATAAAATTGCTATATAAGAGCTAAGTAGATGAAGATCATGGTCATTTTATTAGTTTCATAGTCATAAATGAATTTGAATTGGTACATTCATATCAACTTAAAGATATTTTACTTATATCATTCATGTTTAATTTTAAACATATAGTCATCTTTATGTACTCAAATTTCCCAGCACAAGCCTCATCCTTTGAAGTGCATCCACCTCCTCCAATATAGGAGACATCTTCAATTTGGGCTGAAATCAGCCCAAGCTGAGTGCTCGACACCTCAGTTGAGTCTCAGTACCTGGCAAAAGAGGGATCAAGGGTACCAAAATATGCATTGGCTTCCAGATACTTCTGTATACAGACCCATCACATACCAGGTTTTGAAAAAGCTGAGCTAGTTAGATCACAGATAGGACAAGAAACCAGCTCACATTTCACCTTACAGTTCACAAAAAAGTGGGCAAGACAAATTGATTATGGGCTTGGTTATTTGAATTGATGCTTTAAAAAAAACAAACAATCAAGGTATAATTACCTGTATTACCTATGGGACTTTACATTGTATAAACTCTAATAAATTTTAGAACATCTCACACTCAGCAAGAAAACAGTAATTGTAGTTATTGCAGAGAAGAGTGATATATATATTATATACACACACACATATATACACATGCATACGCACACTGTCCCTTCTGAGTTTAATTGTTAATATTGCTGTCTACCCAGACTGGGAATTGTATTGCTCCTATTGCTGTAATTTACTAGCTTATTTCAGATCAGTTGAATCAGTGAGCAATGAAATGCCAAGTTTCAAAATATGGGTCCTAAATTTGTAATATACTGTGTCATGTTTACAGTTCTCATAGCAAATGTCCATGGAAATCTCAAATTGCAATGACTTTGTGGCATTTACCAGATGAGATTTTCTACTGAGCCCATGAAAATCTCCAGGGAAACACCACTCTCTTACACAAGTTAATAGTTAAACTATTCAGCTAGCTCATCAGCTACTGTAAATTGGTGTAGCACCACTGAAATCAGTATAACTACATCAGCTTACAATCGGGCCCTGGGTTTGACTTTCTCTGTCTTTAAATTTGAACAGTTTTCATCGTGTTTGTCATAAATGACAGTCCAACATCAACTCTTTCCAGATATACTGTAATTTGTGATATACTGTAATTTACAAATGAGTCAGAAGTGGGTCATACAAAAATATATCAAGCTCCAAATAGAAAAAACTAGTGAATTCCAAGTATTCTTAATATAAAAGGAAAGAGCATAATTAAACATAAGAAGTCTGCAATATTAATAGGCAATAAGGACTTGATCCTACCAGAGGATCTCTGATCCATAGTGAAGCATTTTCTGTACTTTAGCGGAAGGAATGACTGACCCCTTCTGGATAAATTAAGAACCCCTTTTTCTCCAGATTCACACCACTTTTTAGAAATGAGCTCAAACCAAACCTTGGTTAAGCTTCTAAAATGTTCTGATGCACCTTTTCTTTTTGATATATTTTTTTCATACCTTTTCCATCTTCGTTTCTAGCTGGAATCAGTATCACAAACACCACACAAAATGTTATTTTAATGTTTAATCAGTACTGCCAATCCCTAGTGTTCAAACCTGACAAGTCAGGCCCCCCCCAAATCACGAGAGTGGCTTTAAAATAATGAAATTTTGAATAGTAAAGTTTATTTGTCCTTTGGGTTTTCCGATTTTAGGACTTATAATCTGAAGCTTTATTTGCACAACCATGAGGCTAGAAACTTACATTTTTTAAAAAAATGAAAACTGAGTTGCTCACATAACATTTCAAGATTTGGGACTTTAAGAAAAACACAAAAAAGATTGTGTAACACTGTAAAATATACAGCAGCAATAACCTAAAATATTGAGGATTACAAATGTAAAATGTAGAGTAGTGGACCATTACTGTAAAATGCTGCAGTATATTTTTAATATGGGAGGAAGTGAAAGAACAAGGGGTCAAGTCCTCACTCCATTGAAGTCAATGACAAAACTCCTTTGAATTTCTGCAGGATCACAATGTAACCCCAGAGATTCACAGTTTGGGATTCTCTGCTCCATCACTATTTTAAATGTCCAAAACTACTTTAGATTCTAATCCTGCAATAAGTTCAATGTAGATGTAAGTGCTATCCCTTCAAGGATCTTTCAAGACTTACATGGTAATCATACAACAGCAGGTGTGTCCTTTATCTACAGGCAAAACTTTTTTTAAATTTTTTTAAAGACACTGTTTTAGAAACTGGTTGTGCACCAAAATATATTTGGATTCTTCACTGCAAGAAGTGACTGAGTGGCATGCAAATAAAATGTCTTCTTGGGCTAGTTTGTTGCTGAAACAAGACTCATTTTTAATTTACCTAACTACAGTGAGATCAGTTTAAAATATTTCCCCCCCTAATGCTAACCAAATCACTTCTTTCTCTCTCTCACACACACACAAAACAGAACAGCTGAGATACAAGAAGCGTCATCAACCAACTAACAATTTTTAAAACTGATTTGTTGTTGGGTTTTTTTTTGTATATTTTTCTTTGTGTGAACTTTATATCCTTGAGGAAAATTGCCACATTTTGTGCTTAGTATGGAAGCAAAACAAAGCTCTTGGCATAGCAGCCTGCAGTTAAAGTCCCTTTCCTTCTTCCTTGTTTAGTGTGATGTCATCATTTTGGCACTTGGAAACGTATTGTTTCAATAAGACTCCCATAAATGGCCTCTCTGTGCTCCTGATTTAAATGTTAAGAAATGGATGGGAATTGCTTTCTGTAGTGTCTCCCACTTTCCTTTTAGTTAAACACCACTCGGTAGTAAATATCCACAGGATGCATTGTTATTCATGGTACATCCTGTCTACCACCTAAGCACTAATTTTTGTTTTCTGAAATTATACAAACTCTGAATTAGAACAGCGTTTACAAAATAAACCTCTCTTCTTCCCTTCCCTCCCCCATCCCTCACAAACTTAACAAATGTTGGCTCTGATATTTGGACATTTCAATCCTAGGAGAACAAAGACAGCTTGTTTCTTTACTTCGGAAGTAGAGGCATAATGATGGCATGCTTCCAAAGTAGTGTACTCTGCTTGGAATAATTGTATTTACTACACACTGTACATGTTACTGAAATTCTGTTCTCTCTCTTTTATTTTGTTTAATGTAAGAAATTGTTCCCTTTCAGTTTGCAAACAGGGTAAGCCTGTATCTGAGAGGAAGGGTGATCTTGTGGTGAAAGAACTGACCTGGTTCTCAGGAGACATGGCTTCAAATTATAGCTTTGCAAAAAACTTCCTATATGGCCTTTGGTGAATTTCTTAATCTTCCTGTGCATCAGTTTCCTACCTCAAAATGGGAACAATACTTCTCCCATAGTTTGTGTGTCTTGTCTTTTAAAACTGTAATTCCTTTGGGGCAGGGACTTTCCCTTACTCTGTATGTGTTCAGCATCTAGCACAGTGGTTCTCAACCTGTGGCCCAGTCAGCCCACAACTGCAGCCTGTGTGACATTTTCAGGGCCATACAGGTAGTATTGGATGTAGCCACAATGGTAAATAGGTTGAGAACCACGGGTCTAGCACAACACCGCCCTGATCTTTGTTGATGACTCTAAGGGCCATTATAATAAATAAATAAATAGGGTGACCAGATAGGAAGTGTGAAAAACAGGGACACTTTTTTTTGTGAGGGGAGGGCAGGGCTGGTGCAAGCATTTAGGTGACCTAGGTGGTCGCCTATGGCGCAGGCATTTGGGGGGTTCCATTTTCTTTGGCAGTGACCGTGGCGGCTGGATCTTCGGCCACCCCAGTTGCTGTCGGCATTTAGGCGGAGGGAGCTGGGGGAGGGGAGCCCGGGGAGGGGAGCCCGGGGAGGGCCACCTGCAGCAAATGTGGGGGGGACGACCCCCCTCAGCTCACCCTTGCCCCACCTCCTCCCCAAGCATGCCATGGCTGCTTCACTTCTCCTGCCTCCTAGGCTTGCAGCGCCTAAGCTGATTGGTGCTGCAGGCCTGGGAGGCGGGAGAAGTGAAGTGGCCATGGCGTGCTTGGGGAGGAGGCTGGGCAGGGGTGAGCTCCTTCACTTCTCCCGCCTCCCAGGCTTGCAGTGCCAATCAGCTTAGGTGCCGCAAGCCTGGTAGGTGGGAGAAGTGAAGCATCATTGGCGTGCTCGGGGTGCTCGTGCGCGAAGCAGGGGTGAGCTGTGGGGGGGTGACTCAGGGCTGGGGGGGAGCTGCCACAAGAGGGGCACCTCAGGGCAGGGCAGGGGCACGGGGGGG
>NC_133770.1:28264992-28298876 GCF_003597395.2 Chelonoidis abingdonii | reverse complement strand
AGCTATCTCCACTGCCTTCTAGAAAGGTCTTAATTGGCTCCAGGTGCCTTGATTAACCTGGAGCAACTGCCATTTGGTTACCATGGTCCTAGGGATTTGTTTAGCCTGGGGCTAACATACCTGTTTCTCAGTACTTTACTGTAGCCATCTGGCCTTGCCCCATCACAATATATAATAAATTAATGCTTAATTTTTAGCATTTCAGTAGCTCCATTTAAGTCAGTAAGACTACACTCATGATTAAAACCTATTGAATCAGTGAAAAGACTCCCATTGTTTTCAGCAGGCTTTGGATCAGTCCCTGAGTGCCTTGCTGAATGAAGGCCATTTTTCTTGAAAAAAGATTCAGAGAAAAATTTTCAAACGTCACACATTCACAAAGTCACTTAACTAGCAGGTGCCTTAGCTGCCCATCAGAACTCTCAACCACAAGCCAGGCACCACATACAATGCTTGGAGAGACCTCAGCGCCTAAGGAAAGGATTAATGGAAGCCAGGTAGGGAGCCAGTCTTTATTCCCCTTAGGTTAGTACAATCATTTAGGAGACACAGATTTAAGTCACTGCTCCAAAGCAGGCAGAGGGGGAATTTGAGCCTGCATCTCCCACATACCCTAGTGAGTGCCCCTAACCATTGGGCTGTCAAGATACAAGGAGAGGCATCTCCCTGTCTAGTTTGAGAATATTTCTTCAGGGTTGCTGGGCTTTTGAAAAGTCTGCTAGTTCAGGATGATATCAGGACTCTGGTAGCTTCACAAATACTGACCAGCGGAGTCCTAGGCAACAGGTGCACAGTGGTTTTGCAAATGTGAGTGGTGCCTAAATGGGATGTAGGCTCCTAAGTACATTTGTGAATTTGGCCCTAAGTGACAGAGGAGCCTAAGTCACAATTTCAAAAGTGACTTCAGCACTTAGGGTCAGGTTTTCAACCTGCTTATGCACTTCTGAAAACCCTACTAGGCACCTAACTCCCTTTAACTGAATAGTGCTCATGGAAGGAGATCCAAAGAATGGTACTACAAATCATTGCTGTATTACCTCCTGTCTTGATCTGTGTACAGAAGCCCAAGTTAAGAACAGGGGATGATGCTATGTTATCTAAGTACCTATACAACCCTCCTCCCCATAGTGCACAGATGCTTCCCAATCATTAATACATTTTATCCTCTCAACTCCCTCATAAGGTAGAAGAATATTATCCCAGTTTTGCCCAGTATCACACAGAAGTCTGTGACTGAGCTGGCAAATTAATGCAGGTCTCCTGAGACCCTCTCCAGTGACTGATGGACTAGACTATCCTTCCTTTCCAGGGTGTCATCTCAGTTCAGTTCCATGCATAGATCTCCAGGAGATGATCTGGGCCATATTTCTTGAGGATGTGCAAGTATTTCTTTAAAGTGGACAAAAATAGCCTTTAAAGTATAAAATCATGTTTAAGTATGCAAGAAGCATCCTACAAAATATAATAAGACCAGATTTTCATGATACACATACAACATATATGTGTGTAGTCATGCAAAACCAGGAACAGCATTGGTCCAACCATGTATACACCCTTTAGAAGTCTGGCCCTTATGGTTTAGTCAGGCATAATTCACATTTTAGGCCTATTTCATCTCCAGGTTACGCCAGTGAAAGAGATAAGTAACTCCACTAAAATTGATGGTTACAACAATGGAAAACTAGTGTAAATGAGATTAGAACTGGCTCATTGCGATCTTACAAGCTAAGCAGTCTGCAGAATGTTGTGAATTCTGGCCTCGCAGCAGCTGACATATTCAGGGGAAAGGCAGCCTGCTCTGGAAAACAAACAAAAACAACATAAAAAAGGCTACACTCCAGGGAGTTTTGGTTATCCCAGCTTCCCACGGTCCATAATTCCCAACTCACTGTCCCTTCACACATACACTCATGGGCTGAGCAGCCCCCAGGAATAACTACAGCTCTACTGGCAAGGCTGGAGAAAATTCTCTGTGTGGCTGTGTCTGCTAGAGAAATATACCGTCTCAATCCAACCTAAAAACTGGAAGATTTAAAACAAAGTTAAATTTAACTGGCTAAAATGGGTAATCCTGTTCCTCCTCATTCTTATTACACCCCCAATCACTATTGTGTTTTGTGGGGCACTCAGGAAATCTTTGCCACAGTGCTTCTTCTTCTTCTTCCCCCGACTAAACTCTGAAATAATTACCAGCCAAGGGGATATCCCTGCTTGTTAGAATATTATATCTCCTGAACTTGATGGCCATCCCTATATGGTTCATCAGGTTTCTGTCTTTGCGCCTGCAAAGGGAAACAAATGGGTGAGTGATGAGAACCTCTAGGAAGTAGTTGTGTTTACATCTGTGGGTATGTCCACAATTTGAGCTCAAGGTGTCATTTCCAGCTCAGGGAGACATACCCACACTAGCCCTGCTTGGGTGTAGCCGGGGCAGCATGAGTAACACAATGGGCTAGCTGTCTTAGTACATGCGGAATATCTCCTACAGGATCATACTTGAGGTGGCTAGTCCCTCATGCCACAGCAGCTACATTTCTATTTTTAGTGCCCTAGCTCCATCAGAACTAGAGTGAGTGTGTCTGATCAAGCTGGAAATTACATCTCCAGCTTGAAGTGTAGACATATCCTGTATCAAATACAACCTAGTGACTGCAGAGTCCAGTAGACCCACAAAATTCCTATGGCCTAGAAGATTTAAGGATTATATTATAACTGAACAGGGCCCATAAAAGTTTAACAATGTACTAATAAATCACAAAATGTTAAACTAAATTAATACCCAGTCAATATAAAAATAAACAGATATGGACTATCTAAATTCTTGTGTAGTTTACACTTAAGTTCTTGCTTTTTGAACTCTGAATGCAACTATTGCCTCAGTTTCCTTCATTGGAATGATAGTTTAGTTCTCAAGCTACTTCTCAAGATGTTCTGTCTCTACCTGTTCCAAGATAAGGATAGTCGGTATAAATAAAATCAAAACGAAAATGGCAGGTACCTAAAGTCCAAATGGAGGCATCTCTTCACTCAGTTCCTCTCTCCCTGGGCAACATTTTTTTTCCCTTTGATTCTCAGTGAATCCTCAATTCCCTTTTCTCTCCACAGTTTAGCAGTGACACCTTTAGTTCTGTGTGAATCAAGAGGAAGCCTCCAAACTCCATCTTCCAAACTCCAGGCCTTGGGTCCTAGATAAGAAAAAAGCATCAGGTCTGATTCCAAACCTTCTGATTCTATTTCAAGGCTCCATAGTCCCTTTTCTCCCACTCAGGACTTGACTATGTCTCTGTATATCTCTGTAGCCAACAACACTCCTTCTAAGTACACCCAGAACCATCCCACATCTTGCTTCTTTTATGAACTCTTACCAAAGTCCACATAAACTTCCCCCTGCCTGAGAATGCTTACCCTTTGCCTGCCTCCATCTTAGTCCTTATCCCAAACTGTGTTTCAGGCCCTTCCTTTCTGTTCTCCTTACTAAAGAGCACCACAGCCTATTTCTTCTCAGACTTCTTCTAATTTCTAACCAACCCTACTCCTTCCCAAGCCTTCTTAGTGGAGTGACTTAGAAGCAACTCCTGCTCCCTCCAAGTCTTTCCCCACACTGAGAAACAGCAGCAGCTTATATACACACTGCCTTCCCAGCATTCCTTGTCATGACTCCTAAATTCCCCTGAACCCTGGGAATTACAACTCCTGGAATGCCTTTGGTCTGGATGGAACCAGGAATTGAGCAATGTTGGACTTAGGACCAGCCTTAAATCACCATCTTGCCCTACTACAAAATAATATCTTTTCAATGTCCTGAATTTGAATAAAAAATTCTACTTGATAATATACACTTTTAGATTCAATAGGAAATGCAAGATATTTTGTTGAGAGCTGCAATAAAAAATAAAGCCGTTGTGTAGAAATCATTCAGGAGCACATAATAAGTAATCCTTAATAAATTATCTAAACATAAACTCTTAATGTAATGGACACTTTCTATTAGATCTTATCTTGATGGTATGTCACTAAACATGCCACAAACTAAAAATAACTGTTAGTAATATTTTAATTTATTATTCTACTGCCAACATCACAAATTTATTCTATACAGTACCTGAACTTAGACATAGCAATTAAATAATTGCTGTGCAATTTTCTTTCATTTCACAATAGTAATTATGGATGATTTAAATTAAAAAAATAGATAAAGTATATGTAAGGAAGACAAGTTAGCAAAGTAGTATGTCCCAAGGGTAGGGCTGTCCTACCTGAAAGGCAAACTTAATTCATATTGTAATATAACTGGTGAATGGAAAAAGGTACAAAAGGTGAAGAGAAGTTTTAGGTCAGGGTTTTACGGCATATATCCAGTAGCTTTTGCAAATTGCCGTGTTATTATGGTGATGCTAATTTTCACTGTTAGTAGTAATATGTTAGTGCAGATGTTCCTTCCCATCACCTAAACTTGTTCACCAGCCCCCTCTCTTGCCCTGGGAGGAGATAACAGCTGCTCGATCTTCAAAATGTCTCACCAGCTCCCGCTATGCTCTGGGACAGGAAAACCTCACCCTTAAACCAGGTCACGGGAAAAAAAACATAGCAGAAAGAACAGGTGTGCCACAGTTGGGAACTTCACAGATCCACGTCCCCAGATTCAGTAGTTGCAGGCTGAACCTGAAGTGCCTCTGGAGTTGCTGAAAATTGGAATCCTCCTATAGACTGGTTATTGAGAGACTGGAGACAGCAGGATAAGGCACACGCCTAGTAGCACCAGGAACTTAGCTCTGGAGGCTGTCTTCTCAGCATGCCAAAATAGTTATTTCCTTTTCCCTATCTACCCTACAGCTTGTCAGTTTATTTGCTGAAAATAAATTATCTGAGAAATTTAGCCCTTCTGTCCATTCACAAACCATTTAGGATCAATCATAGCTTTTTCTAATGCATTAGTTAGTGATTAAGTACTCACCAACTAGTTTAGAAAAGCAATATTTAGCCTATGGATAACTCATGAACAATCCAATTCTAATAAGGCCATTTGCTCTTTCTTATCCATGGTCTGAAGGTAGTCACCTATACTACATGGTATTTAGGAGAACAATAGATATATATAATATCAGATAATAAATACTGTGGTTCATATGCAAATACAAATACTTTTATGAAGAATGGTCATTGTCTAAACGTTCATGCAAATGAAAACCTTGTTCTATGGCTGTCTGTAAGTAACAAATAAAAAGAGGAATGAAATGTTCAAAACGAGAGATGGTCAAAAAAATTTGGTAGAAGTTGTTTTTCAATGGAAAATTGGACTTTCAACTAAACAACTTTTTTTTTTGAGTGTCTGCTTGATGGAAAATTTTGACTTTTCATCAAACAACTGAACACACAAAAACCAAATAGTTTTTCGCTGAAAACTGAAAAACTTCAGCAGAAAATTAAAAAAAAAAAAGTTTCAGAAATGCTAATACAGTGCATCATGGAAGCAGTAGCAGGTGCCTTATGTTTCTAGTCTCTTTTATGAGCTGTTTTTCCTAGTCAAATTACATCTTCCATAATGTGTCATAGAATATTAGGGTTAGAAGGTCATCTAGTCCAACCCCCTGCTCAAAGCAGGACTAATCCCCAGACAGATTTTTGCCCCAGATTCCTAAGTGGCCCCCTCAAGGATTGAACGCACAATGCTGAGTTTAGCAGGCTAATGCTCAAACCACTGAGCTATCCCTCCCCACACAGACACCCATGCTACACCTTGGTGGATCAGAAAGCAGGAAGCACATGGTACATCACGAGAGATGGAATCCAACTAGGGAGCCCAGCCCATAGAGGCGAATGGGGGAAGAGGCACCCCAAATACATCTCCGCTATGGCAGCATTTCCAAACTGCAAGTTTCAGTTTTTAATGGAAAAGGTGTTTGGCCAAAACTTTTCCATTTTCAGATGAAAATGTTCAGCTTTTGATTTTTCACTGCCGCATCCCATCCCACTGCCACTTTCCAACTAGCGATAGATAAAACAAACACCCATCCAGAATTCAGATGAACGTTTCTGTTTCTGCAACATTTGACCAGCTGTAATTTGTGATAATTATTCATTGATAAACTCAATGAATTGAATTGAATTGAATGCAGACATGCTGTGAGATGTCATGTTAATCAGTAATAACACTGTGGAGCTAGTAACAGTACATATTAGACCAGCAAGAAATTACATACAAGGAAAATGTCAGTGAGAGGAACTGAAATCAGTGGGAGTTAATCTTGCCCATATCAGGGTTGATTTGTCCCAGTGGTCCAAATTCTTCCCTCAAACACAGGGTCTCAACTCATATTGACCCAGGTGGGAGTGACTCCCCTATACCTGGTGCAGACTTAGGCCAGTGTCTTTTCAGGAGATGTAATGGTTCAGCAGGCATTACAGAGAAGCCAAGAAGGAGGTGCAGAGCTGTTGAAATCCATGTTTCTGTTACCACCTAAACAACTGCTTTCTCAAGAACCAACCTAAAAGTCTGGCATCTTATTACTGGTGACAAATCAGTTCATTCTGCATCAGTTACTTTAACTAACCATTAAAAAAGGAAATGGTATCAGACACTCAAAATCTACATTATTTTTCAACAGGGTATAGATTTGTTGCTTGTTAATCACTGATTCATTTCTATGGGTCTAAAGAAAGCCTTTGAGCAAAGTAGCAGAGGCAGAAACTTTGCTGACTGTTCAACGCTTTACTATTCCAGAACTTTAATTTGTTATTTATGAAGTAGTAGAATTTAGTGGGACAATTCAGCTAAAACATGCAATTCATTTATACCCAGATTTCTTTATAACTTTATTCATGTTGAAGAAATTGCAGAAAGCATAAAATAATTCTTTCAGAAATTAAATAACTGACACTTTACATTTATTATGGCTGTGAAGCCTTCAAGGTAGATGAGTAATAATTTTTCATTTTCAACAATGGTTTTACACAGAATGCTTGGAGACTTGGAAATGATGATTAACAGACCATGCATTCCTATGTAATGGCATCATGCTACTAATTCACTCCAAAATAAGGTCACCATTCACTCCCAGATAGGAAGGAAACAGACTTGGCATTTCCCTCAAATTATCTTCTTTCATAACCATCCATTTTCAAGTCAAATCCAAGATCTTTTCTAAAGAATTTGTAAGCATAAGGATTATATTGAACATGTAAATGATTTTCCATAATTTTACATTCCTTTAGTGTCTGCATTCAGTTCACAACATAAAATATAATCCCCAAACTAGATATACATCAAACCAAAACTCCAGATCCCAACACCCCTTGACCACTGGGGATATGTGGATCCAGACCCAAATTTTGTAGCTAGCCTTCGTCTTTACAATGACTAAAAAACATTACAGGATAAGAACCCATCCAAATTCTGGGCCATGTTCCTTCATTTCTACTCACCAGGAGCAGTACCTTGCTCCATGAGTAGCCCCAGCATGAATAACAATGGAAGAATCCGTCCCTTTGTAATTTGGGTCTTTCTCTAGACAAAATCTCAAAAGTATGTACATAATACAGGAGTGAGATGTTAACATGAGAATTTTCAACAATAATTTTGATTGGTGGCAGGTCAATGTGCACTCAAATTCACATTGCACCTAAGTCTGAGCTCTGTGTGCACACCTGAAAATTGGGCTACTTATTTAGGTATCTACACATGAATTTAGGAGCCTAACTTTAAGTACCCAGGTTTGAAAATCTTGATCCGAGTTGTTAGCCATATACTTGGCTCTCACTTTAAAAAGGAATGGAGGGAAATTATTCTTAAAGTACAGTTGCATTTGAAAAACGATGGAAATAGTTTAAAATTATTTGAATGTACACTGGACAGTAGAGGACCTCTTTGTGAAGAGAAAGCTATAATTCATGCAAGGATCTCTGCTGATGTCATAAAGTGGAAGACACAGACTGAGAGATAAATAGATAATGAAGCCCAGAGTTTATTCAGAAGCCAGCCATCGTTACTTAAAACATACAATAAAACTGGGAAAATAAAACTATTCCTAGTTAACCTACTTTTCTTTAAATTATAATATGTCTGCAGAGTGATTACAGAGTTCCTGGTCCTCCACAGTTACCAGAAAGAGCAGGATATGTTGCAGCAGGAAGCTTAATAGCTGTATTAATTTCCTGGTTGGACAGTTCTCTAGTTACTGCTTAAAGCATAACTCTTTGTGTGTTATGTCCTCACATTATATGGTGTCAGAAGCCCTAGATTGCCAGAGTGGTGAGGAATGGGGAAAGTGGAAAATGAGGACAAAATGTGAAAACTACAGCAGAAAGGAGGCACAGTCCAGTCTCAGTGCAACCACAGAGCCCATTATGCAAATGGCTCTGTTAGAGAAGTTTGATTTTGACAACTAAGGCAGCTGGTATTATTGTGTAACACCAACAGACCCCAGTTGTTGGGAGTTGGAATACCAACAAGTCCTGGTTGTTGGCAGGTAGGATTGTACCTGGGACATCTGGAGCTAAATGCATGAGCCTCTAAACTAAAAAGCCACATGGCTCTTAGCTAAGGCTGTAGCAGACTCATTAATCTCTCTCTAAATGGTCTCAGTGTCACTAGATGGGACACACCAGGAGGTGTGTGGGTGACAGTTGCCTCTGGAGATTTGAATGATTCAGGCTGGCTTCTGGTTTAACATAGCATGCACAAGAATACCAGGTAAATGCCAAGAGATTTGCCATGGGGGATGCTGATGAAGATATTTTATGCTCCCTATCCCTCAATAATGAGGAAAAGAAAGAATACTTCAAAGTGAAAAAAAGGCTTTTGATACCCATGTCTTAGACAGACAGAATATTATAAATGAAAGGGTCAAATTTAATAGGAGGAGCCAAGAACAAAGGGAACCAGCTGAAACTTTTATTACTGCAGCTCATAAACATGCTGAACATTGCAAATATGGAATGTTAGGACAGTTGTTGGCGTAAGAGACAAATTTATCAGTACCTCTTCAGATCTCACATCAGCAGAATCTATTGCAAAAGTAAGAAGACAAGAAACCATAAAGAAACAGCAATGTGACATACATGCTAGCAGCATAGGGGAAACTGATTCAGACAATATTGACACAGTGAAGAGCAAAGGCAGAGATGTGAAAGGAGCAGTCAGACCAAATTTACAACATAAGAACAGTGTGCAACTAGTAAGTGGGAGACCAAATAATCTTAAAAGGAGAGAAGCTTGGAAAACTGTGGAAGATATGGCAAGACACAAAGCCACAGCTGGCAACAATGTAAAAAAGGCAGATGTGGGAGCTGCCACAAAATGGGATATTTTGCAACAGCACACAGGTCACCAAGAGAAGTGGAAACAATCCCAGAGGGAGTGTTATGTATGATCAGATGACAATTCTAAAGATTGTATCCTCAATAGAATAGACAACACCTTGGTATACAAGCATGAATCTAAATGATCAAAATATTACATTTGACATTAATACTGATTAATATTACAGTCACTCTAATAGCAAAATAAATAATAAATCCTGGATTGGAGATCTGCAAAGACCGAATACATTTTTACATGGGGCTTGTTACAACACGTTGGATGTTTGTCGCCAGTTCCTTCGGAAGCCGGAGAAAGGACTGAAAGTTTTTCAGCAAATAATATATGTAATATGAGGACTGACAACTCCTTTACGAGGATTACCAGCAATACAAGAACTACACTTGGAATTCATTAAAGGCAAGAAGTGAACTATGTATACATTTCACAGAGCTAGGAAAACTGTCAGAAGAGACAAATAGACAAAATAAAACTGGTGCCATCACAGCCCCATGCCGCATCCCCATACTTTTGTTAGGGAAATTCAAAGAAAAATTAAAAAGAATTGAGATTATTTCCCAGACGAAAGAAGCCACTGACCGGTGTGCAGGGATGATTGTAATACCAAAGCCAAATGACAACATCTGGATTTGTGTGAACCTTACACAACTTAATAAAAGCCATGTGCAAAGAAAGACACATGCTTCCTGCAGTTGACCAGTCATTAGTCAGTTATCAGTAGCCAAAGTCTCCTCAAAGCTAGATGCCACAGCAGGCTTCTGGCAAATCCCCCCTGGCTAAAGACTCTATACTATTAACTACAGTCATCACCCTGTTTAGAAGACACTCTTTCAATCATCTTCCACTCAGCATATCTTCAGCACCAGAACATTTCTAAAAGAGAATCTATCAGATCATGTCAAGTTTGCCTGGATTCCTTTGCCATGCAGATGATGTGTTGGTATATGGCAGAGATAAAAATGAACACGATAAATGACAGCATGCAGTTTTGTCTCACTTCTGAGAACCTGGCCTCACTCTGAATGAGAAATGTGAATTTGGAAAGGAGCAGATAAAATTTGTACAACACATAATTAGCAAGCAGGAAATTCAGTGTGATTCAGACAAACTGAAGGCATTATAAGCTTCAAGACATTTCTGCTGTAAAAGGATTCCTGGACAGGACAAATCATTTTGGGAAATTCTTACTAAATTTAATTCTTATAACAAACCCTGATCAGATCTTTTTTGATGGTCTCATTATGTGGATCTGGGGGAGAACACAACAAACAAGTTTAATAAAATTAAAAAACTATTGACATCTTCACTTGTTTGGGCTCAATATTCAGTAAACTATACAATCACTGTAGCAGCAGATGCATTTCCATGTGGTTTAGGAGCAGTGCTTACTCCAAAGCAGCCAGAGGGAGACCAGAAACCTGGGCATTCGTATCAAAAAGCCTCACAGAAACTGAGCAGAGTTATTCTCAAGTGGAAAAGTGTAGCCGTCACTTGGGTCTGCAAACCACTCAGTGCACATCTGTTCATCTTGAATTTTAACATAGAAACAGACCACAAACTCTTAGTGGTATTATTGGATTCAAAACTGATGGATGATCTTTCATCTAGGATTCAAAGATTTCAACTGCAGCTAATGCAATTTCTTTAAACATTGAATACATACCAGGGAAAATACACATAGCAGCAGACCCGTGATCTAGAGCCCCACTTGAGCATCCACCAAAGGAGGAAGAAAAGCCTTTAGAGCAGCGATCTCCAAACTTTTCGTCTGGCGGGTGCCAGACAAAGGACCATGGCGGTGGTTGAGCTTCCACCGAAATTTGGCGGATGCTCAACCGCCGGCCAAGATGCAGGGGCGTTTAGATACCCCCGTGGCTGCCACAGCGCCCATGGGCACCACGTTGGGGACCGTTGCTTTAGAGGATGGTGTCAGAGTCTACATTTTCCTTGTTCTGGCAGCAATTGCAGCATCTGCCAGCTGATGTCATCAAATTAGACACGAACAATTAAAGGATGAGGCTTGCCAGAAAGTGATTCAACTCTGTGAAAGAGCGGGGGGGTCAAAATGAGGCAACTTTCAACAGACCTAGTACCATGTTGGCTGGACTGGAAAGATCATTTAGGTGGTAGCCCACTTATCAAAGGATGGCACATTCTTATCACTATAATACTTCAAGATATACCAAGGACACCAAGGCATAAACAAGTGTGGGGCATGAGCAGAACAATCCATTTGTTCTGAATGACCAAATTCACACCTTAGTAGATGGCTGTGAGATATGTAACAAGTTACATTACTATCCACAAATCTATCTTACAAGCATAACAGGGGCTAGCCACACATGGATTTTTCTGGAAATGATACCTATACATTATTGTAGTGGATTACTTTTCCAGAAATATCGACTTGGTTATACTTACCCACAGCTGATTGACACAGGTCATCCAGAAAATAAAGTCATGCAAAGCATGGGGTTCCTGAAGTCCTCATGGATTCAGTTTACCTCTGAAACATTCTTAGCATTTGCACAGGATTTTGAGTTTGAATGTTGTACTAGTAGCTTTCATTAACCCAACAGCAATGGGGAGGTGGAGAGAGCAGTGCAAACTTAAAAAAGACATCTGCAAAAATCAGCAGACCCATATAAGATACTCCTTGTGTATTGGTCAACACAGATTGTGGCTGGAGCATCTCCATCAGAACTTCTGATGGGAAGACAACTAAGGACACCTTTGCTGTGGTATCAATACAGCTTAAACGTAAATAATTTCAAGAATGACCAGATATGAAGTAATTTCAAAAATGGGTTCCTGAAATAAAAATTAAGCAACAACAAAACCTCAATGTTTGACACAGAACAAAAACATTACTTGAACTGACACCAGGGAACAACATTTTGCTCAAAAGCTCCCAGACATATGGAACTGTTCAGAACTTGCAGACACTTTCAGATCCTACCCGATGGAGAATCCAGAAGGACTTCTCCAGAAGATTTTGGTTCATCTTCAATATTTCCCAACACAACAAAGAAAGAATCTGGGACCTCTGGGTACTCTGTCAGAAAATAACCCCCTTCCACAGGGAATTCCTCACACAAACTGAAGTTAGAACATTGTCTCTAAGACTGATCAAACCTCCTCAAAGACTTCATCTTCAGGACAATGTTCAGGGCTATTTAAATGCAATTTATGGAGGAATATAATGTTGTAAGTGTTTTTAAGGAATTTGAAGTTTATATTGAATTGTGTGTAGATACATGGTTTAGAATTTAAGTTTTAATCTTTTTTTATAAAGATAGGGTGATGTGGAGTGGCTATAGAGTTCCTAGTCCTCCATAGTTACAGAGAGGACCACAATGTGGAACTTAATGAACACAGGAATTTTCTGGTTGGAGGGTTCTGTAGTTGCTGCTTAAAGAATGGCTGTTTGTATTATGTCTTTACATTACACTGGCATAGACTGAAGGAGCAATTTGATGGTCAGACTTTTTTAGCTTTCTTGCCTGTCCTCAAATGATACTTCCATGAAATGTCAAAGAACAACCAGAGAGACAAATATTTAAGATTTTTTAAATGTAATTTGAAACGAATAATGGACAGACTTTGAAACACTACAATGACTTTCAGGAAAACTACAGGTTCCAATCACAGGCGTGTCAATTAAGCTACGAATCAAGTTGAAGTTGCCACAGCTTGAGCAAGTTTCAATACATTTGAGCTTCTTGGTTGGAGGTAGTTGCCTGCAAATATTTATGCTGACTTCACCCTGAAGTGTAGAGGACTTTTCAAAGAACCTTCACAGTGAGGTGCTTGACTTCTGATATTAACTTTTTCATCAACTCTTGGATGTAGATTGCTTATGTTGCCACCTAGCAGGATTGGGTATTTCTCCAAATATTGTTTTAGAAATTGATCACAGTGTGCTCTTAAAGATGAAAGAGGAGTGGATTCTGCTGCTTTGCTTTTAATGTCCAGAGATCTGAGCAACATCATTTAGAGGAAAATGGAAGTCAACCATTGGTAGTGTGTGTGCTTGTGTGCACATGCAAGGCGAGTGTAGGTCCCTATCCCATTATAGTCTGTTCTGCCTGAGAGGATATGATTTTACTACAGCTGACACATAAAGGAGTAACTCCTCTTTTAGCATAAATAGCAGAGTCAAATGCTTTATTGTCATTCCAAGAAGTAGGTTTATTCTAAAAACATGGTGCACCAGCATGGGACCTGAACCTTGGTGGACTTCAGGTGCTCCAGATGAGCTTTCCTAAGTTGGAAAAGCAGATGACTCATTTTAGAATAGTGTGAGTCTTTGTCCCTCTCCAGTAGCTGCTCCACGTGAGGGGGTATTTATTTATTTAGACTTCCTCACACATCCATTGAAAATGAGCTATTCCTTGCTCTGAGCACTCCTTGACAATTTTTCAATTCCTATATACACCCCTGCTGTAAACCACCATATCCCACCATACCCTATCAGGAACAAAAATCACAGTTGTTCATGGCCAACATGAGAAAGATTTGCAAAAAGAAAATAGGAAACTATGTAAATTTTCCATGGTGGGAAGGATCTGCAAATATCACTGATTCTTTGTTGATGAAACACCACATTTTCACCTGCTGATACTGCCTTTGTTTGTACAGAAACTAACAAAGAGTTCTCAGTAAACTTTCAAATTTTTATTTTTTGTAAAACTGTGAAAAGTTGTTAATTTGAACTTTCAGAGAAGAAATAATATACAGCAGGGGACTTCTACCTGAACTATACTACTTTGGTTTTTAATAATAATTTATAAGACTCATCAGGGATTATTTTATCTGTATTTTTGTCTTTTCCTGTAATTTTAAATAAATGGCCTACTTCTGCTCACATTCACCCTGGTTTGTATGACTCTAATTTATTTATTTATTATAATTATTTTATTATTATTATTAATTATTATTCTCACAATGAGATTGGTGCTGTATAAGACACAAAGCTGGAAATAGTCTTTAGCCTCAAACTTTAAGTCTATCATCCTGTAGTAAGCTCTGTGTAGCTTGTAGACCTTTGTAACTATATGAAGAATAGTTTGAAGTAGGTGCATCTAAAGCTCAGTGAAGGATTGGGCCTGAGAAGAAGTTAGCAGAGAAGACATGGTATACTTGGGAATCCAAAGGTAAGAGTTTGATTTCATTGAAGTTATATTCCTTATTTAGACCCAGATCCAAAGCTGCCATTTTTTTAGACCAGGCTCTTACAGGAAGATGAGGCCTCAAATGAGTTTTTTTTAACACTCATATTCAGTGTTATTGCTTACTCCCCTGCATAAATCATTGTGTCTGATACATTAGTCAGCTCTAAGCATGAGCTAATACTCATGAGAGAGTGGATTATCTATTGCAATGGCTCTACATTTATAAAATTTCTGCATATGCCAACATGTCAGCTTTACTGCAACTGACAGCACCTTTAGATATTTCTCCTTGGCTATATGCATGTCTTTAATGAAAAGTGTTGCCATAAAATATATTAAATGAACAACTACATCTCTTTAACCATCTGTCTATACTCCCTAGCTACCTCTCAGAATTTATGTCCCGTTTATTTTTGTCTTTTTTTTTTTGCTGCTTTTTCATTTCTTCAGCCACATGCTTCCAATGCCAACTTTCCCAAGCCACATTTCCTTCATAATCAGAGCCCTGCCTCTTATTTACAGTAAAATTTGCAACAGAAAAAACGTTCAATTTGAATAGAACCTTCCCTGTAGGTATTGCAAAGTGCTTAAAGAATGTTAAAAATTAGACAATGAAGTAAAAATGTGCCTCTTCTCAAAATGTGATTTATGAATAGATCATTACAGTAACTGTATTTTTATAATTATTTATTATAGGTAGAGCTGGTAGTGCGAAATTGTTAAGGTTGCCTGACTCTTTCTAGTCTAAGCCCCTGCTTTCAGTGGCTTATAACTTTACCCTACTTTAACCATTTGAGTTAATTTGCTATGCCAGGTTTCTGCAGAGGCTAAATTTTGTTGGGAAGTTTAAGCTAAAACAGTTCATTTCAGAATGAAATTAGGAAAAAAATACATTGTTTTGTCCATATTAAAATGATTCTTACAAATGTTTTATTAAGAAGCTCTCCAAATTTTGGAGAAGGGAATTGAAATTTGGTGAGCGGATTGCCTTGGTTTCTGAAATGTGCTTTTTTACCATACTAAAAAAAATTTGCCCACATGTGGCTAAATTATTAGCCTAAAAAAAACCCCTCAGTTTGTACATACAAATAGCTTTCTATTAGCATACACATAACTTTCTTTGACAGGGTGGTAGATGTGGTATATCTTGACTTTAGTAAGGCTCTTGATACATGACCATCTCATAAACAAATTAGGGAAATACAAATGAGATAGAGCTACTATAAGGTTCGTGCATAACTGGTTAGAAAACCATTTCCAGAGAGTAGTTATCAGTGATTCACAGTCAAGCTAGAAGGGCATATTAAGTGGGGTCCTGCAGGGATCATTTCTGGGTCCAGTTCTGTTCAATATCTTCATCAGTGATTTAGATAATGGCATAGAAAGTACACTTACAAAGTTTGTGGACAATACCAAGTTGGGAGCATTGCAAGTACTTTGGAGCATAGGTTTAACTTCAAAATGATCTAGTCAAACTGGAGAAATGGTCTGAAGAAAACAGAATGAAATTCAATAAGTACAAATGTAAAATACTCCATTTAGGTCGGAACAATCAGCTGCCTAGGAAGGAGTACTGCAGAAAGTAATGTGGGGGTTCATAGTGGATCACAAGCTAAATGAGTAAAAAATGTAACGCTGTTGCAAAAAAACCAGACATCATTCTGGAATGTATCAGCAGGAGTTTTGTAAGCAAGACACGAAAAGTAATTCTTCCACTCTACTCAGTGGTGATTAGGCCTCAGCTGGAGTATTGTGTCCAGTTCTGCTCACCACCTTTCAGGAAAAATGTGGACAAATTTGAGAAAGCCCAGCAGAGAAGAGCAACAAAAATGAGTAAAGGTATAGAAAACATGACCTATGATGGAAGATGGATGGTGATTCCTAGAGCTAACATCATTGCTGAGCAGTCCTAGGAGCGAAGCCTTGGATGTTATGTGGGGCCAGTGGAAGACAATACAGATACTATATTGGCTGTGAAGTTCCCCACTACATGATGAAATCACTAAGGGGTGGGCTCAGTGGTGAAACCTGAGAATTTGATGTCATAGGAGCAGCCAGTAGCAGCAGATAGTGGTAGCAGCAGGAAGATGGCCAGCACTGGCAGCAGAGGAGCAGTGGCAGAGCCACTTGTAGGGGAAGCAGCATAGATACTGCTCAGTGCTGCTCCACAGGGGTGGAAGGTGAAACTTGGGAATTCCTCTCTGAACTCTGGGTCTTCACTAGCTAACAACAGCCAACTGTGAGTTGGGTGCAGTGGGGGGAGAGAGAAGTGATGTCTTAAAGAGATATTCATTCGTCTGATTTCCCCACTGCAAGATGGGAAACTGAGCTAAGGACACTACCCAAAGTACTTCGGGGTCTGCTTTGCTTATGGTCACATGCTTTTGAATGTGGTTGTGGTGTTTTCCCAAATTAATGCTTGGATCCCTTTCTCTTTTAATAAAAGTTGTCTTGTTATTCAGAGACGCCAGGACTGGCCTTATCATGAGGCGAACTGAGGTAGCCACCTCAAGTGCCAGAATGTGTGTGGGGGGGCCCCTAGGACCCAGAGTGTAGAAAATTATATCAGCACTGGTGCATATGTATTCTTTCTGCTCTAGATATACAGAGATGGTGGAGTGCTGTGCTGGAGGAAGGAGGGCACAAAAGACATAACTGGCAGGCAGGAGAAAAGGTGAGAGGGAATAACAGAAAGCAGGAGGAGCTACAGTGAGAAAGAGGAGGAGGAGCCTCTTGTGTACCTCTCTAGCACCCCCAGGAGCCTGGATTAATTAACACCAGCTTCTCAGGGAGCTTCCTGTTTCCTGCTGCTTCCCAGAACCCACTTGAGAACAGGCAGTCAACTGAAGTACTAGGAGCCAGTTAGGCTCTTAAGTCGCTGATATCTTCCCTCACTCAGGCCCTGCTACCAGCCTGCTTATTTGTCCTCTTTAACTGAGTGTTGAGAGCCACTATACCTGGCACAGAACAGCAGTCATGAGTGAAAGAAGAAAATGCCCCTCTGGGGCAGCATTCAGAAAATATAATTAGTTTTTTAAACTGAGAATAATGTTTAGGCACTGCTTATGTGTAAAAGATTTTAGTGAAGTGTGCTGGTAACCATTGGGGAGTCCCCTGGTGTTTGGGTATTATGCATCAGTGTGAATTTGCTTTCTGCCTTGCTGTACATCTCTGTCCAACTAAGTGTTGGGGCTCAAGTCTCATTGAAGGATGTTTGTATTCCAAGTGATAGTTCTATTCTAAGGAGAAGCTTTTCTATTCTAAGATTAGGAGTGGAATTCTCTCCTGAGATACTCTTAGACACAAATGTTCATGGTGAGCCATTCTGGCCCATGTGAGGATGTAGTTGTTGAGGGGAAGCTGCGCTTGATCTTCCAGGCTTATAGTTCGGAGTGCAGGTGACCTTGGCAGAGGTACAATGCAGCTATCCATAATCTTGTCCATCTTTCAAAATGGATGTAACCATGCCACATTCCTGAAGAAAAGTGTGGAGTCAGGAGAGGTGTGGCGTGGGACATCAGGGGACAGCTGCTGGTGAGTTTAGTTCCTTAAGTATCTGATTGATGATTCAGGATTCCATAGACGCACCCGACCTTGCGGCAAGTAGCCTGTAGGGAGCCATATCATTGTTTCTTGCATTGGCCACAGCATTAAGTGAAAACTTGTTCCCCAAAGACAATAGATAAATAGAAGTTTTCCACTCCAAACCCGCAATTTGGCTTAATGAAATCCCCATTGGGTGATAATAGTTGGAAGGGCCGTGGTTCCTATTGATTACTCAACCACCAGATGCACTTGCGATGTACTGTTTTTCTCGTTGCAACTCTTCCAGTTTCATAATGATTCCAGCTACAAGTATGCGGTTCTACGAGGAACAATGAACTGGACAATAATTTGTGCTAGAAATCTGGATTCCCGTCTTGCCTATGAGAAGGCAGCAAATCACCATGGTGAGTGCATTCAATCTGGTGTGAAGAGACAGAGATGAGTTATGAAGGTTTAAAAAGGCCACCTATAGTATAACTCAGCATGTGTAGGAGAAGATTTTGCATTCAGTGCACGTCTCTTTACTGAGCCAAAATGATTCTGGTGATATAGGGTCTCTATGTGCCATTGTGAGAATCGCTTGCCTATCCTCAATAACGCTTCGCACTGTGTGGCACTTTCAGATCGGCTGTATGTGCCCAAACAATTGTAACTTTCCCTTATAGACTTGCTTGGAGTATTGCATGGAGCTATTCTCTGAGTATTGATGTGATTCTGTACTCCAATAGGAATCAACTGTAAGAAAGAAGTCCCCACCCTTAGTAATTCTACACACAACTACACTTGGTGCAAGAAAAATTATTCAAAATAGTAGATCGATTGTACAGTTCCTAGCACACGCAATAAGTCCAAACGAAGATTGTGGCAGAGATTCTGAAGTCGTCAAGATATTTACTCTGGTTATTCTGAGATGCCACACCTGACTATCAGCGCTATGGAACAAATGACTTTAATGGTTATGTTTTTGTTAAACAACAAACGACCTACTGAAAATTGTCCTGTGCAATGGTGGACTGTCACTGGAGAGCATTTTCTAGGAATTTATTGGCATTTGGATAGATGACTACCAGGATGTCTGGTTTGACAAATATGTGCTTTCTTAAAAAGCTGGCGACGCTTATCAGAATTGTGATGTGCTATACCTCTAATGTGAATGGCCAGAGGCTACGATTAATGGTGTCAACGGTCGAGAGGAAAGAACATGATAAAGTTCAGACACGGTCCGAGAGTATAAACCCTCAAGCTTTTTTTGTTCATGTCGTTCTCATATTCAATGGAACTTGTGTGTCAGTGATGCTCAGCATACGGCCTTCTTAGTGATGTGCTTGCTGAATTTTTTAAATGCTAATCAAATATCTATGTATTTTTCTCCACATCGGAACGTCTGCATTTTTATACGGGAGATACGTGTCAACATTTCTTGAAGCGAAATCTTGGGGATCCTCCCCTCTGACACTGAACCATTGAGTTGCCACTACGATGGGAAAGTCAAGTGGAGTAGAGGATAAAGAACCTATTCAGCACAATTTGGAAGATAGATGAATGGCCGTATGTTGGTGCCTTATTGGATGGATAACGCTAGTTATTTGCACAGGAACTTTCTTCATGGTGGTTGAGAGGCTGAGAACAGTTGTCAGAGGGAAATGGAATCATCAGATAACATATCCAAAATTTCAATTTCTTTAGTGTGGCTTAGTGCTGTGGCATGATATACTTGTTTTGGATAAATGTGTAAGCAAGAGACTACCAAGGTCGTTGACCTTGATTTATGTGAGCAACTGGACACTACTCGGTGCAAGACGCAGTGCATCAGCGTACGGATACTTATCTGGTACAGTTTGAGGGATTTCAACACAGTTCTGAAGAGTGTCACAAAAGTTGGCAGAGGAACTTCACGCTGAAGCTATTTCCCCATCCATTCAAGGGATTACAAGAGTCACGTAAAGAAGAGGCTGGGATAATCGCATAAGAGGACCCCAAACTAGTATATCATAATTTGCATTTTTAAACTCTGCTTCAGAGTGCTGTTGATAGCGATGCAGTCAGTTTTATAGAACCTTTTCATGCATGTCCTCTTAGGTAATATCATAAGCAGATATATTATGGGGTGATTGTCTGTAATGTTCCCAAACTCACAATCACTCTACCTGAAGCATAACTACACCAGCAATGCAGTGGCACTAGAGACAAAGTGTTGACACATGGATGAGATTGATAGTTTGATGGGAGTGATTTAGGTCATGAATTACTGAAAGCCCGTGTTCAAGATACATTTCTTAGCTCAGGATCAACTTCCTAGAGACGGTTTGTTCTGGCGAATATATTGTCATCACACGCTATAGAGATGACCCACACTCTTTCCAAAACTCTTATTGTTGCTCTGGAGCATATATACTAAGACCTCCCCATTCCTCTCTGAACAGTTGCCAGTGGGACAACTCAGCTTTCCAAACTGACGTTAATTAAAAACATATCTACGCTCTGCCCGCTCATGACACAGGAGGAGGCTGTTGGCCTTTCAACCAATCTCAATACAGCTATTGAGCTGGCCCAGACTGTGGTCTTTCAGGAAGCAGTTTTCAAATCTTTTGCAACCAAGAAGGCACGGAAAGCACCACCTTGATTATTCAAACAGATAAAAATGCCAGTGTTTACTTTGCAGACAAGAAAAGTTACATTTGCTGTTCAGGCATTTGAAAGTTAAGGGTTACTTAAAATTTTTGAATGAGCCATTTTAAAATGTTAGTTCTTCTTTATTGGGGTAGGTAGCAGAACAGTACCATGAGAGAAGCAAAACAGGAAGAAGGCAGAATTGAGATCTTACAGGTGCTGAGGCTGGTGTTAAACTTTTCAGATTACTGGGTGGTTGCTTAAGCCAGTTCTGTTATGTGTAGTTAAGATGAATACCTAGCTATCAGACCCGTCCTGTGTGGCTTCCGACTCCACCTGGCAGAAGGTTTACAGGAGCAGAGCAGGAGGGGTTAGAGGGCAGGATTCAGGGCAATGGGGGTTACATGGGAGCAGAGCAGGAGGAAGCCAAGAGAAAAATGATAAGCTAGATCTGTTTTCCTAGTCAAATAGTGTTCTAATAATAAATGAAGAAATGATTCAGTTAAATAGCATCTGTTGATGGGAAAACAACAGTGCAGGACCTCTGAACAACTAGGCAAGTCACTAAATGGTTAGCTCAAGAGCTAAGCAAAACTCATATACTGCTTAAATTAAAAAACAATTCATTTTATATGTAGCTATTGATATAACAATTAAGCATATCTGAGCCCCAGCTACAGGTGCAATGCCTTGTTTTTTTTCTAGTATGAGTCTCCATCAACTACCAGATGACATTTATGTAAAGTGTGGTGGCTGCTACCTCAGCTGACATGAGAAGTTGAATTAGGAACCTCTCGAGATAAAAGCAGGAGTCTCTACCGCTTGATTTAAAGAGGTAGGCTCTGTAGCTGGGGTTGAAACAGACGTATATCAGGCATAGAAGGAGATACCCAACACACACTAACCATTGGCTGTGAAACACTATCAAGAAAGTTCATAGAATAGCAATCATGAAAGCATGATGTATAATGCAGGATCAGACTGATTCTCTGTAGGTTATACCATAGCACAATGGTGGTGCTTAGTACACAGTTCATAATAAATAATAATAATAATAATAATAAATAAATAAATGGCTTTGCAATGTTTCTGAAAGGATAAAATAGGATAGAAGTTAATGTGTACTTTGCAGGAACAGATCCAGTCCAGTGCTTTCTTTTAGCCATTTCTTGTTGAAGCACATTGGAAAAATATCAAACAATTTCCCTTCATTCATGACTTCCGTAACCCTCCCCAGAACAATAAAATGTTTCTTTACAGCTGATTTGCTGTACACTATGTTTTCTGCACACAAAACAAAGTGAGAAAAACAAAAAGAATTAACTGAATTAGAATATTGCTAGGAAAAAAGGAGTGACATTTCTTTGGTACTGGCTAGTTAGCTGTGAATTGTATTGGTTTGAGCATTGCCTCTGTAAAGTAGAAAGCTGTCATTGTGACTGCCTGCCAGGACTGCTGATTATATAGGTAAAATTCAGGCCAAGTCTGAGTGACACAGCAGGCTCAAAATAAAATGCAACCTTCACTTGTATAGCAGGTTAGTTTCAGTTTGGGCTATGTGAAAAGCAGTGTTTGTTGGATCAGTTTAGCCTTTACTGTAAAGCATGCAGTGTGGAGGAGGACTATCATATCTCACTATGCCTAAAAACAACACCTATAACTCAAACACTAGGTTATTTGGATCTCACAGGATTAATTATTCTTTGGAAACATGAAGCTAAAAGTTGGTGCTGCAAATAGCTTTGGTAACCAATGTCATCTTTCCAGTTCCTTCTGGGAACAAAGAGTTCATTATAAACTATTTTAATCTGTTTTAGACAGCCAGATCCCATTTGTTTTCTCTGATTGCAAAAGGGGGAGAAATGCAAAATCATTCTTATTGTTGTTATTTAGCGGATAGTCTAGCAACAGCACCTCGGCGGCCGATGAACATTGAAAGTACATGCTAGCTCACTGTGGATGTGTAACAAAGTGTGTCTGGTTACTGTTCAAAGGGCATAGAGGTTCTCTGCTTCAATGCAGGGCTGAAATGACTTCATACATTATTCCATAACTATAATCTAGCATGCTTAAGGGCTGATAAAGTTTCCCTTCCTGTGGGGTTGATAAGGAAAGGATGAATTACGGAGAGTGTTTTCTCAAAACAGCAGCATATCCTAGAAAACTCTATGAGAATGGAATTATGAATGAATCTCATCATGGCATTGCTGGAGGCATAGTAACACAAACAGGCTGCAGTGTTGGTTAAACGTGTTCCTTCTCAGTCTGATTCTAGTGTGGAGTAAGGTTTGTATGCAGAATCAAACCTGCAAAAATTGTTTAATCGGTCAGAAACCAGAACACAGGGCACGGCAAAATGTTGCTCTAGGAGGAGACCTAACATCAAAAGAAACATAAGATGAAGAAATTACACAGTGATGGAGTTCCTCACGATGACCCTCAACTTCTTTATACAGATTTGTAGCTGGTGTTTTCTAAAAGGACAGACAGGAGTCAAAAATACAGCCTGGGCCAGATCCTATCCTGGTGTAATTGGCCTCAGAGGAACTATTTTTACACAAAAGGAGGATCTGGCCTCAGAATTAGTGTGCATATATATGCAAGGTTTAAGCCCTCCATCACTACCCCTCCAAGCTAGAACCAAAGTGATTGTGCTACATGCAATCTGGGGAGCCCATGGGAGGTGTAGTGTTCCCAGTGTGCAACAGATCACAGTTCAGAGGAGTCCCTGCATGCTGCTGTTTATCTGTGTATTGTTTAGGGACAAGAAGGAGGGAGGCCAGCTAGTCAGGGAGCCATCATAAATGACATGGCTCTAGCACAGCTTCAGGGTTCCAGTAGTGGTTGAGCATCAGGTCTTCAGTTGTACGATGATTTTGCATGGGGAGAATTCCTTGCACTCCTGACTCCATGGAATCCCCACCCCTCCGGACACAGCCCAGCTGCTCAAGTAGTGAAACATGAAAACAAAATATTTGTGTTAAGAGCTTTAAATCTTTGGTTATTTATAGATCTATTTTAAAAACACTCATCTATAAATGCACAGATGTTTAATCATTGAGGCCTGTATGGTTCTGAGTCAGGCAAACTACACAGTGGTGGAAAGCACAGCGATGTGCCACAAATCCATCTTCAAATGCCCACATTTGGTCAACACCTCCCTGCTGGTATGATGCCACACCATATTACCAGGGTAAAATTGGTGCCATTCAGCTGTTCTGCAAAAAAGCAGCATGAATGGGTGTAGTCTGTGTGGCAACGCCAAATTAGTGTCTAAGCTACCCTGGAGCAATCTAGTCTTCAGAAATTGTTTTACTGTGTTATTTATTTATTTATTTATTTATTTATTCATTCACATTTTGATTCTTTCGATGAAATAGCAACTTGTACCTCAGATCTAACAAGTCCCGCACACAAAAAATAAAGGAGCAGACAAAAACAATGGCAAAGAAGGGGAAATGGGTAGAATAATATTTTTGTGTGGATCAAAAAAATTTAGAGAATGAGAAATATTAATGTCATTCTAAAAGGCATTGGTAAGACCTCACCTGCAATACTATGTACAATTCTGGTCACCCATGTTCAAGACAGATGAATTGAAACTGGAACAGGTGCAGAGAAGAGCTGCTAGGATGATCAGGGAAATGAAGGGTCTTTCTCGTGAAAGGAGACTGGAAGAACTTGGTTTGTTCAGCTTTGCAGAAAGAAGGCTGAGAGGGGGAATGATTTCTCTTTATAAATATGTCAGGGGATAAATACCACAGGGGGAAGAGGTATTTAAACTAAAGGACAATATTGGCTCAAGAATAAATAGGTATAAACTGGCCATGAACAAATTCAGGCTGGAAATTAGAAGAAGGCTTCTAACCATCAGAGGAGTCGGGTTATGGAACATCCTCCCAATAGGAGTTGGAGGGGGGCTAACTTAATCATTTTTAACAGAGAGGAGAGAAAATGTGTATGTGGAATTGTATAATGGGGTTGTTTGTGATGGGGCGATAGCGCTTGACAGCCCTAAAATATTTTCAAATTTATGTCTGATGTTCCTGAAAGCTCATATTCCAGGGCTCCAGGAAGTCAGGAAGGGATTTTTTTCCCAACGTATTTTGTTTGTTTTGTTTCCTTCCTCTGAAGCATCAGTAATACCCACCTCTGGAGATAGGACACTGGACGTGGTGAGCCAGTGCTCTGAGGTGGCACTGAGAATTCTGTGTCTCACATGCTTATCTGGCTGGTTCTCGCTCACAGGCTCAGGATCTTACTCACCATATGTGGAGTTGGGAAGGAATTTTCCTTGAGGTCAGACTGGCAGTGACCTTAGGCTTTTTTCATCTTTCTCTGTAATGTGTGGGTGCAGGTCACATGCCAGACTATATGGGTTTATCCCACCAAATCAATTACCTGCCATTTCAGGGCATTGGTACACCTTGGTCCCTCTTATTGTTTGCTTGTGGCACATAATATTTTAGTCTCCTGTGGGCTATTATACTTTTGTCTAATTTTAGTTGTTGGGTTTAGTGCAAGGGCACTGAGTGGTGTTGGTAGCCTGTGATATACAAGAGGTCAGACTGGATGATCTGGTTGTCCATTATGACCTTCAACTCTATGACTCTATATCTTCTGTCATTTGATGCAGGTTCGCTAAACTATACAGCAAGTAAAACTACAGCTGGAGAAAATGTTCAGAGGAATAGTTGAAATACTGTATAGAAATATATGTCTTCAAACTGCCTGTTGAACTATCACCTTGTAACAGTTGTCTCTGTAACATTTGTATTATGCTGGTAGTTATGAGGAAAGGCTGGTGCATGGGCCTGCCCATGGAGTTCAAATCAAATCCAGATTCACCCAACTGCCTCATACTCCCAAAAGTGGGCCTGAATTGTGAAATTCAGCTCTGATTTGAATCAGAAGCTTCCTAAGTTGGGGGTGTTAAGATTTGTTGGGCTCCTTTATAAAGAATGTCCTGATTCTCAAAGTTCAGAGGTGGATTTTCCCAAAGCTTGGGGAGTTTTGGATGCAGGATTCTGGTTTGGGCCTATTATAGAATTAGACTTCTGAAATCTGGACTTTCCTAACATTTGGGGATTATCAGATCAGAGATTCTGTTTCAGAGCCAAGGTTCTTATTACATTGTAGAGGAATGTTTATGATCTATCTTAAAATATCAAACGCATAATTAATCACAACCAATCTTTAAAGTTAGTGTAGGCACTGAGATACCAGGGAGGGACTCAGATCCCATTCCGATCCCATGGTAATGGGTGCTGTATAAAACCTGAGAGAGAGAGAGAGAGAGAGAATATGATGACTTTTAGGATGGCAGGTTACAGTTGTACCATTACTAATATTATTGTTTCAGTCAGTCAAGTTGCAGGCTAACTCTACACTATGAGCTAGGGGTGTGATTCCCCTGCTCATGTACACATAGTCACGAAAGCTCACGCTCCAAAACCTCTGTTAGTCTATAAGGTGCCACAGGATTCTCTGCTGCTTTCACAGATCCAGACTAACACGGCTACCCCTCTGATAATAGTCACGCTAGCTCTCATTGAGCTAGTGTGAGCATAAATAATGGTGTAGCCATGGTAGCACAAGTAGCAAGCCAAGTACATATCAGCCGGTTTCAGGTGGATTTGCACTTAGCACAACTCAGTTGTGTTTCTGCTGATGGTACCTGTGCTACCGCAGCCACACTGCTGTATATACTCAAACTAGTGTGATGAGAGCTTAGTGAAGTATGTGCATTCAAGTAGGGAGATCCTACCCTTGCTGTAGTTTAGATGTAGCCTAGGTAAGATATACTAAGAAGCCATGCTTTCAACCAAAACACCAGAGATTGTCATTCTGACATTTACATTGTGATAACACTGACAAAGTACAGTTTACACTGGCACAAAGCTTAGATGCCTGGCTAATCTAGATAAATATACATAATTAATAATACCTTTGCAACTTCAGTACTACTTTATTTATGATCTGAGTGTTTTCTTAGAACAATTCACGCATTCCCATCGAGGCACCACTGGTAAGGGATATTAGGATACACATAATCCACCGCCAAAATACATCTACATTCCGGGGTGAATTTTTCCAGTTCAATCTGCCAGGGCTGGCTCAGCACCAGCTAAAGAAGAGGAAGAGAGGAGAAAGGACCTGCCGCAATTGCCGCCAAAGAGTGGAGTGGCGTTGGCTAGATGACTTGCGCTGCCTTCTTTTTTCCTTTTTTTTTTTTTTTTTTTTGCCGCTTTGGGCTGCTGGAAACCTGGAGCTGGCCCTGATCTGGGCTCAAGGAACTATAAACTAGGAGTACACAGATGCATCCATCAGACACTTTGCACAAGCAGAAAGGTAACAGACAATTCTGCAGTAACTATTGGGGCATCTCCTTGTTGTCAATAGCCAGCAAAATTCTCGTCGGCATTCTGCTGAATTACCTTCTGCAAGGCATTGAATAAGGGCTCCTGCCTGAGATTCAGAGTGGCTTCAGGAAAGGACATGGGACCATAGACATTGCAACTCATTGGCTTCAGGAGAAATGCCAAGAACAGAACTCTAACCTACAGATGTCTTTCACTGACCTGAGAAAAGCATTTGATACAGTCAGTTGGGAGGGCCTTTGGAAGATCATGGCAAAATTTGGCAGCTCAGAGAAATTCATTGCAACGGTTCTACAATTCCAGCACAGCATGCTCACTCACGTTGTGGACAACATTGAGTCATCTAAACCATTCCCAGTCATTAATATAGTCAAGTAGGGGTGTGTATTGGCCCCAACCCTTTTCATTATGATGTTTTCTGCCATGCTTGCATATATCTTTTGTGACCGACACCTAGATTGGCAAATTTTTCAATCTGAAGAGATTACAAGCCAAGATGAAGGTACAGGAAGTGACTGTTTGTGATCTTCTGTTTGGTGATGACTATTCCCAAATGCCAAATTCGAATCTGACATGCAGCAGAGTATGACACTTTTGATCTCATATCAATATCAAGAAGCCAGAAGTGATTTACCTGCATACACCAAGAAAGCCTTATGTAGATCCTACTAAAACAGTGAATGGCCAGACCCTCTAGGCAGTGGACAAGTTCACATACTTCGGCAGTACACGGTCACATGCAGTTCACTGTCATGCTCAGTTCACATTGACGATGAAAGCAGTGGCAGAACTGCCAAAGCAAGTATGGCCTTTGGTAGATTATGTGCAAATATGTAGCACTGACGCATTAGTCAACAAAACTGAAGGTCCACATAGTCATCATGTTTCCAATTCTTACGTGTGCATGTGAAACCTGGAGAGTGTACAGACCCCATGTTATGAAGCTGAATCATTTTCACATGGACTGTCTAAGGAAACTGATGAGGATAAGATGAGGTTCTTCTATGGGCGGGTATTCCAAGCATCCATGCTTTGTAGATGAAATCACAGATGAGATGGGCAAGTCATGTCACCAGAATGTCAGATGAATGAGTGCCAAAGAAGATCTTTTACAGTGAGTTAAAGGATGGGAAACTCTCTCAAGGAGGTCAGAAGAAACATTTCAAGGACTCCCTCAAGTTATCATTGGGGTATTTCAGCACTGATCCAGAGTTCTGGGAAGATCTCGCTCATGATTGTTCAACCTGGTGAAATCTCACCCATACTGGAGCTACAGTCTAGAGTAGAGGAGAACTGCTGAGGCAGAGCAGAAGGCCAGCAGTGTAAATCTCGCAACAGCAATGTGTTTGCTGTTAATCAAGCAACCTATTGTGGCATCTCCCAGTCAGTGTGCCACTGACAGTTCAAAACTCAGACTGGCCTGATCAGACACTCATGTGTTCACAGCAATCAAACCAACCAGTGATGTTGTGGTCATCTTCGAACTCAAAGGATGAACAACAACCTCTGGGGTGAAACATAACAGCTATTGAACAGTGAAAAGGAACATTACATAGCCATTTAGGGCAGAAAGTGAATATCATATCATATCTGAGTACATGAGGCGAGAGGGGAAATTATGTGGGCAGAATGTAATTATCTGAGATGGAGTTTCACCATGTCCAACGGAGTTGATGCCACTGCCCTTCCATAAAGGTATCATAAGATTGCTAATGATCACAAGTGGTCAGAGCCTATGATTTAACTGTAATCCAAAAATAGAACCCCTATTAACCTAGTGTTCCCTGGAGTCCTGGGGCAGTGTTGATTCAGAAGGAAGAATGAACCTAATGAATCATCTGGCTAATTTCCTGCAGCGCCTAGACAGGCCATGGTAGTTTTCATCCAACTTTTGACTGAACACGATTTTGTGGCATGTTAGATCTGTTGGAATAATAGTCGTAACCTCAGATCTATGGAAGGTATGGTTCTGATAAAGTACTATAGAATTTAATTGGGATTAAACCAATCATGTTTTCTAGAAATTAATACTCAGAATCTGAATGATAAGCTTTCTGCAGGGTTCTAGACCAGAGATCTAATTCTCTACTGCATTCAGTATGAGGGTTCAAATTGCTTAGATCTCATTTTCTGTTAAACTTTATAAGATTTCTCCCTAAGGAAAAAGAGTAAGGGTCAGCAACAATGCACCAGTTTATGGCGACTCTCTCTTTTACATGTGTCACTTCTTGAAGATGTGGGGAATCTCTCCAGCTATTTCTTTAGCGCAGTAGTCATGTCCTCTAACAAAATCTGGGTTTCAATTTATTTTATAATTTCTCTATTAAAAACAACAACAACAACTAGAAATGAACTGGAATTAGGGGGAAAATAAAATGAAGAGGCACAACCTACTTGCTAACTAAGGGTGACTACTCTGAACCTAGTCATACAAACAGCATAAGTGTTATTATTTAAGAGAACAATGCCTCAGGATACAGAAGTCATCATTATAGTAGGAAGGGAAAAAGAGAATAAACCAGAAGGAATAGCACAGAATTGTAGGTGAGTCCTTTCCAAAGAGTAACTAAAAATGAAAGAAGGCAAACTTTAGAATCGCTGTCCCTTCATCAGGTTATGAGAAAGAAGAGCAAAGGAATCAGAACACATATACTGATAGGATGATGATTCAGACTTCATCAGGGAATCTGACACTGTAGTCTGAGTAAAGGTCTATGGGAAATATTTTCCTTGGGAAACCAGGAAATGCCTGGAAAAAAAAAAAGCCACAGGGTGCTTTGAAAAGAAATGTTTCCCTGGGACACTATCCCTTTTACAGAGGGGAAGAGGAATCTATTAAGTCAGGACAATAAGATCAAGGGAAATTAATGAGCTGGAAGAAAGTCTATAGAACTACACTGCTGTTCAAATTTTTGGGTTGCCCTGAAATAATATCCAGTTTTCCTGAAACCAATGAAAACTTCACGCAGCTGTTCATTAGATAGTGCAGATACCAGAGGAGGAACTGGGACTCTCTGTATGTGTTAGATTAGTGTTTTAACACTGTTTCCTCTATTTATTTTCCAGATGGTGTTTTCTTTTCCCTGTTGTGTTTTACATTTAAAAGCTAAATTCATCCCTCTTGTAACTCCATCAATTTACATGGAATTACACCAGCAAGGAACTTGGCCCACTGTCTTCTGTATCTTATTTTATGCAGATTGTTTTCTTTATGATTATTTGATTGGCACTGGTTATTGCACTCATTGTGCATTGTAATTCACGATGAGTATTTTATCCATTTGAATCCATATAGCCTTTGCTGCTGGACTCTCCATTTGTAATGCAATTTATTGGTCTCTTTGAATCTATATTGTACTAAGGAGCAGGTATCTGCAGGATGGCTCAGTGTTGCTCTGGAGTAATGCTCAATCCTTTCACGTCTGAATATCTTGTTTTTTAAATCTTGTCTTAAGTCACAGGTGGAAATGAATTTGGAACCCTCACAAAAGTGCCATGCAATTTGATACAGTTACCAATCTCCCTTCAATCTAGCTGAAATGATAGGACTCTTGCAGGCCAGGGCTGAGGTGCATTGCAGAAATATATGAGGAATTTACACGACCAGGCTATACTACAGTTAAAACAAATCTGTGCTATTATACCCTCATTTTCTAAAGCACTGAAATTATTCATCATATTTGTATACTTCTCTATTCACTTTTTTCACACCATTCATGATTTTATCGATCTTTACCATAGCCTCTTAGTCATCTCTTTTCTAAACTGAAAAGCCCTAATCTTTTTAGTCCCTCCTCATACGAAAGCCATTCCAAAAAAGGGATAGAGAATAAGAAGGGGAATATATTATTGCCCTTATATAAATCGATGGTACTGCCACATCCTGAATACTGCATACAGATGTGGTCTCCTCATCTCAAAAAAAGTTATACTGGCATTAGAAAAAGTTCAGAGAAGGGCAACTAAAATGATTAGGGGTTTGGAATAGGTCCCATATGAGGAGAGATTAAAGAGGCTAGGACTTTCCATCTTGGAAAAAAGGAGACTAAGGGGAGATATGATAGAGGTATATAAAATCATGAGTGATGTGGATAAGGAAAAATTATTTACTTATTCCCATAATACAAGAACTAGGGGTCACCAAATGAAATTAATGGGCAGCAGGTTTAGAACAAATAAAAGGAAGTTCTTCACATAGCGCACAGTCAACTTGTGGAACTCCTTGACTGAGGAGGTTGTGAAGGCTAGGACTATAACAGTGTTTAAAAGAGAACTGGATAAATTCATGGAGGTTAAGTCCATTAATGGCTATTAGCCAGGATGGGTAAGGAATGGTGTCCCTAGCCTCTGTTTGTCAGAGGGTGGAGATGAATGGCAGGAGAGAGATCACTCGATCATTATCTGTTAGGTTCCCTCCCTCTGGGGCACCTGGCATTGGCCACTGTCAGTAGACAGAATACTGGTCTAGCTGGAACTTTGGTATTACCCAGTATGGCCGTTCTTATGTTCTTATACTCTTGATCATCTTTGCTACCCACCTCTAAACCTTTTCCAGTTCCATGATATCCTCTTTTGAGGTGTGGCAACCAGAACTGGACTTAGTATTAAAGGTGTGGGTGCATCATGGATTGATATAGTGGCATTATGATATTTTCTGTCTCATTTCCTATCTCTTTCCTAATAGTTCCTAACATCCTGTTCGATCATTAATCAATATGTTGAACAGCACACATTCCAGTACAGATCTGGGAGGGGGCACTGTTTCCTATCCCCATTGTGAAAAGTGAACATTTATTCCTACTCTTTGTTTCCTATCTTTTAACCAAAGGAGACTTTCCCTCTTATCCTATGAGTACTTAGTTTGCTTAAGGGACCTTGTCAAAGGATCCCTGAAAATCCAAGCAGTGGATCACCACATGTTTATTGACAATCTCAAAGAATTCTAACAGATTGATTTACAAATGCCATGATGACTCTTCCCTAACATCTCGTGTTTAATTGTGTCTGATAATTCTGTTCATTACTATAGTTTCTACCATTCTGCCTGTTACTAAATTAGGTTCACCAGCCTCTATTTGCTACGATCACCTTTGGAGCCTTTTTAAAAAATCTTCATTACATTAGCTACTCACCAGTCATCTGGCATAGAGGCAATCCATTACATACTACAGTTACTAGTTCTGCAATTTCATATTTGAGGTCTTCAGAACTCTTCGGTGAATACCATATGGTCTTGATGATTTATTAACGTTTAATTTATCAGTTTGTTCTAACCTCTTCTATTGATACATGAGTCAATCTGGGATGGTACTTCAGATGTCTCACCCAAAATGGTGACAAACCTCATCTGTATCACAGCACCAAAGAGGGGAGAGAAGGAGCCCACAGTGTTTTGTTCCCAGGGGAGGTCTGTCTGCGCAGCCCATGGGATTAGTTCTAGCAGTTACACAGGCATAACAAAGAATCTCTGTCCTTGAGCATACTCCAGCTCACGGGAGGCATCATACCTTTAGCAGCGGCACAACTTCATGCCTCCCTCCCTTAATATAGCTCATCCTGAGAGGATGCATAATTGAGCCTTAAGAATTGTAGGGATAATTCACAGTCTGTTGAGGCAGCTATTCTCCTAAAGTGAAAGTCACCCTAATGCAAAGGGGAAACTCAGGTCTTTACACACTTAAGCCTTCAACATAGGTCTTAAGTGAGAGTGTATTGATATCTGCTGGTCCTGTGCATGGAGATCCATTTCACACCTAGTTAATCAATACTATCTGTTGGAATCTGTTCAGAAGTAGAAAAATATAATTCTCCAATTGATAAATACCCTGTCAGCCAGTTACTGTTTAACTTCAGAAAACAGGACAGGACAAGTGTATGTCACTCACTGTGCAATTAGGAAGAGAGAACTTGGCTCCAGGCATGATTGGCCCATCCATTGCAGGGCTTTGCATCGTGATTGCTCATTAATAAGGGTATTTTACATATCACTGGTTGAGCCAGAAGTACACACTGTACTCAGAAGACATACTTTGAATTTTTCAAAATATCGACATATAAAGGATAGGAAAATTTTACAAGCAGGAGGCATCTGCACTTATGTAAATCATGGACAAAACCCTGCTCTCAGTTGCCTTCAGTGCAGTTCCATGGATATAATAGAGAGAAGGCAGGTTAACTGGGAACAGCATTTAGTATCATACTCTAGAAGTTGCACTCTGCTATCTCCTATACAGTGAATCTCTAAGTGGCTGAAAGAAGATTCTGTTGCTGGAAGGTGAAGCTAGACAAATTCAAACTAGAAATAAGGCACAAAATTTCAACAGGGAGGGTAATTAGCCATGAGAACATCCTACCCAGGGACACAGTGAATTCTTCATCACTTTAAAATTTAAATTTAGCCTTGGATGTCTTTCTAAAATCTATGCTCTAGCTGAACCACAAATTACTGGGAACAAGGTGGGAATTCCTGGGTGAAACTTTATGGTCAGTGTGATACAGACAGTCAGACTAGATGATCACAATGATCCCTTTAGGCTGTAAAAACTTTGCTGTGGATCCAGAAATCTATGCAAACAAATACAAACTTTCCTTAGAGAGATGGTTCAAATATTTTAGCCTGTGAAGTATACTCCTGTGGGGTGGATGCAGGATGTTTTTTTTATTCTATATTTCACGAGGATTTGGAGGTTTTGTGCATGGGGAAACTTGAAGATGAAATCCCAGGCTAATCCCATTACCTGCTACACAGCCTAATGTGTGCTTTGCAGAATTCATAAGAACATAAGAATGGTCATACTGGGTCAGATCAAAGGTCCATCTAGCCCAGTTTCCTGTCTTCCAACAGTGGCCAATGCCAGG
>NC_133770.1:28256675-28263065 GCF_003597395.2 Chelonoidis abingdonii | reverse complement strand
CTCTTTATATTAGCTTTACTAGATTTGAATGCATCGCCTCAGGGGGAGGGTGATTTCCCTCTTTGTTTTGCCTTCAAGGAGTTAAGTACTGCATCGCCCAGGCTCACCCAGGGAAAAGGGAGGGGGAAGCGGGGGAGCAGATAACAAGGAGACAAGGGGGAAGAGCTTGTTTTCCCGTTGAGATAGGGAGACCCAGGGGTTCTGGGTCTTGGGGGTCCCCCAGGGAAAGGTTGGGGTGACTCGGGGTAACTAGGAACCCTAAATAGTCCTAGTTGGTGGCAGCGAGATGAAATCCAAGCTGGGTATAAGCTTGGGGGAGATTCACAGTAAACACTCAGATGTTGAACTCTAAGTCCAGATTTGAGACAGACGGTTATTACATCATTATACTAATTGAATCTATTTCCCTATGTTAAGTTCTCCTCACGCCTTCTATGGGTCATCTCAATTATCACTTCAAAGGTTTTTTTTCTCCTGCTGACGATAGCTCATCTCAATTGATTAGACTCTTCCACTTGGTATGCATACTTCCACCTTTCCATGTTCTCTGTATGTATAAATATCTCCTGTCCGTGTGTTCCATTCTATGCATCCGAAGAAGTGAGCTGTAGCCCACGAAAACTTATGCTGAAATAAATTTGTTAGTCTCTAAGGTGCCACAAGTACTCCTGTTCTTTTTACTTATTACAGACACTTCAATTATCTTTTGAACCTTATGATTGTAACTCATTTGTGTATATATATATATATGTTTACCTGCTTTAACCTTGTAAATAACTATTGTTTCCTTTTCTACTTAATAAATCTCTATATAGTTTATTATAGTATTGGCTCCCAGTTTTATCTTTGGTGTGAAATCTTAGGTGCAATTGATCTGAGGTAGGTGAATAGTCCTTTAGGCCTAGGAGTAACCTGGATATTACTGTTATTCTTGGTATAAGGGATCATCTGTCACAAAGGTATGCTCACTCTGGGTGGCAAGTTAGATTGGAGTACCCCAGAGGATTGTCTGTGATTCCATGTTTAGGCTGTTATAGAGCTTGAGGAGTTTACACCTGATAATTGCTTGGTGAAATGTAAGTACAGAATTCATAATCAGTTTGGCATTTATGCCCTGGTTCTTAATAGTCTGCCTTAAGGTTGTTATTCACACTCTTGAGTCACTGCAGACAGCATTATAAGTATAACAAACAATGGAGATTAACTAGACACAGAAAGCTATAGACTACTTCTTGACATTGTGCTTGCAATCTGAACTGCTGGTTACATTGCAAAGCCATAGATGCCGGTGGAGTGCAGGACAGCTGGAAGAAGAAATGTGTATTGTGGATGATAATAGCAAAGGACAGGTGCGTCAGAGGATTTTGAACTGGGGAGCATGTCTCTGAAACTTGGCATCTGATGCTGTTTGTTGGTTGGGCTTATATCCAGCAGAGAGAGAATGTTGCCATTAGAACTGCAGTGTGCGTTTGTTTCAAATACTCCAGAGGTCCAAGTATACTAGTGAAACATTTATAACTCACACTGAGACAACTACTAGCAGCAAAAGAATAGCATTCAGTCAGAGCTTGATGTAATTCAGCATATACTTATTTGAGGCCTTTTGAAAACAAAACAAAAAGAGAGTGGAAAGGTCTGTCCAGAAAAACTCAGCCTGTGTCTGTAGTTAATCAGATATAGCCTGATCTGCTAAAAATTACTGTTCTCTCTCTGCAGAGTTGATGGTATGAATAAATGAATGATGGATGAACATAATTTGTGGGGGAATAGTCAACATGTTTTTTTGTAAAGGGAAATCATGCCTCACCAATCTTCTAGAATTCTTTGAGGGGGTCAACAAGCATGTGGACATGGGGGATACAGTGGATATAGTGTATTTAAATTTTCAGAAAGCCTTTAGCAAGGTGCCTCACCAAAGGTTATTAAGCAAAATAAGCAGTCATGGGATAAGAGGGAAGATTCTCTCATGAATTGGTAACTGGTTAAAAGATAGGAAACACAGGGTAGGAATAAATGGTCAGTTTTCAGAATGGAGAGAAGTGAATAGTGATGTCGCCCAGGGGTCTGTACTGGGACCAGTCCTAGTCAACATATTCATAAACGATCTGGAAAAAGGGGTAAACAGTGAGATAGCAAAATTTGTAGATGATACAAAACTCCTCAAGATAGTTAAGTCCCAGGCAGACTGCAAAGAGCTACAAAAGGATCTCTCAAAACTGGGTGACAGGGCAACAAAATGGCAGATGAAATTCAATGTTGATAAATGCAAAGTTATGCACATTGGAAAACATAATCTCAACTATACATATAAAATGATGGGGTCTAACTTAGCTGTTACCACTCAAGAAAGAGATCTTGGAGTCATTGTGGATAGTTCTCTGAGAACATCCATTCAATGTGCAGCGGCAGTCAAAATAGCAAACAGAATGTTGGGAATCATTAAGAAAGGGATAGATAATATTGCTTCTCTATTAATCCATGGTATGCCCACATCTTGAATACTGCATGCAGATGTGGTCACCCCATCCAAAAAAAGATATATTGGAATTGAAAAAGGTTCAGAAAAGGGCAACTAAAATGATTAGCGGTGTGGAATGGCTTCTATATGAGGAGCAATTAATAAGACTGGGACTTTTCAGCTTAGAAAAGAGATGACTATGGGGAGCTATGACAGAGGTCTATAAAATCATGACTGGTGTGGAGAAAATAAATATGGAAGTGTTATTTACTCCTCATAATACAAGAACTAGGGGCCACCAAATGAAATTAATAGGCACCAGGTATAAATCAAACAAAAGGAAGTATTTTTTCACCCAATACACCCTCAACCTGTGGAACTTTTTGCCAGAGAATGTTGTGAAGGCCAAGACTATAACAAGGTTCAAAAAAGAACTAGAGAAATTCATGGAGGATAGATCCATCAATGGCTATTAGCCTGGATGGGCAGGGATGGTGTCCTTAGCCTCTGTTTGCCAGAAGCTGGGAATGAGTGACAGGGGATGGATCACTTGATGATTACTGATTCTGTTCATTCTTTCTGAAGCACCTGTCATTGGCCACTGTCAGAAGACAGGATACTGGGCTAAATGGACCTTTGGTCTGACCCAGTATGGCAGTTCTTATGTTCTTGTGTTCTTATGGTAATGTTTTGTCAATTAACTATTTAATTAACTATACTATATATGTTTAATTAATTAAAATTATAATTTAAAAACTGCTCAGGAGGGTGGTACTTAAGAAAAAACACTCAGCAAATTCTCAAAATGATCTATATTACTACATCTTTCTGTATTAATTCACCTCAGAGTCTGAGGGTGGATAGGAGTCATGTGCATACCATGGTTTGCTGTGTAATGTTAAATGGATTGATTGCATTGTCCTGGTCCTAACTCAGGCCAAGCAAAATCTTTCTACCACTTGTTTCTTAATGGAAAATTGGGTTTTCAACTGAATGAAATTGTTCATCAGAAATATTCAGTTGATTGTTTGAAAAGCTAAAACCAAAACATAAAAAGCCAAAACCTGAATTTTAGGGGGAGGGTGCTGATAATTTTCAGAATGTGACTATTTTTTACAGATTTTGGTACTTTTCAATTCCCATTTTTCAGTTGACAGGTTTTGGTTGACAAAAACAACTTGGTTTTCAGGGCTTTGTTTTTTCTATGAAATTTCTACTGAACATTTTGATAAAATGACTTTTTCCTTTACGTCAAAATTTTTGGGAGGGGGGATATTTTTTTGATAAGCTCTAGTCCCAACTCTCACTCCTGTTCAGACAGGACACGTCAACAATCGATTATTCAGAAGCAACTAAAGCAGGAAGTGGAATTAAGGTAATGAGAATACATGGAGGGATACATTGGAGTATGGAGATTGTCAGTGGAGCACTTTATACCTGTATATATGTAAATATGTAGTTAGTAGACAGGGGGCTAGTAGATGGTGCTCAAAATATGTTTCATAGTTCCTGGGTTTTGAAGACTAATAAAGCTCATTACTGTGCATTGAAAATGGCTTGCTTTTAGCAATTTCCATTGAGCTTGGTGAGGGTGGGGGGAGGGAAATAAAAATCCCTGAGAAGGAGGCATTTTTCTGGGGAAGGGGTGCAGAATAAGGATAAGGATAGTGGACCAAAAAATAGGATAAAAAGGTAGATGATTGGATCAAGGGCACCTGGGAAGGGAATCTGTTGGGTTAACTGAGTATACTAGGAGTAAAGGGGTAGTATTAAGATAGGAGAGTTTCATCTGAAAGGACACCATGATTACAGTAGGAAAACTATTTAGTATGCTGTAACAGGTGGCTTTGGAGGACTGGGCAGCCTAGTGGTTAGAGTCTGTGGCTCTCAGTCCCCCACTTGGTTGAGAAACCTCAGTCTTTAAGACTGGGGGGGAAGAGGTAGGAGTCCCCTACCTCTCCACTGGGTCCCAGCCCAGGACCCCGTGTACATGAACCTCTGAATTTAGGGGCCCTCCCTGCGGGGAATCAAAATCCATTGCCCTGGGCTGCTTCCTAGTAGTCTGTTCAATTTGGGGCATATCCCCTCTAGTTCAATTTGCTGGGCAGCTTACTTCCTGTTCGTCCTCCCTTGGGTCTTGGGCAGTGCTTTGCCGCTGTCCCAGGCTACTTCGAAAGGGCAACAGCCAGCTGGTAAGGTGAGCCCTACAATGTCTCTGAGGTTTGCCCACTCAGTTACTTCATGTGCTGGAGGCTCCTGGGTTCCCTTTGCAGTATCCTTTGGCTGAGAAGACAGTGGCTGCCTTGGCTGGTTGATTAGAACTACTTTCCCTCAGGAAGGGAGGCAGATACTCCTGTCCCTTTGCCAGTCAGCACCAAACCGAGTCAGGGTCTTTCCTTTTCTGCCCTTTCAGGCCTGCAATGGCTGCCAGCATCTCAGGGCAGGGTTAGCTGGTCGCAAAGGTTCTTTTTAACCCCTGCTTTGCTTACTGGCAGTTTTTCTGCTTCAGCACATATACCAATAATATTGCCTGCTAGACTAAGTGCCTGTTCATCATATGGATTTCTATATTTCCCACCACCATAATACCAAAGTGCTTTCAGTTGCAAGAGTAGGTTTGTATGGAATCAAACCTGGTAATTGGTAGTAAAGTTAAGAATTGAAACATTTTGGTAAGTTCCAATAAGGCTGAGATATGAATTCTGACTCTTGAAAACCTCAACTCTCTGGAACTTAACTTATCCCTATTATGATCTCATATGAGTCATATCAATTTGTAGAGCCACATGTTCCTTCCATTAATATCAAGGAGAATCTCCTGATTCACAATATAGCCCATAATGCTGCAGAAAAAAAAGTAATGTCTGTTTTCATAGCTTAGGCAATCAAGGTAAAATGTACTTTTTATTTTTTGTGTAGAAGACAGAAGTAAAAAAATCAGTAGGTACAAAAATACTCCTATTATGGCCTGAAGAAAGGTATTAAAATGTACCCGCTTCATTGAAATCTAAACTAAAGTTTCAGAGTTCATTGAATTTCTAATTGACATACATATCTCTCTAAAATTGCACTTAAAAAGTATATATTTAATGTCAAGTGAAGTAGGAAGGTTTATCTAGCAACAGAGAAAGGCTGTATGCAGAATTCCAAGTATAAATGGCTGTTTAAGGCCCCGATTCAGGAACGGACTTAAAGCACATTCTTAATTTTGACTTCAAGGGGATGTAAATGTGTGCTAAAAGTTCACCACATGCTTAAGTGCCTCTCCTGAATAGAAATGCTTTCCTAGAATTGAGGCCTAAACCTGAAACCGTGAGCAAAAAATATAGTGGTAGTTAAAACAAATACCACACACCTGATATAGCTTTTCCTCTTTAAAAATGATGAAGTTGTCCAGCTCAATTTTTAAAAGATATGGTAGTGGAGAAAGAAGCCATCCTAAACTCTAGTGAAAATCCATATGGATGTTATAGATGCTGAAGGATCCGTCCGAGTTAATCAGTAAAATAGAGACTCACTCAGTTCTAATCCTTTTGAAGTAATCACATAAGCCATTTCAGAGGGCAGAAAAACCAATCTATGGAATAGGATTGTTCTGATTGGGGAAAAATTAAATAAAATATCAAAGAAGCAGCAAGGCCTTTGTTGTTTAGTCAACACTGGGTCAGGATTCAAATGGTTTACTTCCTACCTAATCTCTGCCTCTTTATCTTTCATGTTTATCATCAGTGTTTGACTGGCACACATCTCTTTGGGCTTGGCTACACTGGAGAGTTGCAGCGCTGGTGGTGGGTTTACAGCACTGCAACTTACTCATCGTCCACACTTGCAAGGCACATACAGCGCTGCATCTCCTTGGCTGCAGCGCTGGCTGTACTCCTGCTCTGCCTGGTGATGCAGCACTGCTCTGCAAGTGTGGCCACCAAAAGCGC
>NC_133770.1:28188962-28253798 GCF_003597395.2 Chelonoidis abingdonii | reverse complement strand
GGTCCCCACTTTTTGGACGCTAAATTTCAAAGTGGGGAAAAAATCTTGACATAAGTATATCTCCATTTAATTTTTTTCTACAGGGAGGAGGGATAGCTCAGTGGTTTGAGCATTGGCCTGCTAAACCCAGGGTTGTGAGCTCAATTGTTGAGGGGGCCATTTAGAGAACTGGGGTAAAAATCATTCTGGGGATTAGTCCTGCTTTGAGCAGGGAGTTGGACTAGATGACCTCCTGAGATTCCTTCCAATCCTGATAGTCTATGTTAGTCTGAAATGAAAGTACAACGCTGTCCTGCTGAATAAATGCCTGAAAGTCACCCTAAATGTCATTAATTCAGCATTATAGGCAGGGCTGGTGCAACCACTTAGGCAACCTGGGGCACTAGGATTTGAGGGGCACCATTTTCTTCAGCAGCAACTGCAGTGGCTGGATCTTCAGTCACCACTAGCATTTAGGAAGAGGGAGCTGGGGCAGGGGAGCACGAGGAGAGCCACCTGCAGTAAGTAAGGGGGGGGGCAGCACACAGGGGAACTCCCTGCCCCAGCTCACCCCGACCCACCTCTTCCCCAAGCACACTGTGACTGCTTCACTTCTCCCACCTCCCAGGCTTGCGGTGCCTAAGCTGATTGGCACCACAAGCCTGGGAGGCAGGAGAAGTGAAACAGCAACAGCGTGCTCGGGGTGAAGACTGAGCTGGGGCAGGGGGGTGCCTCAGGGCAAAGGGGGAGAGCTGCCACAGGGGGTGCCTCAGGTCAAGGGCACGGGGGGAGGAGGGCACAAGGTGGAAGTTTCACCTTGGGCACAAAACATCCTTGCACCAGCCCTGATTATAGGCTTGTCTACACTGTGCTTTAGTCCACATCAGAGGAATGCAAATTGTAGCCTGCATTAGTATGTTGTCTACTATCTGGCCCATGTGGACCCTGCTGGTATGCACTAAAAGTTCCCTAGTGTGCATTAATGAAGTCACATTTCAAATAGTACTTATGCTAATGCACGCTTGGGAAGTGTTTGCATGCACCAGCAGAGCCCAACATGCTACTGCAAACTAAAATGTACCCCCTTCTAGTGCAGAGTAAAGCACCATGTAGACAAGTCAGAGATCAACATTTACCAGCAACTATATAACAAAATAGGAGCTAAATTATATCTGGCAAGAACACGTTAACTACAGCATTGTCTTAACATAAATAAAATAGAAAAATATTTTAGACACATACATGCCCTCCCTTCTCTTACTCACATATGCATAGTCATTTTCCCCATATTGACAAACCTTTTCTAGTGTTTTGCCTCACTGATTTCCAGATACTGTCCTATCCATCATCTTGAAATACTTTGTTGCTTTGTGAGGGGGGGACACTCGTATATGACAAGAATACAAAGCCACAGCAGCCATCTTGGAGGAGACTAGAATGGTCTCATTACAGAAGACTGCCACTGGCTTGCTAGAGTAGTTCTAGCTGCTTTTAGGTAAATCTTTAAAGCCCAAATGCTGATTTGATTAAATACAAGGAGGAAAAGAAACATAGGAATTTCCAGACAGGATCAGACCAGTGGCCCATCTAATCCAACATCCTACTTGAGGTAGTGGCTAGGAGCAAAAGACTCTGAAATGAAATAATCTCCCCAATCCCCTTCAGATGGGGGTCGAACTATGCCAGATGTTTTAGATTACATGTTATCAAACTGAAGAGAAGTCAGGGGGGCACATTTTCAGAGCTTCAGGCTTTATTTGTGTAACTCCAATGGTCTTTAATAATTAAGGCCCCATGTAACATAGAAAACTTCTCCACTCTGTTAAGATTAAACACGTTAGAGCCTCAGGGATTCCCACACATTGATATGGCACCGTGATTATCACAGTATAAGAAACTAGATTAATAGATCATAGGTCAGAAGGGACCACTATGCTCATCTAGTGTGACCTATAAATGCAACTGACAGCACTAGGGAACCAGCCACCTGGAACTTCTTGGCTAGTTTCCTAGCTCAACACTGACCCAGCCTAATTTGACTTATCTTCTGAGATTTACACAAATTGCAGGCCAAGATGGAGTCAGTTCTGGCTAGAAAGAAACTCTTTATAGACTCCAGTGGTACAAAATAATTGACTACAAGATTTGCAAATAATTACTTATGTCAGGTATGTCTGTTTTCAAATACTATGGCCTTTACTCACCACCACCAGAGCTGGGGAGACAGCAGGGATGGCTGCTGCTGCATCACAGGTGGGATCCCCCCTCAAAGGAGGACAGATTTTTTTTTTTTTTGGACTTACCTGAAGCTGAAGCCTGATCAAGTAATTTAGCTTTGCAGGGGGCCCTGTGGTATGGGGCGCAAGCAATTGCTCTGCTTGCTACCTCCTAGCCCTGGTGACTACTTATTGTTTCATAAATGCTGTGTGGTATAATATGAATCCCAAATTATCAGCACAAAGCTGTGGTGAAAATGATTGGAAAGAAATGAGGAAATTCTAATCTACTAGAATAATATATCCTGGCACACAGGGAAATAGCTGATGTTTGGTTTGAAAAATGCTGTAAGAATTGTTTAAAAAGGAGAACATTTCAAAACATTTCAGATTTCTGCAAATGTGTTCTGTTTGTTCATACTCCATTTATCACTGTGAATCCTGGTAGAGCTCTAGGACTCTGCATAGAAATACAGAGCTCTTCTGCTGACCCCTGCTGATATCAGACCAGGTGGATACTATTAATTCCAATAGAGGAGTATAAAAGAGTTTGAGTGTTTCTGTGAACAAGACAGAAGCAGAGGTGAAAGCTTATGCTTGAGAGTATATTTGTTGTTATAAAATTAGCAATAACAGGCAAAACCCTGAGCGAGGTAAGTTGAGATGTTGTTCCGATGCTGTAATACGAGGGGAAAATGCCCTTGCTCGACATTCCATTTTCCACTGGTGATTTTACTGCTGTGGGCTGTTATGTCTGCTATCTTGTTCTATAAATGTTTGTGCTGTTTCCTAGCAAAGCTCTGTGCTTTAGGACACTGAATGTTTTTAGGATTAAAACACTTGAAGTTATAGGAAACATGATTTGTGCTGTTGGAATGACAAATGACAGAGCTTCTATATTTCCTGGTCTTCCCTATTAAAGGGGTTAGATCACTGAGTCTATTGGTTTACCTTGCCTCTGTAACTCTTTGGCCATGTGTCCAGCCGTGAAGAGGCTGGGTTCATATTGGGTTCCTACTTAAATCCAACAAAACTGCTTGAATGCCCTCAGAAACTAAAACGCCCCGGTGGCTCTGGAGCAATTCCATCACAGCCTGAGTTAGGTCTAACAAAGAGACTTTATTAATTTGGGTAACCCACAAATGACTCAAAGAGTGGAACATATAACACACCCCCACTAATCTTGTCATGTCTGTGCCTCGTTTCCTTGTGTGTGCAAGTGTAAAGACATTGGCCTTTAACCACTCCTATTCTGCACTGCCCCAAACCGGAAATTGATTCCACTTGGAAGCAGGTCTATCTACTTTCAAAGTATTGGTTTCAGTATAAATGGTCTGCTTCAGGGTCTTCCCTTAGTCATCAACAGTATGGCAGGGAGAGTCTTTCAGACCTGGTTTACAGCTCAATTGGTGCCAAACCTACGTGTCTTTCTACAGTCGCCTGTGGAGCTCCATGATTGATAATTAGGGTTATCCTTAATACAGGCTTGAAAGATCGCTTCTGGACTACAATTACTTTTACTGGGAATGCTCAGATATCATCCTATGATAGCACACTGTCATACTATATATCATCTCATGCACAGTTACTCCTCCTTCTGTACATGGTATCCGTCCCGTACACGATCTGAATCCGTTTACACTCTTTGTCTGACTGGGACTGTGAGAAAGCCTTCTTGCTGAAGCAATGCGCCGAATAGTGAATTCTATTCACTTCTGCACTGCTTCGGGTAGGAAATCTTATGAACTTGGTCTTTCTGGAATTTTGCCTTCTGCAGGCGAAGCACTAACAGAATAGTTTATTTGATTGTGTTGTCGTGTGTTGGTGTGTGTTTCATCAGTGGAAAACAAAAGGGACAGTTGAGAAGGGGACTGAAAGATTTAGAGAAGGGCACAGAATGATTAAGGGGTATGAATCGCTTCATATGAAGAGAGAGTAAAAAGATTTGTGGTCTGAAAAGCCCTAACGAAAAGACTAGGGAGGCATATGATCATAGAACTTAAGGTCAGAAGGCCCATTATGGTCATCTATCTGACCTTCTGCACAACGCAGGCCACAGAATCTCACCAACCCACTCTGTACAAACCCTAACCTATGTCTGAGTTACTGAAGTCTTCAAAGTGGTTTAAACGACCTCAGGGTGCCGAGAATCCTCCAGTAAGTGATCCGCAGAGGTCTTTAAAATCAAGAATGGCATGGAAAAAAGTGAATAGAGAACAGCTATTTATCCTTTCACACAATACAAAAACCAGGGGTCAGCTGACGGTATTAATAGGCAGCAGGTTTAAAGAAACAAAAGGAAATGCTTTTTCACACACTGCACAACTAACCTGTGGAACTCATTGCCATGGAATTTTGTGATGACCAAAAAAGAATTAGATACATTCATGCCAGAAGCCAGGAAAGGAAGACAGGGTAGATCTCTCCAAAATTGTACTCTTTGGTACACTTCACCTGAATCTCTGTGACTGGCCACTACAGTAGACAAGATACTGGGCTAGACGGACCATTGGACTGACCCAGTATGGCAGTTCTTATGTTCTCAATGCACATTTGTATGACAGATCATGTGGAGGCAATTAAATATTTTCTCTCTTGTCTAAACTTTCTCCATGTATTAATGTCAAGCAGAATATTTTTAGCACTATTAATACTCAAGAGGTAGCTTTTATCCATTTAGGACTTTTTTTTAACTTTGGTCTTCATATTCTGTAAAGTAAAGGCAGCCAAGATCAGTATCTTTCTCAGAAAGTAAAGCTTATATAGATAATTTCATAAGAATCTCTGAGAAAGAAGCCATGATTCTGAGTGTTCCAGCCAATAGTTTGTATCCTATAATTATCGAGGCTGTTCAGTGTGCCAGGTGGATACTGAAGGCAAGCACTGCTGATTCTTCAGCAACCTTGTAGGCACTAGTTCTGATAGGTCCCAATAACCACTCAGATACATGATTAAGTGAAGAATTACTTTACTAGGGCTGGCAGGAAAGGAGTAGGTTGCAAATACCCTAGGTACAGAGGCTTAGACAAGTACAATTCAAAGTGAGCAATAGCAGTAAATGTTTGGGCTCTGGGGGGCAGTCCACTTGAAATTTGGGGCACCTTCTCCAATTCAAGCAAATAAGAGCTTGTGGGTTTTCAGGGCAGGCTCACTTAGTGGTGTGTCTGTCATTAGGCCCTCTTTGCACTAGCTCCCTGCCTAGCCAATGCTTCTACCCCATAAGTCCCACAAAGAGCTCCACCCAGTTATAATTTACAGCAGTCACAGCCTGTTCTACATGAGTCTCTGTCTACAGTCCCTGGGGATTCTTCTCTGTGATCCAGCTTCTCTGGAGCTACTGGCTTGCCATGCAGCCACTGCTTCCCAACAGACGCTAGCCACTTTGTGGTTCAGGAACCTGCCCCTTACCTGGTCAAGGGAAAGGGAAGTGCAGTGGGGAGAGGGCTGATGGGAGCTGTAATCCCTTGCTTAGCAAATCCATCACAATCATATTTGTTTTTGTTTCTTTTTTTCTAAATTATCTGCAAGAGTCTGACTCAAATGGGTATAAGTTATTTTTGAAATCCATGCTGTGCAGATTGTGAGTCAGTGTCATGGAATCTACCATCCTGAACAAGATTTTTACAAAGGTGACACGCATTCCTTGAAAATCATTTAGGCTCTGAGTATATAAAATGTCCCTGGAAAGCAGATTGGGAGATCTGACTAATGTGACAAGTCTCTCTGAGGAGCTTGAAAAATCTTTTTGCTATTTAAAAATAAAAACCCTCATATCACCGCAAAATTTAATAAGAAAGAATCATATGAGAATGTCTGTGCCAAGCGTCTGACCCTTGAACACTCCCGAGAATTCTGAGTAGAATCTCAGGAAGCATCTGCAAAAAGTGCATGCAACACTTGGAAATACATTCAGACCACCTGCACTGAAAAACAAGAGGAGGATAGCTAGTCCTCTAATAATTTGCCATATCGGCATATCAAAAAAACTCAGCAATACATGAGAGAGTAATTTTTCAAAAACGCCAAACAACAAATTGTAGAGAACCTCTGGGAATTTATAGGCCACTCTAGAGTTAGTACCTCTTCGCCACACTTGAAGCATCACTGTAGAATGCAGTTCAAAACATAGGCACATCCAAATTAGAAGTGACTTACTTGAGAGAAGTGACTCCTATGCTGCTGGGGAGCTAAGGAAAATGTTTCCAGGCTGATGAATTGGAACTTGCTGTATACAAAGTGGATTTCAAATCCTGGCCATATGGGTCTTTTTTTAAGGTAGCATTTTATCCTCGTTTCATTGAGGATATTTTTAGGTTGGTTTGTTTTGATCACTAAATTTTTTTAGTTTAAGAGGATTTTGAAGGAAACATAAATAAAAAGATTGTATAGAATAGAACTGAAATCTACCTCATTAGTCTGTTAGACTCTAGAGCAATGTTTCTCAACAGCCAGTCAGTGGACCAGGGCCAGTCCCAGAGATCTCCCTGACGCAGTTTAGGAAGGCAGCAAACCAGTCCCTGGTATCAAACATGTTGAGAAACACTGCTGTAGAGGTACTTAGACATATGCTGGTAGTAAGAGACTAACCTTAGCCAGAACAATTCTGACAGCAGGAAGAGAATGCAATCAGCATTTGAACTGGAGGGTTCACTGACGGTTTAGTTTATTATCCCTATGGCTTTCAATAGGATTCCTCATGTACACCAGGGCTACTCACATGAGTAATGGTCTAAGTATCTGGTTTCACCCAGACATGGAAATATTCCAGTAGACTCTGTACCTAATAGACCTCTTAGCTAGATCCAGGGCCGGCTCTACTATTTTTGCCACCCCAAGAAGCACGCCGAATTGCTGTCGCAGACGGCAGGGGCAGTCCATGTGCTGTTAGGGCAACACGCACATTTCGGCGGCGGTGGCAATTCGGTGACAGCTTCTGTCTTCAGCCGGAAGACAGAAGCTGCTCTGCCACTGATAGTTAAACATAGAAGCTGCTGCTGAATTGCCGCCAATGCAGGAGCCGCCCTAACGGCACACGGACTGCCCCCGCCATCCGCGGTAGCAATTCGGCGTGCTGCTTGGGGGCAAAAACACACAGATCGCCACCGCTTGCAGATTGCTGCCCCAAGCACCTGCTTGGAATGCTGGTGCTTGGAGCCGGCCCTGGCTAGATCTCTTTTGAATATTAGAAACTATATACTGTTAGAATAGAGATATTCAGGCCTATCTACAAAGGCCTATACTTTTAAGAATGTAGGTGTATTCTTATCATTTAGCTAGTTATAGAGATATAAAAGAATCAAGATCACTGTCTGTGTAATGGCCTTCTCTTACTGTGACAGGCTAAGGCCTTCAGCAAAGAGTAGTAGCACCATAACGCTGGAATGTAAAAGGTCACACCTCACATTCCCCACTACAATTGAAATAAGGTGCTATTGGGCTATTAGGAATATCATGAACTAAGATTGGTTTCCTATCACCCCAGAGAAAGGAAGAGTCAAAGATTAAAAGAAAACTTAGTTTGTATTGCATCCTGTCTGGCAAGATCACTTACATAGACACAGCTGGAGAACCCTTATTCTGTTATAGACTGTAGTTGTCATCCATCATTGCTGTATGTTGTATGTTATTTGCATGCGTCTCTGTCTGGTTCTGTAATTGTTCTGTCTACTTATATTAATTTTGGTTAGTGTAACCCGATAGTGGTGAGTAATAATTGGTTAAAGACCATGTAATATGTGTAAGCTTGAATTAGTTAAATTTCAGTAAAATGATTGGTTAAGGAATAGCTAAGCACAAACCAGTTTTACTATATACCTGCAGTCATCAGGACACGTGGGGGGAAATGGGATCATGTTTGCTAAGGGGGAATGGGAACGGGGGATGGGGACAAGTCACAGGAACAGGCAAGCCTGTGGTCAGAGCTGGGGAGGGACACTAAGAAGGAAACTAGAATCATGCTGCTGGAATTCACCCCAATAAACTGAATTGTTTGCGCCTTTGGGCTTGGGTATTGTTGCTCTCTCTCTATGCGAGAAGACGCAAGAGTAAAGGGTGAAGCAATAAGCCCCCTAACAATACAAAACACCGACGAACGTCTAGAAATTAACTTAATGCAGGCATGGTCATCTAAGATCCCATTGATCGACAGTAAACTACACACCAGGGCAAGATTCTATCGTAATTAGATGTCTAAATGTTTGGCACCTAGTCCGGCATCTGATTCATGAGTTACGGAGCCTGTCGTTTCAAAAATCTCCCAAGTCATTTTTCTTAGTGCCTAAAATACTGAACATCTGCAGGACCGCCCGCTAGGTTTTCTCCAGCCTAGCAGCAACAGCCATTTCCGCCGTCCCGCGCTGGATCCACGTCCAGTGGAGTTGCTGCACGTCATTCCTGCAGAGGTCCGCTGGTCTGGCTCCGTAGAGCCCACGAGTAGCCTGCAGGCGCCGTCCAACCCATCCCAGACATGACTGCGGCTGCTGCCAACGGCCACCCTCGACCAGCGGACCCTCCCAAGCATGCCTGAGCACGGTCAGCCGAAGCCACCGCCGCACACCTACCCACCCCCCCCCGGCAAATCCACCCCTCGAATAATCCTGGCCCCTAGGCATTGCCAGAGGCCTGCTAAAGAAAATAGCGCCGGCCCCTGAACATCTGGCTTTAGAGCTCAACCTTGCAGCCCGACTCACATAGACTCATTCATCAGACCACCTCATTCAGCAAATACCTAAACGCATGCTACAAGTTAACACTCATGGCTAATATTTTGATGAATAAGAGGCCAAGCACATGTGGTGATTAGGGGAATCTGTGTACGATTTATAAATTATGGTTGCTATTTTGAAATTATTATTAAGTTGCTGCATTGACGATTGCGGTATTATGAAATGCCTCTTTGTCTATCCATATCCATCATACTAGGGACATGGATAGTACAAAGAATGCTCTGGAATACTGAGGAAATTCAGGCGGGGAATTGCATGTAAAATATATTAGTTTTGTGTGGATCTGTATTCCTTGTGTGATTAAATGAACAGCAATGGTTTTAGAGTCCTGTGCAAAGTATCTGTGCATTTCATGTGCCCTAGAAGAAGAAAACTGTAAAGCCCAAACACCCTATCGCTGGAGTTCTGGGAAAGAGTGTGGTTAAGCTACAGAGAGAATTTGAGGGTGAGCACTGATTCTAGGGTCTGCACAGTTGGACTAGAGATTGCAGCTCTCAGAAGGGGATGCTAGAGAAAGCATCTGTGTTTCAAGTGTGTGCTTAGGGACTCCACTGCCTGAGTTCTGTTAAGACTCCAGAGGCTCAAAGTAAGCAGGATCCTGTTGAATGAATGGCCAAAAAGGGGGCGCTCAACTGGAACTATGATAGCACACTTGTTGAACTAGAGCAGGGGTCAGCAACTTTTCAGAAGTAGTGTGCCGGGTCTTCATTTATACACTCTAATTTAAGGCTTTGCGTGCCAGTAATACACTTTAACGTTTTTTAGAAGGTCTCTCTAAGTCTATAATATATAACCAAACTACTGTTATATGTAAAGTAAACAAGGTTTTCAAAATGTTTCAGAAACTTTATTTAAAAATAAATTAAAATGCAGATCTTCTCAGTTTAGTGTGATCCTTGTGCTTGCTTTTCCTTGCTGAGTTTACTGGTGTCTGGCATGTATTTGGATACTTTAAGCTGCACACAGGCTTCTGAGTGATCAGTTGCTAACCGGTTGGCAAGAGATCAGTGGCTGGAACCCCAGATCGGCAGCTGAGATGAGTGGAGCTGGTGGCTGGTAGGGCTGAGCAAGGCCAGAGGCCTGGACTCTGTCTGGCAGGGGGCCTGCACTGGAACTGAAACTGGAAGCAAGGTGAAGGGGGCTGCGGCAGGGACCCTGGCTGGCAAGGGGCCAGCACCTGGAATCCCAGAGCAGTGACTGAGCAGCTCAGCCTTCCGCCGCTCTGGGGTTCTGGCCGCTGGCTCCTGTCAGCCTGAGGTTCCTTCACCCGGGTTGGCAGCGGGCTCTGAGGTGGGAATGGCGGTAGGACCCCGGCTGGCAGGAGCCAGTGGTGGAAACCCAGAGCAGTGGTGGGCTGCGCAGCTTAGCCCGCCGCTGCTCTGGGGTTTCGGCCGCCGGCTCCTGCCTGCCGGGGTCTCAGCCCACTGCCACCCTGGGGTTCCTTCATGCAGGCCGGCAGCGGGCGTTGGGTGGGACCCGTATGATACCAATCCCTGAACTAGAGCATCAGGTAGCCCTGCTGAAATCAGTGGGACTAGTCATGTGAGTAAGGGCTGCATGATTAGGATCCCCTTAAGTGGATAGTAAGTCAGGGAGTGTAAAGAAAGATGGGTGTTTACTGTTTTAAAGGATTTACTATGTGCTCTTTCACAGTGTTTTCTAGGTAGAGCTTAATCTTCCATATTACACTTTTTAACGTTTTACTTACAGTATTTAGTGGCTGAAAACCAGGAGGCTGTTTGTGTGAATAAAGCTGCCAGGCAGGGCCAGTGCAAGGAATTTTTGTGCCCTAGACAAAACTTCCCCCTTGCGCCCCCTCCAGCCCTGCGGCAGCTCCCCATCCTAAGGTGCCCCCCTCCAGCATGGCAACCCCCCCCCACCCGGGAGCCGTGAGGCACCTCCCCATTCCAGCTCATCTCTGCTCCCCCTCCTCCCCGAGCACGCCACCCCCGCTCTAATTCTCGTCCCAGGCTTGCGGCACCAAGCAGCTGATTGGAGCTGTAAGCCTGGGAGGCAGGAGAAGTGGAGCAGTGACCAAGCGCTCGGGGAGGAATGCTGTTTTTAAAAAAAAAAAAAAAAAAGGGGGCACAGCTTTTTGGTGCCCCCAAATCTTGGCACCCTAGGCAACCACCTAGTTTGCCTTAATGGTAGCACCAGGCCTGCTGCCAGGACCATGCCCAGTGCTGTCAGGAGATACCTCTCTTGTCTCACTCATCTGAATACTGCTATTGGCTCCAAATAATGTGAGTAAAGCCAGCAGGATTTGGCCTAGTGTCTTTTTGCCTTCCTTTTAATGTCAATCATTGTGAAAACATTTACAAATGTTGGAAAACACCTGGTCATTTCTATTCTGTTATCTTTGAGTCCTTATACAATGCCCATATCTGAGCACCTTCCAGTGGCTAATTAAGTGAGATGACCACTAGCTCCATTTATATGTAGTTAATTCATTCTTCATCTCTTCCTTCCCACATTTGCAGACCTCTCTAGGCCTGATTCAATGCCCACTGAACCAAGTGGAAAGATACCCATTGATTTCAATACCCTATTACTGATTCTTATAACTGTAATTAAATATTGTTATAATTCATACAAATACTATAATAATCATTACACAATTGGCTGGAACTGGGTTTACAAACCAAAACATTAATCATAAAATGATTGTGAATATGGCAATCAAAAGAAACAAACATAATCAGTAACCCATCGTCACAATCCAAACTTCTCTAAATATTCTTCATTAGTTGTGTTTAAAAAAAATAGTAACAACTAGGGTATGGAAGATAATTAAAACTCAATCACAGAGCCCATTATCAGTCCTCACATAAGAATGACCATACGGAGTCAGACTAAAGGTCCATCTAGCCCAGTATCCTGTCTTCTGACAGTGGCCAATGCCAGGTACCCCAGAGGGAATGACCAGAAAAGGTAATCATCTCGTGATCCGTTCCCTGTCACCCATTCCCAGCTTGTGCCAAACAGAGGCTAGGGACACTGTGCCTGCCCATCCTGGCTAATTGCCATTGACAGACCCTATCTTCCATGAATTTATCTAGTTCTTTTTTGAACCCTGTTATAGTCTTGGCATTCAAAAGATCCTCTACAAGGAGTTCCACAGGTTAACTGTGCATTGTATGAAAAGAAACTTCCTTTTGTTTATTTTAAACCTGCTGCCTATTAATTCCATTTGATGACCCCTAATTCTTGTGTTACGAAAAAGAGTAATTAACAGTTCCTTTTTTACTTTCTCCACACCAATCATGATTTTATAGACCTCAATCATATCCCTCCACTTAGTCATCTGTTTTCTAGGCTGAAAAGAAATGCAGCTGTTCCATACCACTAATCACTTGTTGCCCTTTTTCTGAACCTTTTCAATTCATATGTATATATATCCTAAAAATTATATATATATATATTCTCCAGTTCGTGTCACTCTCATATTTGAGGTAGGCAGCTGAACGTTAGGGGTCTTTGCCCAAGACCCTACTGGAAAGTTGGGTACCAACGGATTTAACCCGTCTCCGTATCAAAGGGCGTCTCCCGGTATCAAAGGGCGGCGCTCTAACCACTACGCTATCCGAGTCATGCCGGCTCGGACGTCGCCCGGATTAACAAGGTTCCGCGCCAATGTTGAGAACCAGGACACTGACGATAAGTGGCTACTGGAACAACCATTCATGGACGAGACAAGAGAACCTGGAATTATGAGATGCTACTACAACAGTAGACTAATGAGAGGGGATATATGAAAGTATGAGGGGACTGTGGATGACAAAAGCTACATCCACCTTACTGAGAAACAGCTAGTTACCCAACCGCTTCAACATAGTAAAGAGGAAGCTGCTCTCACAGCTTGAGATAGACCAACTCCACATTACATCCCAGACTCAAAGACTGGAAGAACAAGTGGATGTGCGGCCCACCCCTGAAGCTGAAATTCACTGTCACCACCCCTCCATTGCAGACACAGCAAGCTGATATGAGGCATAAGATCATGGAAAACTAGTACAGTCAATCCTCGAGACCGATTACCAAGGCTCAGTGGAGAAGTACCATCAGATAGTATGTTAGAAGATGCCAATAGACCCTCATCACAATCCCACTACCACCATAACTCAAACCAATGAACTGGTATACGCGCTACAGAGCCTCTGTAATCCTGGAGATGCTTGGCTACACGATCAAGAAAACAACAGTATGTACCCACCCGGAAAATGAGTTGGAGGATAAGATCAAGGCGACTCGGAGAGAAGTTAGTCAGCTGGTGGAACTAACAGAAGGTGTAAGAGATTAAGGATAAGACTGGCTACTGAAAAAATACAAGGGCCTGACTCCATCTGAAGCCTCTAGAGACTGCTACAACAAGGCTCACAGCACTGGCTACCAGGCTAAGGAGATACACTAGAGAAGCAGAGCAGCCAAAAAAGTAAATGCCCGTTCTCCAAGATACATCAAGTGTCACCCCAACTGCAGTGCAACAACACAATAACAGCAGAGCCACAGCAGGCAGAACGAACAGTACTGGAAGAACATATGGAGAAAGAGAAACATAACACCAGTCAAGTGGCTGCAGGACCTGAGAACAGAGCACAGCAATCTCCAGAACAGAAACAGTCACCATCACAGTAGAAGACATCAGCAGCGGGTCAAAAACATGAAGAGCTCGGACAGCACCTGTGACACGAACATGATCCACACCTACGGCTAAAGAAAAACAGCAGTGCATGAACCGCCTCAGACACAGTGAACCACTGCTACAGCAGTGCTCCCACCCAAACTGGCTAACACAAGTGAAGACAGTACTTGTCATGACAAGACCCTGCCAAGGGACAGAACTCGGCCAGCTCCACCAATAACCTGCCCCCCCACAACGTGGAAATCTATCACGCATCTAGCTGCCAAGCTACAGACCACATGGCCAGTACATTGAGCACACTTCAGAGGGCATTGGGAACCAGGCTCAACACAGTTCCACGAAGAGCATCCAAACAGATTGCTCATAGAAGGCTCTGCCCAGACGCAGCCTAACAATCTGAGCCAGCCTGGATTGACTATAGGAAGCGTATGACTTCATAGCGCAACACGGGATCTTGCAATGTCCTGGCTCGCATATCAAAGTCAACAGGACACTAAGGACCTGCTTATTCTTTGAGTGAACTTGGATGTTGCTTTGTCTTCTTGCTTCTCATCGTGGTTTCATGGACTGGCGAGATGCCTAAGTACTTGGTACTGGTCTGTATTCTGCTATGTTGGCCGCATGAGTGTTTCACCCCATCAATCTGACTACCTTCCCTCTTCACCCATCGCGCCACACTTCTCCATCCCTGACATCCCGAACTACCTCATGTAGATCCGTTCAGTGGATTAGACGAGCTCGATTATGTCACATCTGTTCATTCTCTCCTAAACATCTAGACATCTTACAATGCTGGATTCAGTCCTGCAAGCGAGTGTACTGACTAGGTTCGTCTCTCTACACTGAACCTGTACCCGTATTCCGTCGTCCTGTGATTATCTGCTGAGGGGGGTTACAGCCTATGCAAACAAGGCATGCAGGGACAGTGCATCACCTTGGTAATGCCGCACTGATGGCCACTTGTGCAAGTGCTGAGTGACTTCTAGTGTTGTCTCCATAGGCCCATGAGTTCTTGAGGAAGGTCCTTAGGTACCTTTACTTTGGTATAAGCGCCCAGACATTCACAGATCCACGTGTGCGGCATTGAGTCCATAGGCTTTCTCATAGTCAATCCAGGCTGTGCTCGATTGGTCTGTCTAACTCTTGTCTTGGGCGACTGCTTCTATCTATTGAGCAAACTGGTGTTTGAGCCTCTAGGTGTTGTTCCCAATCGCTGTCCTGAGCTGTGCATCTAGTACTGGCCCATGTTCGTCTCGGCTGCTGTGGAGCTTATGATGCCTGATTAAGCACCTTTCCACGTTTGTGGGCGAGGCAGTTACATGGCCGTAGTTGGCCGGTTTCTGCCCCTTGAGGGTCTTTATGATCAGTACTGTCTTTCTTGTGTTAGCCAGTGTTGGGTGGAGCCTGCTGCTAGGCAGCTGGTCATCTTGTGCTAGGGTCGTTCAAGCACTGTGTTATTTCTTTAGCAGTATGTGGATCATGCTCTGGTACAGGTGTGTCAGCTCTTTCATGTTTGTGACCCGTGCTGATGTCTACTACTGTGAATGGTGGACTGTTTCTGTTCTGGAGATTGCTGTTGCTCTGTCTCAGGTCCTGCAGCACTTTGGCCTGGTGTTATGATTCTCCTCTTTTCATATGTTCTTCCGTAACTGTTAGTTTCTGCTGTGGGGCTCTGCTGTTATTGTGTTGTTGACCTGCAGTTGGGAAGTACACCTTGGATGTTCTTGGAGAACAGGGATTTACTTTTGGCTCTGCTTACTCTGTGTATTCCTTTAGCCTGGTAGCCAGTGCTGTGGCCTTTGGTTTAGCAGTCTCTAGGCTCAATGGAGTCAGGCCTTGTATTTTTTCAGTTAGCCAAGTCTCTCGATTAACTCAACACCTTCAGTAGTTCCACCATGACTAACTTCTCTCCGAGTCGCCTTGATCTTATCTCACCTCATTTTTCCTAGGTGGATATAGTGTTTCTCTGATTCGTGTAGCAAGCATCTCCGGATTACAGAGGTCTGTAGATCTACCAGTTCATTGGTTTGAGTATGTGGTATGAGGGATTGTGATGCAAGGGTCTCATTGGCATTTCTAACATACTATCTGATGGACTTCTCCACTGAGCCTGGTAATCGGTCTCGAGGAATGACTGTGACTAGTTTTTTCCATTGATTTATGCCTTCGATATCAGCTGCTGTGCTCTATGCAATGGAGGGTGTGACAGTGAAGTTTCAGCTTCAGGGTGGGCCGCACAATCACTTTTCTTCATAGTCTTTGATCTGGGATGTAATGTGGAGGTTTGTCTATACTCAAGCTGTGAGAGCAGCTTCCTCTCTTACATGTTGAAGCGTGGGTAACTAGCTGTTTCTCAAGTAAGGTGATGTAGGTCTTTGTCCAATCCACAGTCCCCTCATACTTCATATATCCCCCTCTCATTAGTCTACTGTTGTAGTAAGCATTCCCATCCAATTCCAGGTTCTCTTGTCTCGTCCATGTGTTGTTCAGTAAGCCCTGCCGTCTCAGATACCTGCCGGTATAGTGAGTCACGGCTGGCCACAAAGGAGGAACATGGACGGCCTGCGTGTGAGAAACCCGGAAAGCTCCTCCAAGCACGGAGGGTTTCCACCCCAAGTTCCAACACCCAGAGATGTATACCAGCCCGGAAGAAGGCGGGCGGGCTTGGTGGCGTCAAAGGCCACTATCCTGGATGAAACCGGAACAATCCAGAGTACATAAGTAAGATGGCCCAAGATGAGTGCGCTGAAGAATGCGAGCCAGCAGCAGACATGGGCAGGAAGACCCAAGCAGAAAGAAGTGCCAATGGCAAGACAAGACCTTCATGGGATGTAAACACGACAGATAGCTGAGGTGGCTGACATTGGAAATCCTAACCAGTGGCGGAAAGGGCTGGACTAAAAGACAGCACTGAGCACTGAATCATGCAGCACAGGAACAGGCATCGAGCACAGATCCATTAAGCAGGGCTCTACCACACTAGAGAGGACCCAAGGTGCAGACGTGCAAGAGCCTCAGAGACAGTCCCAACACATAGTGCAGGGTGAAGATGCAGGCAGGATATACAGCATACAACTGAACGCACAGACCAAGTGGCTGCATTGGTACAGGAACATCTGCACAGCGTATGGGCTAAAGTTCTCCCAAGACCAGAGGGAGATTCCGCAGAAGGTTGTGGAGAATAGCAGGGCTAAGTTTCTGTGGGACTCCAGATCCAGATGGACAGGCAGTACTGGCCATCAACCAGACATCGTGGTAATAGACCAAGGAGCAGAAAGACAGCGGTGGGTGATAGATATAGGCAAAGTGTCCAGTGACAGCAAACAATTCAGGAAGAAGGAATATCGAGAAGCTGGAGAAGGTACCCAGGGCCTGAAAGAGGAACTAGAGAGATGTGGAAAGTGGGCAAGTGTCCCAGTGGTGGTAGGAGCCCTCAGGGCTGTGACTCCTAAGCTGGGTGAGGGCTCCAACAGATCCAGGACAACATAGAAGCTCTCTGTCCAGAAGAGTGCAGTGCTAGGACAGCTAGAATACTGCGCAGAACCCTCAAACTCCCAGGCTCTGGTAGAGGACCCAGGTGAGGAAGACACATACCACCCATAAGGGTGAGAGGGGAATTTTTTTTTTTTTATCTATCTTTTTGGATGGAGTGACCACATCTGCATGTAGTAATTGAAAGGTGTGGGCATACCAAGGGTTTTATATATTGGCAATATGATTATTTTCTGTTCTTATTATATATCTCTTACCTTAATAATTCCAACATTCCTGGTCACTTTTTTGACAGCTGCAGCACATTGAGGTGGATGATTTCACAGAACTATCAACAAGCGACTTCAAGATCTTTCTGAATGGTAATAGGTAAGTTAGACCCCCATCATGGTATACGTATAGTTAGAATTATAAGCTGATTAAATAAGTACAGACTACAGTTCAAGTAGTTCTGCAATTTCATATTTGACTTTCCTCAGAACTCTGGGTGAATACTGCTGATCCTGTGATTATTACTGAGTTTTAGTTTTATTCAGTTTGTTTGAAACACCTCCTAACGACACTGCAACCTGGGTGCAGTCCCTCAGATTGTTACCTAAAAAGATGGATCAGGTTTGGAATCTCCCTCACATTCCTCAGCAGTGAATAGAAGACTGATGCCAGAATTCATTTCAGTTTCTCTGCAAATGGCCTTAATTTCCTTGGTGTCCTTTAGCATCTCTCGATTGTCAAGTGGTTGCCACTGGTGTTTTGCAGGCTACTGCTTCTGATGTACTTAAACAAATTTTGGTGTAATTATTTCAGTCTTGTTAGTTGTTCTTACAAAATTCTTTTTTTGCCTTGCCTAATTATATCTTTCACTTTTTTTGCCAGAGTTTATCGCCTTTTCTTTTTCCCACTACGGATTTAAATTCCCCCTTTTAAAGGATGCCTTTTTGCCTCTCACTGCTTCTTTTCTCTTTGTTTTAGCCACTGTGGTACTTTTTGATTCTCTACTATGTTTTTTTTTTTTTTTTTTTAATTTAGGTATACATTTAATTGACATCTATTATGGTGTCTTTAAAGTTTTTCCCCTGTGGCTTCAGGGGTTTCCCTTTTTGTGGCTGTACCTTTAATTTCTGTTGAACTAATCACCTATTATTTGTGTAGTTCCGCCTTTCTGAAATCTAAAATGCTTCCAGTGTTGGGCGCTCTGGTGTTTCTCCGCTGCTACGAATTTAAATTTAATTATAATATGGTCACAATTACCAAGCAGTCCAGCTAATCACCTCTTGGACCAGATCCAGTGCTCCACTTAGGACTAAATCAAAAATGCCTCTCCTCTTGTAGGTTCTAGGACTACTGCTCCAAGAAGCTGATTAAGGTGTATCAGAAACTGTATCTCTGCATCCAGGGAAAAGGACACGAAAAATGTCCTTGCCGTTGCTTTCAAGAGGGAGGATTGACTGACAACATTTACCCATAACCACCGTCACGACAATTTTTGGCTCTATCAGGGATTGAATTCAACCCAGAATTCCAATGGGCGGGGGAGACTGCAAGAACTATGAGATAGCTACCCACAGTGCAATGCTCTGGAAGTCGACGCTAGCCTTGGTACATGGACGCACGCCGCCAAATTAATGTGCTTAGTGTGGCCGTGTGCCCTTGACTTTATACAATCTGTTTCCAAAAATCGGTTTCTGTAAAATCGGACTAATCCCATAGGGTAGACATACCCTCTGTCTCCCTTAGCTCCTCCAGTTCAGCCACTTTGGTTTCCAAAGCCCGTACACAGTCTCTGAGGGCCAGGAGCTCCTAGCTCCAAATGCACACATAGGGCAGGTAATCATACATGCTGCATTGGGTGCAATAAACCTGATAGCCCCCTCTCTGTTGCTGGACTTGTGCCTGCATTATGTTTTTTACTCATGAAGCTTGTTCCTTTGTTGTTTTTGTTTTTATCCAGGGGTGGTTTTGGCTTTAAATTTAAAGGAATGTTAAGTGTATCTAGCCCCCATCACACACCCCCTCCAAAATCCTTTGCAAAACTCCCCTGTTAGCCGCTCCTGGTCGCTAGTGCCTCTCGCCGCTTGGGAGTGGGCTTCTTAAAGCAGTGGTTCTCAAAGCCGGTCCACCGGAAAGCCCCTGGTGGGCCGGGTTGCTTTGTTTGCCTGTTGCGTCCTCAGGTTCGGAATGTCACTAAATGCTGTTAACTTCTTCTTTCTTGTAATATACTGCACTTTTGTTTTTGTTTTTTTTTGTCCAGGCCTTGAAGCACTAAACATCAGAATTTTGCTGGAAAACTATTATTGCTGTATTTTGATGCATAGAGAACCAGAAAGCAGCCAAAATCTTGAGGGGAGTAGGAAAAAAGTTTCTCCTTCGGAAGTTCTTAGCTTGATTTTCTTGAAAGGAAAAAAGTGTGGACATGTTTCAAATAGTATTAGGACCATACATCTGTGCCAAGCCATTTGACATTTAGCCTCTGTAGAAGTCACACAAATATGCTTCAAAGCAGAAATGATGTAATATTCAGTGTAAAAATAGCGACTTTTATTTTCCTTCATTCCTTCCAGCCACAAAATCTCCCCATCTCACTTTTCATCCCTGTTCACATAGCTTTTCAGATCAACTTGCCAGCTGATTGCTGTCTCTTAATATTACTTTCAAAAGACTGCTTCAGTATTGGACCAAACAGAAGTGTCTGATGATGAATGGCAGCAGCAGAATTGGTATGCTCTATGTCAGATCCAAACTGGGCAAACAGTGCGGGGATTTTGTGTTAACTCCTGTGAGCATGGAGTGGTTTATTCAGGAATTCTTTGGCGAACAACTCATTGCAGAGTGTAATAGGTCTACACTGGTCGGGGGAGGGGAGAGGGGATCGATCTAAGATATGCAACTTCAGCTATGAGAATAGCGTAGCTGAAGTCATATCTTAGATCAATTTAGAACCACTTACTTTGCATCCTCACAATGCGGGATTGATGGCCAATGTTCCCCTGTCAACTCCGCTTCCGCCTCTTGCCCTGGCAGAATTCTGGAGTCAACGGGGAGTGTGTTCAGGGATCGAGCACTACCTGCTGATCCGGTGGGTAGTGTAGACATACTGCTACGTGGCCATGCCATAGAGAGTAAAGGGTAAGTAAACTGCCTCTGTGCCTTCTTACAAGGCTGCACAGGAATGATGCCAATTGTTACTGGATTATTGGGGTGATGTGAGAAAGTAGGAATGCTGTCCTGGAGACTTCCCCTTTCCCAGGGTTGAAAGGAATGGGAGGAAGTGCAGCTACCTCACCTCTGCTAAAAACAGAGGGAGAACTACCCCTCCTCTCACTAGGTTGGAGCAGCAGCACTCCCTACACGACCCCCACCTCTTTAACTGGTACAGTGAAAGTTCCCCCTCCTGTTTCAGGCTCCTTTATATGCTTTGTCCACAAACAAGTGGGTGGCAGATGGGTGGAGAGTGAACAGATCCATGCCTCCATCTCTCACATGCTGGGCAGCAAAGCTGTCTGAGCATGAAGTTAGAGTATGCTTGGCTCTGTAGTAAACTATTCTCCCTTTGGAACAGGGGAGGAATTGTGCCTCTCTGGGGTTTATGTGGGGAACTTTCAGGAGTGACTCACCTAGGTACTGCCTGTGACCCAAGAAACCCTCAATGTCAGCTGCCAAGGGGGTTACAAGAACATAAGAACGGTTGTACTGGGTCAGATCAAAGGTCCATCTAGCCCAGTATCTGTCTACCGACAGTGGCCACTGCCAGGTGCCCCAGAGGGAGTGAAGCTAACAGGCAATGATCAAGTGATCTCTCTCCTGCCATCCGTCTCCATCTCCATTCTCTGACAAATGGACTAGGGACACCATTCTTTACCCATCCTGGCTAATAGTCATTTATGGACTTCACCACTATGAATTTATCCAGTTCTCTTTTAAATGCTGTTATAGCCCTAGCCTTCACAACCTCCTCAGGTGAGGAGTTCCACAAGTTGACTGTGCGCTGCGTGAAGAACTTTTCCTTTTATTGTTTTAAACCTGCTACCTATTAATTTTTTTTTTGGTGACCCTTAGTTCTTGTATTATGGAATAAGTAAATAACTTTTCCTATCCACTCCACATCACTCATGATTTATAATATACCCTATCAATCCCCCTTAGTCCCTCTTTCCAAACTGCCGACCTAACCCCCTCTTTAAATCTTTCTCCTATGGGACCTCTCCAAACCCCCTAATCATTTAGTTCCCTTTTATGAACCTTTTCTAGTGCTAGAATATCTTTTTTTTTGAGGTGAGGAGAACCACATCTGTACCACAGTAGTCAAGGATGTGCGGCGTACCATGATTTTATATACAGGCATAATATATTCTCAGTCTTATTCTTCTATCCCCTTTTTAATGATTCTCTAATATCCTGTTGCTATTTTTGAACCGCCTCTGCACACTGCATGGACATCTTCAGAGAACTATCCACGATGACTCCAGATCTTTCCTGACTTGTTGTTGCTAAATTAGCCCCCATAAATATTGTATGTTATAGTTGGGGTTATTTTTTCCAATGTGCATTACTTTACATTTATCCATATTAAATTTCATTTGACATTTTGTTGCTCAATCACTTAGTTTTGTGAGATCTTTTTGAAGTTCTTCACAATCTGCTTTGGTCTTAACTATCTTGAGTAGTTTAGTATCATCTGCAAACTTTGCCACCTCATAGTTTACCCCTTTCTCCAGATCATTTATGAATAAATTGAATAGGATTGGTCCTAAGACTGACCCTTGGGGAAACACCACTAATTACCCCTCTCCATTCTGAGAATTTACCATTAATTCCTACTCTTTGTTCTCTGTATTTTAACCAGTTCTCAATCCATGAAAGGACCTTCCCTTTTATCCCATGACAGCTTAATTTACATAAGATCCTTTGGTGAGGGACCTTGTCAAAGGAATTTCTGGAAATCTAAGTACACTATGTCCACTGGATTCCCCCTTGTCCACGTTTGTTGACTACTTCAAAGAACTCTAATAGATTAGTAAGACATGATTTCCCTTTAAAGAAACCATGTTGACTATTGCTGAACAGTTGGTTTTTCTGTGTGTCTGACAATTTTATTCTTAACTATTGTTTTGACTAATTTGCCCGGTGCCAACGTTAGACTTATCCCGATTCTGGTGTGTACATTGTGGTTCACCAACGAATGAAATGTGAGGTCTTAAATGAAAACCAAGGTTACACTGGTCCACTGTTAATGTTGTGAAATGTATGTACGCATACTATACAAGGAGTTATGTATGTACACTGAAAATATGTCTGTAGGGTCTGTGTCACAGCAGAGGTAGAGGAACAGGTTTCCCATGAGACAATGCATGTTTAATCACCTGTCTCACATTTCAACAGGAAAGTTAAGTATTGTCTCATTCACAATGGGTCTTCCAGCATGCATTGAAGCTGAAGCAGATGAAGAATTGTAAGAATTGCAGAAAGGAACTAATAGGTATACACATGGTGGGGAAAGAACTTCTCTGAAGTATATCTTAAGATGGTTTGCTGAACTATATTTGAGGAACAAAGAACCCGCCTGCTCCTTCCCTCCCCTCCTCCCACCATGATCCTGCACCTAGCAAACAGGTGCAGGATCATAGGGGGTGGCTTCTTTGTTCCTCAAATATAGTCCAGCAACTTAATTTAAACTTAATGTAAACTTAATTTAGCAGGCTAACTTCCAATCTGAAGTTACTTTGGGTGAGATAAGATAACTTCAGATTGGAAGTTAGCCTGCTAAATTAAGTTGAGTCTCCAGAAAGCATGTTATGATTTTCTTTTATATGTATCAATTTGTTTCCATTATCCTTACTCACCATCTCTTGAATCTTGAATATTTGGTATCAAACTTATCCTTGTTTTCAATATAAATATATCGAAGTGCTGTGATACTAAACTAGGTGCTGATCCTGAGTTGAATCATGCAAGCTGGTGCGTACACTGTTCCCTTGGGGATAGCAGGCCTGGAATTTCTCTGAGCATTCAGTGGATAAGAGGCTGGATGCTACAGGGGGACACTTCAAAAGGGCTTGGGGTGGGGTGAACCTATTATTAACCTGCAAGGCAAAGTAAGGGCTGGCAGAACCAAGAGGAGATTGCTTGGGTTGCTATCAGGCTGCTTGGGTCAGGGAGTTAAGCTTCTCGATACCCAGTTAAGCACAAGCAAGTCTCCCTTGGAGTCAGGGGTAACAAGGTGACCCATAATCCTGGGTATCCCAAGAACCATTACACTGCCCCCTACACAGGGTTCAGCCTAAAGGTGTTTAATGAAATGATTTCACTTGGAACCTGCTTCAAAGCCCTTTGAAGCAAGTGGGAATTTTTACAATGACTTGCTAGATATGCTTTAGGAATTATTTTGCAGATGTTCTGTGGCCTGTATTACACAGGAGGTCAGATTAGATTATCACAATGGTCCCTTCTGAAGCCCATTGAAGTAATAGATTCATAGATTCCAAGGCCAGATCTGCCTCTTAAAGCTTATTACATTCCTTTCTATTTTAGCATCATTTAGGGAGACAAACAGAACATTGCTTGTTCTGAGCAATACATTTCTCATACAGAGGGGAGAGAAAGGTTGGGGTTAATTGTTCCCATGTCCTGCCTGACACATCAGAGCATTTGGATACAAGTTCTTCCCCTGCAACCCCTTTTTCCTTTTCATTTTTTTTTAAATTTACCACTGTTCTTTATTTAAAAGGGTCAAGGAGGGCATGTCAATGATGATTACTATACAGTGGTCATCTGTGACAGTCTGCAGCCTACCATTATTTGCCATTTAAGTCCATCATCAATAATTTATGGCTGCATCTGCAGTTACTATCAGCTAAGCAATATTTAATTGCTTGGCACGTAATCTCCAAACTGTCATCAAATGCATATCTACATGCTCCATTACATGTTTCCACTGATGCCTTCAGCTTTCTTCTTTTTTTATTTGCTTTACTGGTTGCTAGCACAGTTTACTGTTAGATGTCCAATCTTTACAAATTATAAAGCCATAACAGCGTGTTAAAAAGGTGATGGCCAAGAATTTCTTTTGGTTAACACATAGGTAATTCAGCAGGAGAAGCCACTGAATTCACATTTTCTCTTAAAGGGGCAACCTGCTATTTTGTTTGCATAGTCATTTGCTGCCAGGCTGTACTATGATCTTTTTCCTGTTGGAATTTTAATGGTACTGGCAGACCTAAATTTACAAATGTAAGTCCCTGTAGCTTTCTTTACATATCAGCTTGTAGTTAAAATAGGTTCTAAAGATGTCAAAGATTAAAAGGTTGTACCAATGGCAATATTTCTCAGCCTATGAATAGTAACAGCCCATGGCTTGTTCTCAGGCTTTAATTTTGAAGATATTTTAATCTTCAAGTTTTAAACGAAGAACATACCCTATAGGAAGGGCCAGATTCTGCCACTTATGCTCAGTTTAAGTGGTACCATACTTGTGCCATAAAGTACTACTTAACCAGAGTAACAAGGGCAGGACATAGCCCTATGTGAGCACAAGATTTAGGCTACATATGATTACAAACTTTCACTTATCGGCATATAGCGATCCTACAGCTCTTCAACATAGTTCCATCAATGATGTCACTGGGGTTAGTCAGCCAATTAGAGGCTGCGGGAATGGGCCCTGACTAACCAGAAATTGTATACATAGTGATACATAACCTTCTGCATCTCTATTTGAAAGGAATCAAAAGCAATTCCTGTCTACTAATTTGTGACCATTCATTTAGAAATATCACCATGTTGCCACTGAATCAAAAGGAAGGTTTTTATATTACAAGATTTTAAAAAAATACATTGCTATTTCAAGTTCCTTTCTCTAATGGTGTTCTGTATTTTATTTTTTTATTATTTTATGCCAGTAATTGCCTCTCTAGCTTAAAAATGTTCAGGTTTTTCTAAAAATCTGTTTAATTTTAACTTTTCGGAAAGCACACTTGTTTCTGAAAAGTTAATCAGCAAAATCAGGGAGCTACTTTTAAAGATTGGTAATTTAATGGGTGAATATTTTTAGCTAAATCTGAAATGCAAAAAGGCTCTGTGGTTTGCTGGGACTGAAAGTGAGTACAAAACTGTAAAATATCTAACAGGCACAGATAACACATGATCTTAATTCAAATTAGAAATGTATTTATAGAACAGACCAGCAAGTTGCAATACATGTTATGCATAAATCATGAATAAGACTAAAATCTTTAAAATGACATTAAATAGACAGTCTAACCAACTTCCGTATACAGTCATATTCATTTTAACTGCCCTGCCAAGAATTGTAAATGCTTCATTTTATATTACCTTATTTATTTTCTGGGAAATAGTAAGTGTCTGTCAATTTTAGAAAAGATAAGAAATGTCTCTGCTATAATTGGTGGGGTACTTTTATGTCTCATTTAATCAAAATCTACGCACTCTATGTGTAATGTCTGCTAAGAATGGAATTTTCCAGAGAACAGTGTTATGAATTGCCATGACTCATAACATGTTCCAATAAAGAATCACTTTCTATGTGAAGTGTATTGTAGTGGTTCAGAATGCCTCCTCGAGTGGTCTTTGACCCCAGTATCTGTTATGCGAACTCCGTTTTACAGTTTATTTTCATGGCTGAAATGCTAGATGAAACCATAATATTTACTATTACGCATTTGTTCAATGTCAATGTAATATATTGCTAGGCAACGCTCAGCAATGAAAAAAGGAGTGCCACCTTTCATTCAGCACGTTAGCTAAAAGAGCAAACATTAAATGTGTCTGTTTTCTTAGTCCCCTACTGCAAGGCAGAATTGTACTGGTAGAAAGTATTATTAGTTGTGATATTTATTTCTTCTGTTAAAATTGTACAGTTGAATGTAATGTTTGGGAAATGTGTTTGATTGATAGCCCCTAAGGCTAAAAGTTCTCTATCCACCTGTAGAACAGGCACAGGGAGAAGCTGTGAAGACTACTTACTTTCTCTATCTGACAATGTTACTGAAAGCATAGATGGAAGGGAACTTGATGACAAAACCCAGATTTAATCATATGCTTCTCAGTGAGCAAGGCAGCATACCATACATGTACATGCAGATGCTTTGTCTGACTATGCACGTCCTCTGACATCTTTGTCAGTGGACTGGTGGCTGGAGATCCCCCATGACACATCACCATAGCCATCACTTTTACTATTAATTTCTGTGCATTTGCAGGTGCCAGGGAAAACAAGCTTTCCAGGAAATGTCTTAGGGCCTGGTGCTATAGCCAATCAAATCAAGAAACTGCCTCTGATGCCTGTTGTTATAGTTGTGGGCATCAGGGGCGGCTCTAGGCATTTTGCCACCCCAAGCACAGCAGGCAAGTTGCCTTCAGCAGTGAGCCTGCGGAGGGTCCACTGGTCCTGTGGCTTCAGTCCACCGAAGCCGTGGGACCAGCAGACCCTCCGCAGGCACACCTGCGGGAGGTCTGCTGAAGCTGCGGGACCAGCGGACCTTCAGCAGGCAAGCCACCGAAGGCAGCCTGCCTGCCACCCTTGCAGCGACCGGCAGAGCGCCTCCAGTGGCTTGCTGCCCCAAGCATGCGATTGACGTGCTGATACCTGGAGCCGCCCCTGGTGGGTATAGAGTAGCTGAAGAATCAGGCTCCTGGTAATTACCAGATGCCTATTCCTACTGAGTATAACAGTATTTCTTTTTAAAAATAAACTTCAGGAATATGATTTTTAAAAAAGGAAAAACTTTGGGACTAATTCTGTTCTCAACTAAGGTGGTATAAACCAAAATAAGTAGATGGCCTTCAGTGTAGTTGTTTCATCGTTAAATAAAGTAGCACCAGTGTAAATACAAAATAAATTTGGCTCATTAACTCCTTTTCTTTTTTCATCTTGCATCTTCATTTCCTGAACCTTTTCAGGCCAGGCAGCTGTACCATTTCACTAGATCAACAACTTGGCTCTGCAAGCCGATGGCCAGCACCTCAAGTTTTGCTGTGCATTCTCTAACTCTCAGTGATGCTGCAAATGCACTATGCCTTAATATTGTGTTTGTAGCAGTCCCTGCTAGATGCATGTTGTTGATATTTCTTATTTCAGGATGCTGCTTCAGTCCACACCAGCAGAGATTGTTTCTCCTGTTGCCATCAGTTAAGCAGGGAGCCAGCCTGGATAAAGATTTTGATGTCCAGTGCTTAGAGCAGCCACAAATAGCTCTGCTGCTCAGTTGTTTCCAGCTTCCCTCCAGGAAAGCAGAAGAGGTCTGCTGGCTAAGGTTTGTTTTCACAGCTGCTGCATGATCCAAATGGCCACTGGACTTTGCAGGAAGCAGAAAAAAGAAGGGAAGCTCTGTCTCTCATGCTCTAAGCATATGCAGCTAGCCATTGTGGGTATGATTTACCCTGCGTGCCTGGGCTCACCCCTTTCAGCTGGTTGCACCCAGACTTGCCATAGCTGACTACCTGTGGGAAAGCCAGCAGGTGTTTGGTCTCAACCTTTCTGTGCAAAGGGATTAGAAGCCTCCCTAGGATCAAGATTAGGGCCATACTCATAGACTCATAGGTCAGAAGGGACCAATATGATCCTCTAGTCTGACCTCCTGCACAAAGCAGGCCACATAACCCTACCCATCCACTTCTATAAAAACCCCTAACCTATGTCTGAGTTATTGAAGTCCTCAAATTGTGGTTTGAAGACCTCAAGCAGAGAATCCACCAGCAAGTGACCCATGCCGCACGCTGCAGGAGAAGGCAAAAAAACCTCCAGAGCCTCTGCCAATCTGCCCTGGAGGAAAATTCCTTCCCGACCCCAAATATGGCAATCAGCTAAACCCTGAGCATGTGGGCAAGGCTCCCCAGCCAGCAGTCAGGAAAAAATTCTCTGGAGTAACTCTCATCCCATCCCATCCAACATCCCATCCAAAAACCAATCTAAAATGGCATCCCCTCTGTTGGTTCTTCAACTACTTGGTGAAGAACCATCTGCTATCAACATCCAGAAAATTCGTAGCCCTGTTATTCTTGCAAGCACTTGTCCTCCAGTCTATATCTGGGAAGTTGAAGTCTCCCATGTCACACAATTCCCCCTTGGTGTTTACTTCATTAAAAATTAAAGAGGTCTATCCATATCCAAATCAGTCCCGGCGGTCTGTGCACACCCCAAGACATCTCAGGGGAGGCTTAGTAAGCTTTCTACCCAGTGTGATCTTTTGCACCAGACAGACTCTGTCTGTCTCCCTTCACTTTCTTATTTCTTTACAGGTTAACCTCATCATTGATGTCAATGCTACTCCCACCTTTGCCTTTATTTCTGTCTTTTCCTAAACAGCACATAGCCTTCAATATCTGTACCAGTCCATGACTACTATTCCACCATGTTTCTGTTATCCCTATATATCCGGTTTCACTCCTGCACCAATAGCTCCAGTTCCTCCATTTTGTACCTAGGCTCCTCGCATTAGTGTACAGACATTTTAACTTTTGGCGTAGCCCTGCCGACACTCCCCTTATGTGTTCCCCCCCGTTGTGTATATCCGCCAACTTTATTAGCACTTCCGCTCTGTGCCAAGGTCTAAGAAAGGTAAATTAAAGATTGGTCCCCAAAACCATCCTGAGGAAGCCACAGTAACTCCCTTCCAAGCTGACAGTTCACCTAATCAGGTATGACTGTTGGGTTCCCCTTTACCATACCTAACCACTTTCATTTATATTATCTCATCTTTTCCATTTAATAACTAAATCATCCCATGGTGGAACTGTGTCAATGCCTACTAAATCGAGGTATTGATCTACGCAATTCTTCTGTTCAATAATCTGTCCTTCGAGAAGGAGATCAGGTTGGTTGGCACTATCTAACCTCTAGTATAACTTCAGTTAATTGTCCAAATACCATTGATCATGTCTTACTACTTCTCCTTCATTTTTTCAAGACCTTTACATACTACAGACGTCAAACTACACAGCTATGTTACTCGGACGATTTTTTTCCTTCTTGAAGATGGAATAATTTAGGGCATTATTTCCCCAAGTCGTTTTTGGTACACCCTCTGGTTTACAATTCTAGATAAAAATTCTGACGGGTGGCAATTTCTGTGCCAGTCCTTTAATCATGTTGGATGGAGGTATGTCGCAGGCCTCGATTTTGTACCATTAACTGTTTAGTTTGATTCTTCATCTCTGAATGTGTATATCTACTCTTCCTCAATTGCATTTTACACTCTCATATCCTCGCTCCTTTGCCTATTAAAGATGGGCAGATTATTGTATTGGCATTCCTTAGGTTATCTTACTCCTTCCCCTCAGTGATATAGCAGGTCATTTTTTTCTTTCGTTTGCTTTATATTTGATGTGGCTATTAGACCTTTTAGTATTGTTGCTAGATTCAATTATAGATTATAATATTTCCTTCCTTTTATTTCGATATGAGATACTGTGTCTTTCACTTGTAATCTCCTTTTTCACTCCTTGGGGCTGTCTGTTTTCGTGATCACTCTCTAGAGGATGTTGTCATCAGCTTGGTCTTACAGTCTCTGCCTGGTTTTTATCGCTTCTTGGATGCAGGCTTCTTTGATACTTTAGCTGAGCTGCGAACTATCCCAGGCCCTCTGAATTTAGTCACAGAGTTCTGCAGTCCAATCCATTCCATGACAATTTTTTAACTTTTAAAGTTCCGCATTTGTGAAGCCGAAACCCAATCCTCGATCTATTTTTGTTTATCTATCCATCTAGTTTGATGAATTAGTTCATGATCACGTCGACCAAGGGACTGTCCCGTACAACCATTTCTTCTATGAGGTCCATCATGCTCACCCAAACCAATCTAAAATGGCATCCCTCTTGTTGGTTCTCAACTACTTGGTGAAGAAATCCATTGCTATCACATCCCAGAAAAATTCTGAGCCTGTTATTCTTGCAGCACTTGTCCTCCGTCTATTCTGGGAAGTTGAAGTCTCCCATGTCACACAGATTCCCCTTGGTGTTTATTCATTAAAAAATTAAAGAGTGTCTATCCATATCCAATCAGATCCGGCGGTCTGAGCACACCCCAACACTATCTCAGGGGAGGCTTAGTAAGCTTTTACCCAGTGTGATCTTTTGCACGACAGACTCTGTCTGTCTTCCTTCATTATATTTTTACAGGTTAACTCATCATTTATGCTAATGCTACTCCCACCTTTGCCTTTATTTCTGTCTTTTCCTAAACGCAATAGCCTTCAATTCTGTATCCGTCCTGGTACTATTTCCACCATGTTTCTGTTATCCCTATAATATCCGGTTTCACTCCTGACAATAGCTCAGTTCTCATATTTGGTACTAGGCTCCTCGCTTAGTGTACAGAATTTTAACTTTTTTTGGCGTTTGGCTTCACTGACATTCTTTACCCCGTTATGCGCAGACATTGTACCACCAGCATCACCTGTTAGTCTGGTATGTACACTACCCTTCTTCCTTATGTCAATTCTTTGGTCCACAGCTGTATCCCCTCTTTCTTTGTTTAGCTCCCTCTCCAGGTTAAATTCTGGCGTGGAGATATCCTGGACATCTCCCAACCATCTCCCCAAATTCCTAGTTTAAAGCTCTCTTAATATGGAAACAGCTCCTGAGGCACAACCCCTTTCTCCTGGGGTGTTGTAGAGTGACTCCATTCCCTTCTCAGGGCTTTGACTGCATGGCATAATCTATCCCCATATACCTGTAACTATTGGTTAGAGGATGCATAGCTGAATTGGAGGCAGGCAGCATCACAACAATGCCCATCAGAAGGTTACCATTTCATTAGTTAGTGTACTCCAGAATATCAGTTGCCAAGTCTGTAATGTTCCAGCCAATGTTCCAGTCACTCAGAATCCAGGATTTACAGGATCTCATGTGTTCTGCTACTCCACCTTACCATTGATTCAGTTTCATATTACAAAGATAAGTGAATCCTTCAAATACAGTAACTGGCAATGTTTGTTCTGGTGTAGATTACAGACAGTACATCCAGCTGGTGTTTTGTGATTTAAAATTGAGGTCAGTGAAAATGGATGCAAAACATTAGGAAAATCCTGTTCAACTTCTCATCCAAACTCTCTTAGTGTCTTTGGGAATCTTATTAAGACCTTCTTATTGATACAATATCATCTTTATTCATTGTTACTTAACATGGATATAAGGAGGGTAACATTAAAAGGAAAGCATATTCTCCCCTCCCCCTGCTCCCCAGTAATTTTCCTTTGAAGAGACAATGTAATATGGAGTGGGAAAATAGTGAGGACAGGACCATAAAACCAAAATTATGGATGTGCACTTTATAGATTCATGGATTATAAAGCCAAAAGGGACCACTGTGATCATCTAGTCTGACCTTCTGCATACCCTGGCCTAAGGTTTTCCCTGAATTAATTCCTGTTTGAATTAGAACAATTTATTTCCTAACCCTTTCCTCCAAAAGGAAAGAAGGAGATGAGGATAAACAGGAATAGCCCTGAATCAAGACAGATAAAACTAAGGGTGTAGATAACCAAAACTTCAGCAGGTAAATAAAGAAACAAAGTATATAGCAGATCCAGAACTTCAGTCATCTGGAAGTGTCACAGGAGTGCATTAAAACTCCACCTTATTCCATCTAAAATGAATTCATCTGCCGCTTCATCCCTATTTATGATAGACCTCAAGTATGATAAAACAGCATATTCTCTGAAAGGTATATGTGAAGAACACTGCTCTACATTCTCCAGTTTACCTACCTTCTGAGTAGTGACTGAAATTGTCTCATAGCACAGAGTTTTATTTGGGAATTAATTCATGAAGCTGAATCCCAAGTAGACTTCACCATAGTTTGGAGGTGGGAGGTATCATTAACTATTTGTGACTACTCCGAAAGCCATCCAGGTACTTATGCAAATGTTCAAGAATCCAGAAATTTTAGCAAAAATGATTATTTAGCTAAAAAGTCATACTGGGAGCTTATTTGCTATTTGGTAGCATTTTGTTTAAAACTGTCATCCAATCAAGGTACACAACAGGAATAATGAATAGCTGGACTGAACAGGTCACAAATTCAATTCTCATCATCTTCTAATGCTATGGCAGCTACCTTGTTGTGTGATCTTTGTACAACCCACAGTCTGAAAATTATCCATCCAGTTTATTCAGCAAAAAAATGTTATGGATACAGAAGACAATCACAGTCATTTGTACTACCTTGCAAATGACTCATGAACCAAATAAAAATAAGGCAAAATTTGTCATATTTTTAGTTCAGCACATAGTAGCTCACATAGTGGCTGTACCATTTGCAATTTCTAAAACAATAAAGGACTAGAAAAGTAAACTAGTAAGGGACCAAAAAATGATAATTTGAGACTCCAAATATAGAAATGTCTTGAGTGCTTTGTACAAAAGCTGCAGCCAAGTGGAAGGACCATCCAGATCAGCATATTTTGTCATGTTTCTTGCTGACCTTTTTCCTTGAAGCTACCACAAGCCCCAAGGTAGAAAGGTTTTGTGTTCTTTGCACATTTATCAAAAATGGGGGACAAGCAAAAACAATCTGGAAAATAAACTGTGAGGTTCAGAGTGAACTATAAAACAAAGACATCGAACCAAGCAACTGAAATATTAACTTCAATGGCTAGAGTGAAACGAAGAAATCTTCCTTTCTTTCTCAAGTGAGGACAATTCTAACAACAATTATGTCAGTTTGTGAGAACAAGCAAATGTAACAACCACATTTGATCAGTTCTAATACCTACTTCTGTATTTTTGTTTTGCCTTTCAGTTTAGAAGCATTCATGTGTTCATAGAATATCAGGGTTGGAAGAGATCTCAGAAGATCATCTAGACCAACCCCCGGCTTAAAGCAGGACCAATTCCCAACTAAATCATCCCAGCCAGGGCTTCATCAAGCCTGACCTTAAAAACCTCTAAGGAAGGAGATTCCACCACCTCCCTAGGTAACCCGTTCCAGTGCTTCACCACCCTCCTACTGAAAATGTTTTTCCTAATATCCAACCTAAACCTCCCCCACTGCAACTTGAGACCGTTACTCCTTGTTCTCTCGTCAGGTGCCACTGAGAACAGTCTAGATCCATCCTCTTTGGAACCCCCTTTCAGTTGAAAGCAGCTATCAAATCCCCCCTCATACTTCTCTTCTGCAGACTAAACAATCCCAGTTCACTCAGCCTCTCCTCATAAGTCATGTGATCCAGCCCCCTAATTATTTTTTTTGCACTCCTCTGGATTCTTTCCAATTTTTCCACATCCTTCTTGTAGTGTGAGGCCCAAAACTGGATACAGCACTCCAGATGAGGCTTCAACAATGCTGAATAGAGGGGAATGGTCATGTCCCTTGATCTGCTTGCGATGCCCCTACTTATACAGCCCAAAATGCCATTAGCTTTCTTGGCAATAAGGGAACACTGACTCATATCCAGCTTCTTGTCCACTGTAACCCCTAGGTCATTTCCTGCAAAACTGCTGCCTATTCAGTCCCTAGTCTGTAGCAGTGCATGGGATTCTTCCATTCTAAGTGCTGGACTCTGCACTTGTCCTTGTTGATCCTCATCAGATTTCTTTTGGCCCAATCCTCTAATTTGTCTAGGTCCCTCTGTATCCTATCCCTACCCTCCGGCGGATCTACCAGTCCTCCCAGTTTAGTGTCATTTGCAAACTTGCTGAGAGTGCAATCCATGCCATATTCCAGATTATTAGTGAAGATATTGAGCAAAACTGGTCCCAGGACCGACCTTTGGGGCACTCCACTTAATACCGGCTGCCAACTAGACATGGAGCCATTGATTGCTACCCATTGAACCTGATGATCTAGCCAGATTTCTATCCACCTTATATTCCAGTGTTCTTGGTTTAGAATGGCTGTGAAGGCAAATGTAGGTGTGACAGAGCAAGAGAATGCTTGGGAGATAGTTGGATGTAATAACTGCTTTGTTGAAACAGGGCTGTTCAAATACTTAGTGCTAGATTGTAAGCCCTTCATTCCTGTGAGTGAGCTGTCCATGAGAAGCCCTATTGCAGTCACTGGAACTCCTTGTGCACATACGGGTGTAGTAAGCAGCTTGGAATCAGACCTTAAGGTCTGGATTCAGGAAAGCATCCTATAAAACATTTGCTTATCTTTTTAAATGTGTTTAAGATCCATTGATTTCCTGAACTGGAGCTGCAATGAATATTTCTTTAGAAAATTAGGTTTAAATTGGAATCCAACAGGCTCATCTTTGTATTCAACAGTTCTCTGAGCCACTAATGTTTCATTTAAATTGTTATTGCACAAACAAGTTTTAGTTTGGCTTCAGTGATTTCATTGTCTGGAATCCTCAAGGTGCTAAGGAACCAATGATTCCCTTCAGATGAGATAATACTAAGAGTTTTTAAATCATGTCTGCTGATTGGATCTAAACGAAAGAAAGAGGAGCTAAAAATAATTATACTTATTTTGTATGTTTGACACCAACTTCATTTTTTCCATATACCAGAGACAGTCAGAACCTCTGATTCTACTGTAATTTACAAAGAAAATCTAGTGAATCTTCCCTATGTCATTCACTGTGTGACATTAAAATAAAATTATACTCAAAGGTTTAAAACCCTATTTGACTGGTTTCAAAGGACCTCTAACAGATTCCTATGAGTACTTTTGTGGATCCATATTCTTAAACATGCAGCAAAGATCAAACCTGAACAAAGTCCATCAAAGAGAGCACATAAGAAGGGCCCTACCAAGCCCCATGTCAACATGAGATAGACATGGCCTCTTGGATATTTCTACAGCTGCCTGCCAGAGAAACAATGAGGTAACCAGCAACATTGGTTGGTTGAGGCAATCCCACATTGCACAACATTGATAAGTTCCACATTTATGACTTTTGGAGTCCTACTGCTGACGAGCATATCTCATCTGTGACCACAGTGGTTATCTCTACTCTCTTGAAGAGGGGAGAGGTAAAATGGGAGCAACACGAGTAACAACTAAAAAGCCAGTACAGCTGTTAGCAGTGCATCCCTTTAGGGCTTGTTTGTCCTTAGGACTATTCAGTCATATCAGGGCATATGGGAGAGCAAGACCTTCCTCCTGTCATCCCACACACTTATACTCTTGAGTCATCTCTCTAGATCTTGGGCCTGATTGTACATCAGTAAATGGGTGCTGTGAGCTAGCTACTCCTCCCAACTATGTGGGACAGGAGTCGGCAGGGAAGGTTGGGGAGTGAATAGTGCAGAAGGATCATACAATGCTTCTTATTATAAGTAGAGGCCAGGCACTGGAACCCATAGGCATATAGAGTAGCACCTTACTGTTTGAGTAGTTCCACTGATGTCAGTGAGATTCTCTGGAATAAAGGTACAGTTCAATATGAGCAAAGTTAGTAATGTTTACATAAGGTGGTGGGGGGGTAGTATTAATTTAGATATGGCTGTTACATTTATTTAGTGGAGGAAGACATTATTACATCATTTAATTTAAGGGAAAACACTAATGGTAAGATTTTAATATTTCTAGAGCAGATCAAACAATAAAGAAATGTTTTCATACAAATTTTATTTAATTTTTTCTCTGGTTCCATCGAAAATAAACTGTGATGAAAATTTTCATTAAAAAATGAAATTATTTAAATTTCAAACAGCTGTTTATATTTCTGATTTCTGCCTAATTTCACCATATTTCATTGCTTTCAATTACTCCAAGCTGAATCCTTCTCCAGAACTGGCTATATTTCAAGGAGCTGTTGTTTCTAGTACTTAGGACATTTCTTACTTGGTTCTACTGGAGTTAAATTTTTTGATCAATCTATTATTGATATAGTTAGAAATAAAAACAGCAACGTCCTTTGTGTGAGCTTATGCATTTTATTTTGCATATATTTTTAGAAATGCATCTCTTTGTTCTGGAGGATACAGTTGTTGTGATGTCTTGGAAAACAGCAATTTTGAAAATCACCCCATTTTTTAAGAGTTTTTTGCAAAACAGAGAAGATTGAGTCTATGTTATGACTAAAAGATTTGTGCACACACAAACAAGGCATCAAAACTTTATAATAATAACATGATTCACAATAAAAATGAACAAGACATTAAGGGGGATGCAGAGCATCAAAATATCACATTTGCTGGAGGAGGAGGACAGAAACAAGACAAGAGACAATAAAACATAAGCAGGAGGAGGAGAATGTGAAGAAGACTATGCAAGAGATTAAGATAAATAAGAGGGTATATTTCAAGTATATGATGAACAAGAGGTCAAAGAATGAGAGACTAGGGCTTCTAGCGACAGCGATGATAATTTAGTAATTAAAGAAGACACTGAGGAGACAATGAAATTAATCATTGATTTTGTGTTTTACAAAGGAAGATGAAGGGACGCTACCAGATTTAGACACGTTATTTTCAAGGGGAGGAAGATGAAATACCAGCAATAATCAAGAAATGTGAATGTTTTAAAAAAATTGTTCTCTGTGTGTTTATTGGACTACTGAAAGGAAGGGAGATAAGATCATGGCTGTCATTTTAAAATAGTCAGAAAGGTCCTCAGCTGCATTAAGGCATCTTTTGCAACTCTTGGTTATCACTTCCTCCCTTCCCTCCCCCCCCTCCCCCCACAAATGTCAACTCATGAATGGCACTGAGTTGTTGTGCTCCTTAGCTGTGACCAAACATTGGGCCCACTATATTGAAACTGTATTGGAAACTCCATTTAGGCATGCATAATTTTGTGCACACAAGTTCTTGTGTTCTTACTTTTCAGGCACTAACTTTTGTGCGCACCATAAATACATTCTCAAATCTGTGCAGCAGGTGATGGAATTTTTCACTAGCAAAACCAATTTTGGCAAATGCCAAAGGAGTTCAGGCTATGTACATTCTATCATCTGGGTAGACAGGGCTTAGTGCTCTAATGCAGCATAGAGGGAGCAGTCATAATTGTAAGCCATCTGTTCAAAATTTGGTCCTAGAGCAAATTTGTAGAGCAGTTACCATAAATAAGTTTCAGTTTTGCCTTAATAAGAATTTACCAAGAAATTCTTCATTGTTTGTTGGATTCTCTGTGCATAATATAGGAAACACTCTGAATTTCTGCAAACAGTAAGGCAATGTTGTTTAGTTATCTAAAGCATTACCTAAGGTAACTGGCCCATTTTTAAGGGTAACTAGCACTCATATTTATCGAGGAATCTCAGAACCATAAAACTGAGACATATATGATCAGATATTTGAAAAAAGAAACCTGAGATCCTTAACACCTATATCTGCACATAAAATTACTGTAATTACACATGCAAATCAAGCATGTGGAACTTACAAATGCATATGTAGATATCTAAATGTCCAGATGACACATGCAAAAGCCAGAATTGTATATAGTTAGGTAAACAATGTGTGTAAATGCAGGCATGTGGTGAGCGTACGTCTATGTGAAGTTCTTCTGGCTTGCTTTTTTTTTTTTTTTTTTAAATATGGCCCATAAGCTTTAATTCAACTGGGGGAGAGTTACTATGGAATTCATGACTAAAATGTACCTGAATTTGATTCAGTAGTAATCTATCACCTGATCCGGCACCCATTAAGTCAAAAGTCTCCTATTGACATTAGTGGTGCAGGATTAGGTCCCTAAATCTTAACCATCTCATCTCAGATGTTGAAGGTGATCTATTTGTGTGGATAACTGGCTAAGATGAGGTGACCAGTGAAAAAGTCCTGATATCACCTTTCATCTTCTCTACTGTGTAAACCAATGTCCTGTGGACAAAGAGGCATCCATAAATTGAGGAAATTTATGAAAAGACAAGGCAATCAATAAAATGTAAGAAGGCAATAAAATTCAAAATGACTTAGAATAGGAAAGGCTGGGGAAATACAGTAATTCAACAAAGTGAAACATACACTTGGAGGACAAAACTAGGAATGAAATAAAAACAACATCAGACCATATATCTTTGAAAGCCATACATTACAAGACACAGTATTACCAACCCCAAGCATTCAAAAATCATGAGTCAGGCCTAGAAAAATCATGAGATTAACCTTAATATAATTGAATTTAAAAATAATAGTAAATAATGGCGTGTATATGAGAGAGAGAGAGAGAAAGAGCATTCCTCTTGCTTGTCTTTCAGTCTGAATCTTTAGGTCACACTCAAGTCCCTATTTTCAAGCTTTTCTTTGCAATGATTAGGGCTATTTTAAAAAAAGAAAGCTAAGATTATATTATAAACACATGCCCCCAGAATATGAGGCTTTAATTAAAAAAACACACAAGGATTTCAAAGGTGAAATTCTGGCCCTAGTGGAAGTCAAAAGTTAACTTTGATATCAATGGGGCCAGGACTACACTTCAGATATCACGAGACTTGGGCTACAATCACAAGAGTTGACAACATTGAAAACGTGGAATAACAAAAGCATTGTTAAGGGTCTGTGATGAATATAATTCTAAATAAAAGTGTCAAAAATAGCCATACAAATCCAGAGATGCATAAGTATAGATATTAATTATAGGTCATTTTTGTAGTCCTTGGTAAATGATTAAATCAGTGGCCAAGATGGGACTATAATCCATTCAGATACTTCTGGACATATAATTATGAAATTGCTATCACAGACATGGAAAAGGAAAAAGAAGATTAAAATTAAAGGTAGCTATTGAAATATGTACACAAACACTAAAAAACGAGGAGGGAGAGGCTATCTGGAATAACATGAAGAACAAGAGACTATAATTGTATGGGATTATGAGACATACAGTAAAGGTATTTTAATGGAATTTATTTGTACACCGAGGAAAAAGCAAAATATATATAAATAGCAAAAGGAAAATATTTTGTGGGACACGTGCAAAGCTCAAGAAGAGGAGAAAGCTCAAGGGTTGCTTACCAAGAGTATAACCCCAAGACCTAAATCCTTCTTTATGCTGCACTGATGCAGCTGGGGAAGAGTGACAGAAAGGCTCTTCTTGCATGCAGGCACCAGCACAAGAGAAAGTAGATGGCCTTATGGTTAAGACACTGGATTAGGCCTCAGGAGAGCCATGTTCAATTTCTGGCTCTCCCATAGGCTTTCTGTGTGTGACCCTGGACAAGTGACTTAACCTCTGTGCTACACGCGCAAAAAAGGTATAACACTGCTTCTTTTCTCCCATCATGTAACTTGTCTATTCTGATTGTTAACTCTTTGGGGCAGGGACTGTCTCTCACTATGTTTGTGTATATTGTGTATCACAATGGCAGGGAGGGGCCTTAGCTGAAAACTCTATGTGCCACTGAAATGCAAAGAAATAATAATTGCAACAATGACAATAATTTTTCTAGAGAGCATTAGGAGAGAGTGAGCAGCCAGCTAACTTTCTAAAGGTGGCATGGCCCAGGGTAGACTCCTCTTGGTGTCAGTAGCAAATATTGACCTGGGGCACAATTTTCTCCTCTTCAGAGGAAACTATGCTCCAGATCATCCCTGAACACTATGAGGAATCCTGTCCCAGCCAGAGAGACTGATGTATCATAGCAAAGCATAAACCATGCAAGGCTTCTACCCTCTTTTCCAGCTAGGGTTATTCTGATCCAGCGTCCACTGAAGTCAGTGGAGAAACAAGCATTTATTTCTGAGGCCATTGGATCAACGACAGTCTGAGGGAAAATATTACATTGCTTTGTGTGAGAATCTCCCAAGGGAAGTGTTAGAATCACTAAAAATATACTGCATAAAAATATGCTGCAGAGCCAAAGATTAGATGGCCTAGATGCACTGTCAAGAAGACAGAATAGATGACAAATTGTGATGGTCTTTTCAGTCTTGAATTTCTCTGATTCTATGTACTTTATAACCTCTACTGTTCTCAAATGTATTATTTTTCTTCTTTTTCCTTAATTTCTAATTAAACCTCCTGGAGCAGCATTCCTTCTACACTAACACTGTTGTACTAGCACTTACGGCAACATTAGTGTAACATTAACAGCTTGATTCTGCCCTTTGTTATGCCTATGCAAATAGCATTGCAAAAGTTTAATTGATGTCAGAATTTGGCCCAGGGGGTCTACTGAAAAGTGCCAGGAAAATCACATTTATCTTTGAAACTAGACTGGACAAAGCTCTCAGGAATACTATGGGAAATAATCCTGAACTGGCAGAGAGGTGGACAAGAAGAATAGGTCACCACCATCCATATTCCCATGCTACACATGAAAATCAAAGGAAGTATACTCAAAACAACTATGAACTAAACTGCAAAAATGACATAAAGATAGGGAAGGAATGCAAGTTGTGGATCACGGACTTGAAGAAGCAATCATTTGGATTTGTAACATATGCAAAAGAATCAGTTATTTCATGGCTTCAGTAGACGATCAATTAGTAATGAAGTTGGGGACTCTCCAGGGTTCAATACAATTAACAATTTTTCCAAGAGAAAGCTATGGTGATTCCTTGCAGAATGGTTGAGATGGCAATCAAAGAAATTCATGTAATATATGAAAGGAATATTTGGCCAACCACCTGGAAGTGTTCCTGCCTTAAGTTCAATATATTTTTGGTTGATTTCTAAATATAGGAACTTTCCCAAACACAAATCTTACCCTTGCGTATTACTCACATATGCAGGGGTAAAGTTCAATTCAATGTGAATGCTGAGTTTTAACTGCACAAAGCAGGGAGTACACAAGAAGAACATTGCACAGAGGAGATCCTGTATAGGAGACTGCTTTCCAGTGGCTTTCTCCATAGCAGCACTAATAGAAGTCTGATTGCCAAGATAGTGAAGTAGGGGGTGCTGGTCAGTGAATTTGTGGATAACAAATGGGGGGCACATTTCTACCCACCCACATACCTAGAGCTGTACGTGACCTGGTTACCACATTGATGGCAGTGATAGATGGATGTTGGAATTCATTTCCTTAGACTTTTGTCTTGTGTGTGTATTTACCTCAGTACGCAGCCCATATACGCAAGCTTTTCACTCCTTTCCTGGACTGGACCTTATATAAAGCTAGACCCAAGTCATTTCTATTCATCAATAACAGATGCTTTATGCTATTGGGTGTATTCTTTCCTTGAGAGTCAGGATACACAGTACAGCCACACAGCGGAGTTGGTAAGCATTACTTACATGAATATATTTTTTTATTGTGGGATCCAGCTTCCTTCCCCTGCTACTCTATTAACGGAGGCTGTGCCAAGTATTGCTGTCATAAGTACTAGTGTGTCTGGTGTGACATGATTCTGCAAATTGTTCTAAACTCATTACAGGTGAGAATTCTGTCAGTCTGTAGAGCCTTATATAAATGATGCAGGACTATCTCCTCTGGGAATCAAAACTGTCATCAGTCATAGAGCAGATAAAATCTGAACAGAATGCTGTGAAAGAGAGAGAGGGTTGAGGGGAAATACAACCATCCATAATCCTCCCAAATCATACCCACAATGGTAAAATCGTACAGTGGAGTTTATTAACATTGCTTACCTGAATATATTCCCTTATTCTGAGATCCACGGGGAAGACAGTCATCCACAGCTTCTAAGTGATACCCAAAATAGAAAGATATTTTAAAGCTTAAGGGCCCAGTCCTGTATTAAGTCAGTGTGAGTTTACCAATATGTGCATGTTTCTGATATAAATATTTGTACCATTGCAAAACATGCACAACATTAGGCCTGATTCTGACCTCATTTACACTATGTGACAACCCTATGCTAGGGTAGGAATGATGGTGTAGTGGATATGGCAATGGATTGGGTCTTGCATGCTACTACTGGTTGCCACAGATTTACTGTATGACCTTGGATAAGTCAATTTATCTACCCTGAGCCCTGATTCCCCACTGGGAAATTGCAGCTAAAATGACCCTATTTCACAGGGAGTTGCAAGGGTAATAATCCATTAATCATTGTTAAGTGATGCAAGCCACATAAGAACCTAGGTATTCTGTGATGTTATTCCTTATGAGTTACACCAGAATAGAGAGGTGGAATGGCTTAGTTGTTAGGTTTCTAGCCTAGGACGTGAGCCCTGTGTTCAGTGCCCTGCTTTACTGTTGACTCTGTGATGGGTAAGTAACTTAGGCGCTGATCCTCAAATGTCTTTAGGTGCCTAACTTCCACTGAAATCAATGGAGAAGCCAAAGTCCCTTCAGAGATTTGGGCCTTAGTCTCTCTGTGCCTCAGGTTACCATTTGTAAAATGGAGCTAGTACTTCCTTACCTGACAGGGTGTTTTGAGGATAAATACATTAAAGAATGTCAGGTGCTCGGATACTATGGTTACTAGGGCCATTGAGATAGAGAATCAGACCAGTTGAGCTGTTTTTACTTCTTCCTTTTTATTTTAGTCTAATTTTGGCAAATATTTCATAACTAAGGGATAACTTTTTAAAAGCCGATTGGCCCTTTTAAGACCACAATTTACTTCGAGCCAAGATCATGATTGAAACAAGATTTGTTTAATTTCCTGCCTCTAAGCTATATGAATAAAAAACCAAAACAAAACCCATCATGCTTAATTTGACAAATCAATACGACTGGCAGGTCCTTCTAAAAATAAATCCAGGATCAAGAATGCATGCAGACTAAATCATTTCTGGCAGCCTATGATGGAAGTTAGTTCTAGTCAGGATGGATACATTGTTCCAGAAGCAATGCTGGAAAGTTCTGATGTAACTCTCTGCACTGGACCCAGTGCCCAACATAATTCTTGTTTGGATCGTTACAAGTATTATCATTACTATTGCAATTCCCATTTTGTGCTTTGAGGTGGGTTTTATAGGAGAGCAGCTGAAGCATGATACAACTCCCTCTGAAGTCAATAGGATCCCAACTGACTTCAGTGGGAGGTGGACTCAGGTTCATGGAGTCTGGAAAGCTATTACAAGGTTAAGAGATGGCTTGAAAGAAGGTGCAAATCTGTATATTGAGGGTCCAATCTTAAAATGTATGCTTGTGTGAACCTTATGCCTATAATATCATGCAAGTAAACTGAAGCCTACTTTTGTAAAAGCTGCAGGATTAAGTCCAAAAGGAAAAGCTAGAAGAAAGGAGACAATGGAGCATGGGAAATAAGAAGGGGCATATGCTGAGTGAAAGCAGAGGCATAGGCCAGTATGGAATTCAGAACGATGGGCAAAGCTGTTGAAGGCACATCAGGGGAGGGTGCTGTGTGTGGAACAGTGGGAGAAGTTAACTTTACAACTAGCATTTTGGATAGACTGATTAAGGTTGTGGGAGTAGAGGAAATGCAGCGGGCAATAGAGGAGAGATTGCAGTAACAGCCGTTAGAGATGATCAAGGTTTGAACCAGCAGTAGGGACAGAGTAAAACAGATGAATTTGAGAGGGGAATCTACAACAGGACTTTGCAAGAGCCTCAGCATGGGAGGAAATGGGAAAAGAGTCAAACAGGACTTCAAGGTATTTGACCTGGATGACTTTGTTCATAGGTTCACAACAATCCCGGAAGATTCTTCATGGTTGGAAGGATCCACAAAAGTGCATGTCTGCTTTGCAGTTAGACACCTGTGCCTGGCCTGTGCCAGCTGACCGAGGCTTTTGGGGCTCAGACTGAGGGGCTGTTTAACTGCAGTGTAGACATTTGGGCTCAGGCTGGAGCCCAGACTCTAGGACCCTGTGAGCTGGGAGGGTCCCAGATCTTGGGCTGCAGCCCAAACCAAGACATGTACACCACAGTTAAACAACCCCTTAGCCTGAGCCCTGCGAGCCCAACTCAGTTGGCACAGGCAAGACGCAGGTGTCTAATTGAAGTGTAGACATACCAGACATGAATTAATTCGTATTATCCACTTAATGGAAAGAAGTTCTGCTTCCCATTCATATGCAGGATGAGTTAGAGCCTATCACTTTCTGCGCACAACTATAAATTTGTTAATAGCAATATCCTAACCAAGTAACACATATGAAGAGTGGGATGCTGGGTGAGAATAAAATCCTTGTAGAGAGTTCCAGGGTTATTTATTCCATGGACACTTTTAGAGAACACATGACATTAATGCAATCCAATGCACTTCAAAAGCAAATAAAATTCCTCTGCAGAAATAGCTTTGAGTCAGGAAAGATTTATGCCACACATAGGGAAATCCTCCCATTTTCTTCTGCCTGTCCTTATGAATGGTGGTCAGTGGACTATGGAGCAATACCCACGCCCTGTGCTGAAAGTCTCTGCGTGTATCATCTGTTTGTACAGAGAGTATGTTAAGATGCTTTGGAAGAATGATTTTCCCCTCTTATTAGTATCTGGGGCCTGGTCTACACTACGCGTTTAAATCGATTTAAACAGCGTTAAATCGATTTAACGCTGTACCCATCCACACCACAACGCTCTTATATCAATATAAAGAGCACTTTATATCAATTTCGTACTCCTCCAAGACAGAGGAGTAGCGCTAAAATCGATATAAACATATCGGATTAGGGTTAGTGTGGATGGAAATCGACATTATTGGCCTCAGGGCGGTATCCCACAGTGCACCACTGTGACCGCTTGGCAGCAATCTGAACTCGGATGCAGCAGGCAGGTAAACAGGAAAAGCCCCGCTAACTTTTGAATTACATTTCCTGTTGCCCCAGCGTGGAGCTCTGATCAGCACGGGTGGCGATGCAGTCCCAAATCTAAAAAGAGCTCCACATGGACCGTTTGGGAGATTACTGGATCTGATCGCTTTATTGGGGAGACAAATCTGTTGTATCAGAGCTCCGTTACAGAAACGAAATGCCAAAGCATTTGAAAAACTCCAGGCTACACAGTGCTGCATGACAAGTGTAACGGAAAGTCAAAAATCAATGACGCTCATGGAGGAGGGAGGGGGTACTGAGGATCCAGTTATCCACAGTCCACAGAGTCTCTGAAAGTATTTGCATTCTTGGCTGAGCTCCCAATGCCTGTAGGTTCAAACACAGTTCTGGCGTGGTTCAGGGAATAGCTCCTCGTTTCTTCCTCTCACCACACGTGAAACAAAAGGGAAAGAAATCATTTCTTGACTTCTTTCAATGTCACCCTATGTGTACTGAATGCTGCTGGTAGATGCGTTGCTGCAGCAGTGAAGAGCAGTATCCGCTCCTCTCACCTCCCCGGTGGTAGACGGTGCAATCATGACTGATATCCATCATCCCATCAGCCCATGAGTGCTCCTGCTGGCCTTAGTGAGCTGGCCAGGGGCCTGGGTAAAATGGGACATGACTCCCATTATTCAAGTAGATTGGTACAGAACGGCTGTGTACCGTCTCCTCATAGCAACTGGGGCTGAGTTTCAATGCAGCCCCCTTCCCTTTCTGTGAAGAAAAGATTCTGTACGCCTGGCTCCTGGACTCTCCCCGCCACCGCTATTGTCCTGCTGGACTGTTATAGCCCGGAGGCTGCCTCCCCCTCATTTTATTCTCTACTAACAAGTCTCTGTTTCTTATTCCTGCATCTTTATAACTCATAACAAATGGGGGGCACATGCCATAGTAGCCCCAGGGAAGGTTGGGGAGGAGGGACAACGAGGTGGGTTGTTGCAGGGGCCCCTACGTGATACTGACATGGAGCAGCGTGCTCTAGTACACTGGTCCTCTAGTACCTGCCCCTTATTCCTGGCAGGACGACTCATTTTAGAAACCATAAAGGAGGGATGTGACTCGGGAGTCATTCCCAATTTTGCTTTTGCCCCCGGACGATCTCAGCGGCCTCATGTAGCAGGACCAGTACAGGGTTGGGAGAGAAACCTGTCATCTCATTGCCGTTTACCTATCCGGCAGTAAGGGTAACAGAATGACTGGTAAACCATCTCTGCTATCATTGCAAAGCAAAATGAATGCTGCTGTGTGCGCGTGGGAATCGCTCTGTCATGGCATCCAGTACACATACGGGTGCCAGAAAAGAAAAAAAGCTGAACAGGCCTCCATGGTTGCCGTGCTATGCGTCTGCCAGGGCAATCCAGGGAAAAACCGGCATGAAAGGACTTGTCAGCTTGTTTTCCGGAGGACAGGAATACTTACGACATGTTTTACCACAGAACCAACTGCGACAATGATTCAACCCGATATCCAAGGGGTGAGAGAGATCTGCAGAACTATGGGATAGCTACGGAATAGCTACCCACAATGCAACGCTTCAGAAATTGACGCTAGCCTCGGACCATGGACGCACAACGCCGAATTACTGTGCCTAGTGTGACCACGTGAAATTGAATTTATAATATCAGTTTTATGAAACCGATTTTAGCTAATTCGATATTATCCCGTAGTGTAGACATGGCCTGGCACATTGCTTTTTAAGCAGAAGTAATGACCTCATCTGTTTTGTAGCACCATATTAGCCATGGATCTGAATCTCACATTTCCAGGGCTACCAGTTCCTTAATCCCCATAAGCACAGTTATAATACGTGTGTATAACTGGGGAACTTTTAATTTATTTTTTTAAAGAACAGGTGCGACTCAATTTCCCCATTTGCCTTTGATTGTTACTTGTCAGGTGCGAAGGGGTTAACTTCTTCTTCAAACAAGACAAGCAATGCAGTGACAGAAAGGAAGTCCCTGAGCATGAATGAACCCTTAGGAACAAACACCACTAGAGGGTAATGCATATCTCTAGACTGGTAAACAAGTTTGCAGAAGTATTGTTCTCCCTGGGGGGGAAATTACATATGACTGGGTTCATGAGGCCCAGCAGATACAGAATTAAAAATTGTATAATGTAGACAGCCTGCTATAGAGGAAGGGGCACTCTCACTGGACCCAACAATTGACATGATGCTATAACCAAGAGTGACAGCCCTGCTGCAGGGGTCTGAAGGACTCTGAAACCTACCAGGGTTTCCATGTGGAAGATAAGTGACACCTGATAAAACATGCATGTAAAGTGTTTATTGTTTTCAGGATATGTTTTCTCTATAATACCTTTTGTTTTAAATAAATACTGTATTTTATGAAGGCTGGCAGGTCACTGGTTCACCCCATCATAGGCCCTGGCAAATAGCAGGCCAACAATTGCTGAACCAGACTCCGACTTGATCATATTGATTTGTGAGAGGAAATTGCAGCCTAAATCCCTGGTCTAGAGGGAGAGAAACATGTGTTCTTGCCCTGATAAAGGTGATGGCTAGAGACCTGAGTGGCCATGCCCTCAAGGAGGCCACAAAGGTGTCAGAGATGCAGTTAATCCAGAACTGCAACAATATGTATTTGCATTTTTCCTTCAAACTCCAGGGTGTTTGCTGTGCTCTCTGTACAACCATACCAGAGAGCCCTCTTACATTAGCCAGCTGTTAGGGGATGTACAATAAGGTGAAATTCTGTTCTGAAAAAAATGTATACAGGTCTCTATTACATTCCAGGTGTGTTCCTTCCTGGTTTATTTATGGGATAAAATACTCTTTGAGGAAATGTCCTGGGCTGCTGCAGGGTCAAATGAATGTCCTTTTGGCAGAAGCAGAGGTTACAGCTGTTACAATGAGATTCTTGCTGCAGTGAGATTTCTCAGCTAGAGAAATAAAAGGATTTAAGTGAACTCCATCCCCCTCCCCACCCTTTCATTCATACACATTAACTTTCTCACCAGAGATCAAGTTACAATGTATTCAGCGGCACTTCTTGGTCAAGTGACCTCAAGAAAACCTTTGTTCCCATTAATATCTCCAAAGTTCCATGTTGCTTTGCAGCTGTGTAACTGAAACTCTTCAAACAATATTGAGTAGCAATTATGAATGAAAAGGGGTTCCCCCCTTGATCTTATTAAAACTACGTGGGAAGATTTGGCTTTTTTTTCTGAGCCCTGATTTTTCCTTTCAGTTTTACCATGCTCATAAAACTTCCCAGGCACCCTGAAAATAAATAAATAGATAAACAAACAAAGCCTCCGCTGTGATGATATTACTACTAGAAAACTGGAGAGTGGCCTTGAGGCTACAAATGTTCAACTGTTGGAAAGCAATACAGGAGTAGACCCAGGAGGTCACATCTGGGAATGTGAGTGTGTGAATGGAACATAGCTATCCTCCCACACAACAGGAATTCCATCAAAAGTATGTACTGAGCATGGGAGGATAGAAAAATATGTTTGGAAGATCACTAAGGAAACTCAGATACATTATCATTGCCAAAGTACAGAAGACAGTACAGTTTGTGACTATGACTCAAAATGACTAAAGCAGAGGCCTCTGAATGATGTTGATGTAGCAGGAAAATATAAAGAAAGGAGAAACATATTTTTAACAAATGATCTAAAAGAACACGATATTCTCTGTTCACATTACTGGAGAATATAACTGCATCTTATTTCATGCCTGTGGCTTTGTTCAGACCACAGAAACTGTGGGGGGTGGAGAAATGCTTGTTACAGCATTTTACTGTCAATATTTTTTTTCCACAATTTCTAAACTGTCAGCTATGTTCCTCGTTAAAACTCCCATTCTCATGGATTTCATATTCTTGATCCTTTAGAATTGTAACATTGATTAATATTCCTGCAGAAATATGTATGTATGTAAGCATTTGCATATGTTTATATAATTATAGATCTATTTCCTTCTGGCTTTCTGAAAATTGACCTTTACAATACAGGCATTTTCCAAACTGTCATGATTAGGAGGATGTAAATTGTATGTTTTCAGTCTCCAAAATGCATCACAATAACCTCACAGCTATGCTTTAATCTTATCCAGTTATTGCATGAATTTCTGAGTCCGTAACTGCAGACTAATTCTCCTCAGAAACAGCTAAATATGCTGGGATTTATGCAGCACATGGAGAATGCCAGAAACTGTAATTTCCCTAACATCATCCCAGCTTAAAAAAAAGTCACTGTCAATTGAGATATGTTCCATATGAAAGAGGTTATTGCATTCGCTGTAAACTCTGATTATAAAGACATTATTGCTCTGTGGCATATGATCTATAAATGCTATTTCATTATGGATGAGAGAGTTTCCTCAATATATCTTTGTTTTACAGTGTATTGTCTCAATTCTCTTCTTGATAATATCACATTTACCGCAGCACCTTAGTCATAACATGGAGGACAGTCTGTTGAAATCCATAGGAATTTGGTCATTTAAAAGTCGGCACCAGGAGGTAACATGTAAACATTGTTTTTACAAGGTTTTTTAACATAGTAAACAGCTAGCAGATTATTTGATAAGAATTCCATCACTATAAAATATATTGTCTGTTCTTGTTAACAGTAGTGCAAACATCCTGAAAAATATTTTTGTACCCTGTGATTGTGTCTATTGTACTATTCATTTCTTTTGGCCGGTAACTTGAAACAGATGTGACTCCTGGAAAATAAATATTTAGACCTGTAGACCAGTAGCTAATATTCTAATCCATATTCAGTAAACATATAATGGCACTTACTTGGTAGTTCCAATCAGATGCATATATGTTCATCCAGCCTCCCATGTTCATTCATTCATAATTTTTGAAAATGTGTCTTTTAGGGATTGAAGTTCCATTCTCTGTCTTAGCTGAAAGGAAAATTTTAAGTCATGAGTCACTGAAAAATTATACTTTTCCCTATGCAAAAATAACTTTAAAAATGCTAAACCTTTTTGTCCCAAACAGATAACTCAGAAATAACTGCACTTTGAATGTGTAACGTGCTTGTTGAGATATCACTTTTACTAGCTTAAAAACAAAATAAAAAAATTGATATTATATTAAAGTTTTATGCAGCTGATTATTTTTTTGAGCATTTCTGTGGTTACCAATTAAGAGACCAGGTATTTGAATGCTGTACATCAGTGTAATTATCCTGATTCCACTGGAGCTATGCCAGTTTAGACCAGCTGATATTTTAGCCCAAGGACCTACTGAATTTCCTCACTTTGGATTACATCCAACTGCACATTCTCCATGCACAAGTAATAAGACAAGGGACTTCCCGATCTTAAGATGTTGAATTTACATGACAGGTTGGGGATGAGGGGTTGTGAATGACTCATTGAAACACAGAGCTGGTTTCCGGATTTTCAGGTGGATCTGGGTAATGATTTCCATCCACTCCAAATTTAAGCAGTTCTTGTCTGCTCTTATCACACTACTAGTCACAAGGACTGGCTTATGGTTCTGCAGGAGGATACTTGAAAGGACTGTCAATAAAGTGGATGTCCTAAAATCTGTAATATTCCCAAAGATCAAAGGCCATCCATCTAGTGAGATATCCCAGCATTCTGCCCCTCCAAGCAGTTGCCAAGTCCTCCCAATTCCCCAACTGCCAAAAGGATGAGGCACCAGAAAGACTACACAGTGAAGCACATTTTATTATCAGCATAATTTTTGCCCTTCTGCAGGTTTTTCCACAGGAGGGTCACATAGGGCTCTCAGAGAAGTCAGTGTCTCCAGCAGTGTTTCCAGAACTATGGTGAAATATTAGTTTAGTCAGGCCGGATTCAGTGCTCATGAAATCTAACAACACAGCACTTCAAGATACAAACAGCAGTGACATGGGAAACTTGGAAAAAATCAAAAGCCTACTTTTGTCTGGACTTGATTGCAGCAATGGCCAGATTTTGATGGGCTTCTCTGCAAGTATGTAAGTGTGAGAGGGCACAAGGAATCACTCTCCTCCCTTGATCCTGCAGCAGGGGCTGGTCATAACTGAAGTCCTTGCACACCCTTGATGGTCAGAACAACTCCTGGATAGAACTGGTTGACAATGCAAAAAGCTCCCGTCTTCACACCAGTCAGAAGAAATCTGTACAGAGAAGCACATGGTGCATCTTCGAGAAGGACGGCACAGCGACTTTGCTCCCTGGGAGATCAACAGGGCACTGTCTTTGTCTTTATTAATTTCATACTTAGGCTTGGACAAATTAGATTGTTATCCATAAACATCAGTAAACGTTGATTTCACTGTACACACACAAACCAATGAAAAAAATATTTCCATCAACAATTGAAATTTATTGACAGGCAAAATAAGAAAAATGCTGCTTAAAAACCTATTAAGAGTTTCATTTAGATTTCATTTACTCAGTATATTTTGACAAGTGATGCTGACAATTTATGTTTAATAGTTATAAAGCTTTAACTTGTCGAATCTCAGTATCTGCTGTCATTAAATAATTATTGTTTACCATCTTATTGGTTGACACCCCCACCAAATTTCCTGCAACAGTGAAAATTTAAATAAATACTTAAAACCCATCATTTTGCACAACCTGTGAAAATTTAAATCACTCAAACTGGAAAAAATGCTTAAAAGTAAATATTGATACTGTCCTCCAAAATTATTTAAAAAAAAATAATAATTTGACCAAGCCTATTCGTAATACACCACAATGTGTTTTCTTTGCGATAAGTAATGTTACCAATTGTGCCTGCAGTTGAGTGTCTAATTTGTGTGTCTCATTACTGTGATTTGGTGCACAGAATCATGGTAATTATATGTGAAGGTTACCATAGACATATCATTTGTCATGTGCCTACCAATGCGCACAAAATATTCTGAAACCCTATATTTATGAAAAAAAAATCATTGATAAAAAAATATACACAGTACTAAGGACCACAAAACTGATTAGCAACTCTTCAAAGGCAATGTCATACCAGTCCAGTAATTGTCGCAGTATAAAGTTTCTGTCACTGTGCAAGAGAATTATATCAATGAGTATCATTTGCAGACAGCACATGCATGCAACTGTGGTAGTCTACTGCAGTGCTAAATTTAAAGCAGAGTTCTACTTTTTCTACCTTTACATGTGAAGTGTGTCTAGTTACAGATTTAGGGATAGGATATTAAGTTACCAGTGGTTGTTACTATGGAAAAAAGTCATGATCAGAAACAGAATCTACAATACTTAAAACCTTTTTTTTTAATCTCCAACAATTCCTATTTTCTGCTGAAATCCATAAACGAGCATTTATGTCAGCAATAATGGAATTGTGCCGTATTTACCTCACTTACAGTTTAGTACTTTGTTCTCTGGGGATATATTTCACTGTCAGTTTGCATTAACCCATTAGAGTGGAAAAAGAGCTTTGGAGGGAAAAGAATTTTTGTACTGCTGTGCTGTTTCTGCACATAATATTCAATAAAGGATTGGCTTTGAAATTTGGTGCAATTTACTGTGCACAGCTTTACCAACTAAATACACAATAGAATATATTATGTTACTCCTTCTTGTAATAGTGCCTAAAGCATGGGATTGACTGTGACATATCAATACCTCCTGTCTACCTTCTCCTCAGCATCTCAGTTCTTGCCATCTCAGAAACTCTATAGAAGAGGATACAACAATCCTAATTATTTACATTTTGTGGTAGAATAAATAAAGTATCTGAACTATTTATATACTTTATTTGCTCTGTCAATCACTTTGAAAGGTTTAACATATTTTATGGTGACATTTTTCTTATACATTTTATAACAGTCATATTATTTATTGTAGCAACCATAATTATATATTCATAAAGATTTGGGGGGGGGGTTGCAAGAAATAGGACATGACTCATGAGTGTAAAGCTTATAAATGTACATAATTTTTATTTGATTTTTTTTGCAGAGTAGCTGCTTCTCTGTCATTAGCCCCAGCTTTATTTCTTGCATATTTGTTTGGAACTTTTGCACAGCAACCAGTTTGTGGTCTGAGAATGAATGAATGAACATACTACTTGCTTCTAGGAAAGTTATGCATTTTTTCTTATTCACTTAACTGATTAAGAATACAGTACAACCTATATCCTTATTAGTGTAGCCTAATCTACATATCATGAATAAATATTCCCAGTTATCACTTTGAAAGTTGCCAGGTTCTTGTCCCAAGACCAGGCCCAATATTATTAAAATTATTATAGTTGGGAACCCTGATGTGCAAAGGTGCATCACTCACACTATAGGAACTCTTTTATATTTACAAATAAATAATGTGTTAATACATTTAGCAAAGATACACACATTCTAACTCAGTAAGGTAGATAGGGATAATACAGAAAGTACATCTGAACATCCATACTTACACCATCCCTTGCAGAACAACCTGAAATGTTAGCCATTATCTTCCTCATCACCCTCACTGTCCTCATCTTCACCAGTGCCCCTCATTCTGGCCCCTCCCAAGGGCTACATCTCTCTCTCCTACTGCCCCACTTTGAGATACCACTTTTATAATATATTACGCTATCGTTACCATGTCTAATGCATATTCTGTAGGGTTTTTCCCCTCTTTCTTATTTCTTTCCCTTTCCAATGTTAAGGTGTCCTCCTTCTATAGGTTAGTGTATTTATGATTTCACCCCTTTATCATATGCATCAATTAGTTGTCATGGCACTCTTGTGGTTGGATGTTCGAAGGAATCCTTCCAGAAGCTGGTGTCTGTTCATGTTCTGTGGTTGGCTGATGTCATTGTGGATGAAATTCCTCCCCCCCACCCCCGATGATCTACTTCCAGTTCCACAAAACTCATGAGTTACCTAAAAGCGGCAAAGAGTCCTGTGGCACTTAATAGGCTAACAGACGTATTGGAGCATGAGCTTTCATGGGTAAATACCCACTTCGTTGCATCCAACGAAGTGGGTATTCACCCACGAAAGCTCATGCTCCAATACGTCTGTTAGTCTATAAGGTGCCACAGGACTCTTTGCTGCTTTTACGGATCCAGACTAACATGGCTACCCTTCTAATACATGAGTTATCTAAGTTTATCTATGCCAAAGTCCATAGGCCTCAAGTCTTATGCTAACTGTTGAAGCCAATGGCTTACAGGATACAAACCCGTAGGTTCCTTGCACTACTGCTGAATATAATAAAGCAGAATATGATTCAAAGCAGTGAATATAATAGAGATAAACTGGCCCACTGGGCTACGTTAGGCAATCTCCTACATTAGAAGACTACAGCAAATGTATTAAACACATTAAATACAGTTCTGCTCCACCTTTCCTAAGCAAATTATAACTAATAACAATTTTGTCAGTCCAGTGAGTTGCTTTAGACAACATTCACTGTGCAGTTTATGAAAAATGAAACTTGCATTAATAAAGTACTAGAAATAAATGTGGGTTAATTATTCAATGTTAAAAATATTAGTTGTAATTTAGCCTTTTTCTATTCATTAATCACATACACACTAGTCTTGATTTGTAAAATGCATTAATTCAGCCTGATTCTCCACTCTGCTACCCTGCTTGTATGCTAATATAACTCTACTGAAATCAATTAAACAAAGTTAGCATAAAACTGGTGTAGTAGCAATGTGGAACATTGTTTGTTAGTGTTTGCCAAATAATTTGGAAACACATTTTTGCAGTTTGCAAACTGTTCACTTAGAATATAAGAGCATAAGACAATAGAACTGGAAGGGCCCTCTTGGGTCATTGAGTCCAGTCCCCTGATATCGCAAGCAGTCTTGTCACATAATCCCATTGATAAACTGATTTATCTGAAAACCAGCTAGGTTTCTTGTTCCCAGTGCTTCTATTGGAAGGCTGCTCCAAAACCTCGCTCATTGGCTAGCCAGTTATTTTAGTGGGTATGGTTCACCTCAATCATATGGTTTCCTGTTCCAGATTCCATCTGAGAACCTTTTAAAAGTACAAAATAACAATTAATAATTCACTTGTGTTATGAATCTTCAGCTGGATATTGCGTGTTGAAATACAGGACCCAGGAACATTTTCACAATTCTCTGGTGATTGTCCAAGGGTAATGAGTATTATGACCTCACAGATGATAGCAAACTGAACTCTCACTTTTATTTGCAAAAATATTCGTGAGCTAGCCTTTCAGCATACTGGTTGCTTGCAGTGAGAAACAAGGAGAGAGCTAAAATAAAGAACTCAGTTCCATGTTATTTATTTATTCCCTATAGGCATGCCTCTTTCATATATAATCTCAGTTACTTTACCCCTTTCTCAGCCTTTCAACTGTCAATACCTTTAAGCAATATTCAGCAGATTGAATTTTGCCTATACTGTGTTGTATAGGATGCAGCTGAGGACTGAATCTGGCTCAGTATTCATTTTAAAATATGTATTTTTTATGTATTAAATCTTTTCTTTAACTATTTTGATATTTTTCACTTTCAAATGAAAGATTGTTAAATACGGGGAACATCCCCAAAATAACATCATCTCTCATGGAAGTCCACAACATTAGACTGAGATGATATCCCTACTGGGAGCTAAACCATAGCTATATCAGAAGCACTGTGTATGGGGCACTGTGCCGTTGTGCTGCCCACCAAGCAGACTTTGAATCAAGGCTTGATCTTGTGCGCACTGGAGTCAATGACAAAGTTCCCTTTGACCTCAGTGGTGCAAGGTCAGACTGACTGACCCGCAACCAGCCTCTCATTTTTCCTCTTGCACTGACGGTCAGGACTATACCCTGCAGCAGCCCTATATGGTCTATAGTGTACAGCACCTCACGAATTCGGGGAGAGATGGGTGGAGCCAAGACTCCTCACACTCTCTGTTGCCCACCTGCATGCGAAAGGCATAGCAACTAGACAGAGGTTCTTTCTTCTCCTTCCCTCACTCCTCTACCTGCATTGGGGATAGCTTGCCTATATGTATAAGGTCTTATGCACCTTACTTCTCCATGCAGTCACGCAGGATGGACCACAATCTGGACCTGTATTACTAGGGTAAAAAACCCCAATATTATAGGGGATGGGGGAATATAAACTCTTAATTGCATTGTTCAGATAAAAATACTTGAGGGAAATTTTATACCTGGCTGTTCTGTACAGCAGCAAGAATGTAAACTTTTACTGTTTCCTTTACAGTATCACCAGTTCCAACATTAAGAACATATACTATGATATACATCCCAAATATATGGTATAAAAGTACACAGAAAACACATACTTTGAATTACTGACATTTTATATGGCTAAAAGAAACTCACCGATAGATCTTCCAAATCATATTCAGAATAATAGGCTTCCTTTACTTGACCCTAAAGGCTTTATGGTGCATTCTTAATTTTATCCCAATCACTGGAATTATTCCTAATTTATGAGTAATACTCCCTTGAAAACCTTGAGACTCCTGCTTTTATATTGTACTGTTAGTCAATAATTCATGAAGGAGATTATTTCATGCAGGAAATTATTATTATTATTATTATTATTATTTATTATTATTTATTATTTTACCAGGGACTCAATTTTCAAAACAGCATTCTATGAAATTACAGATTAATGAAACCAACCTATAACCGCTTCGTGTTTTCCACAGTATTTTAGCATTGCCTCATAGATCCAAATATGACTTAGGGACAGATGCCAAAATGTCAAAGTCCAGTTTCAAAGTCTAAATCTAGGCACACAAATAAAAGTGTGTTAATTTTCAGAAGTGCTGAGCACCTGCAATGCCCAAGGGAGTTTAATGAGAGTTATAAGTGGAGCACCTCTGAAACTTAGAACATTTCTATAGGTGCCTCCTAGGAGAGCTCTTTAAGTACAGAATCATTGGGAATCTGGGACCAAGGAACTGGGCTTATCCTGTCCAACCCCATCTCCATTCTGCCAGTCTCACAAACACAGCCCTCTAAACCCATAAGTCAATTACAAATTAAAAGCTAGATTTACCCCATGCCTCCCTTAATAAGAGAATAACACAGATGATCCAAACTTCCAGCATAGTTAAAATTCAATAAAATTGCAGGCATAGGCCACATTTGAAGATATTTTAAGGATTAATGATAATTTTCCCAATTATTCTTCATAACTGACAATTTCTTCTTCAGCCAAGGCTGACAAAAAAAATGCCCTATTACAGAGAATTCTACATAGATATGACCTCTTCTAAAATGACTGCTATTTCTCATTATTCCCAATGGTCTTAGGTCATTGTAACTTGCCCACAGTTAGGTGATCATTTTCTGAATTGCAGCTATCTCCTACTGCTCTCAGTGAGACAAAGGCCAAAAGTTGGTCTTAATAAATGGCTGCTGGCTTCATTCTTATTAGAAACAATGGAACGCAGTCACCCTTTGAAAGAGGGCAAGCTGCTGTGGCCTCATTCCCACTGGGAACAAGGGATGATTGTAGCCATTGGGAAAGAGGCAAATTCTTCATGAGTTCCTTTGAAGGAGGAGATTTTTATGCACCAGTCTCTGCTAAGGGTTGAACTTTCAGTCATGAAAAATAATAGCCAAATACAGTATTACCATTCATCCTACATATTTCAACTAGGGGCAGGTATGTGGAGAAGAACATGGAGAACAGGATGGAAGGGGGGTTGAAGATGTGTTTTCAGGGTGAATGTAGGGAGGTGCAAGAGGCAGAGGGTATTTGGAGGACAGGAGATAGGAGGGAACTGGGATATATGCTCCCGCACAACCACTATTGACTTCTTTAGTGCCAGGATTTCAACCCTAGAGAGGTAGGAGACCAAATCTACTAATCTCACAGACATGTTTGCACTATAGAAAGTATAATTATAACTGTTAGAAACTATGCCAGGCTTCTGGCACTAATTTTTGAACCAAATGGACTGGCCAGTCCTTTCCTCTATCTAAAATGTATAATCAATTTAATTTTATAATTATAGTCAATTAAAAATGCTTATGCTTAAAAATATTCTGCTATATAGATGTAATACTGTATTTATTAGAGATGGGCCAAACTACAACCTTGGATCTAGATGTGCCTGAGCGTTGAGAAAACTGGAATCCAGACCCACTGCAACTTGGACTTATCTCTAGTATTTGCTTGTGTTTTTAAGCTGAAAATTGTCTCACTAGAAAGAATCTGAATCTGCGCCTCTGCACATGGAAGACCAAATTTCTATTAAAGAAGCTGGCTTGTGATATATTGGGAGGTGGCGATGCATAAGCAGCAGTTGTGGGTATTAAAATTCAGATAGCTCTTATGTCTGATTAGTGATAGTGCTGTTAGCAATTTTGACATGGCACACTGTCAGAAAACAGGAAAACAGACACTTTGGAGATGAGCTAGAGGGCCACTGAAGTAATTTAAAAAAATAAGGACTGTCAAAAGCAATCAAATGAACACATGAATCTCTATTACAGGTGTCACCAGACAATCAGAAGAGACATCCGGACAGCTATCCAGCAGGAGTTGCTGATGGTGCTATACATTAGGAATAGCAGTAACAATAGCATGCTTCGAGTTGTCCAAAAGGCCTGACATTCTGACTATGTGGATTAGCAGACACCACTATCTAGGATGATCAGACCTGGCTGCAGGATTCTTTCTGTTACACCTGCTTTAAAAAAGAAAAAAAGGAATAAATTAATTAATTTACATTATAATAATACACTCTGTTTTGAATACTGAAAAACAGAGTATTGCCAACCCAAAGCTTTCAAGAATCAATCAGGCCTCTCAAAAATGATGAGATGGGTTTAAAAATCATTAGATGTTAAAAATGAATCTGTTGTGGGTTCTTTTTATTTGCTCCATGTCTTTTGAGCCTTTAAGTTCATGATTTCATGCTTTTCTCTGCAGCCATGAGGGCTAAAATCTTACTTCTTTTTCTTTCCATGAAAACTGAGAATTTCACATCATCACCTGACTCCAGGAGGCATGAAGAAAAAACATCAAATATCTAGAGACTCACAAGAGTAGGCAAGAATTGGCCACTGAAAACCACACTTTGTGCCATTGTTCAAGAAGCTCCTAGAACATTGAAGGTAATATCATCAAAGGCACAAATGGAATTCAGTGCCTGAATCCCATTAACTTGCAATGGGGGTTGGGTACCCACTCTGAAAAGCTTCCCCCACCCAACCCTTGCAGAACAACTTTCACTGAAAGCGAAATTTTAAGAAAAGCGTTTTATATAAAAAGCAATATGCTGGGTATTATTAATCATTATCATTATTTGTATTACTGTAGCACTGGGGAATCATAGTGATGGACCAGGATCCGATTGTGCTAGGCGCTATGCAAAGATGGAACAAACCCTAATTTCTTGCATTTCCCTTGTTATTATTCCAGATACTTGGGAAGTTTTCCCTGTTCTGTTTGTTCTTGCAGTGTACTAGTAATAACATAAACTGACTCTCAGGCCACGGCTGAAATTGTGAAGAGCTTACAGTTCAGCATTATGCCTTCTGGGCAGGGTGAAGCACAAAAAGCATGTGGCTTCTGAGGAAAACAAAACCCTTGTTAGCATACATCTGATATTAATGAAAATGACAACCAAAAGTATTTGAGGCTGGGATTTTCAGAGGAGCCAAAGGGAGCTGGGCACCCAAATTGCAGTGGAATTGATCCATTGCGTGCCTTTGAAAATGCCAGCCCACAAGTGAAATCCTGGGTCCATTGAAGTCAATGGCAAAACTCTAATTGACTTTTATAGGGACAGGATTTCACCCTGTTATTATTTGTGTGTTAGTTTTATGGAATACAATCCAATAGAAATCCTACAGAAATTGGACTTGGAAAATTGTAATATCCCCGTGTTAACTGCTGACCAGGGCCCCAATTTGTAAAAATACTCAAACACATGCTTGACATTAAGTATGTGCTTAACTCTCATTAATTTAAATGGCACTTAAGCATGTGCTTAAAAGTTAAATGTATACTTAAATACTTTTTCTGAATGTGGTGACAAGAAAAGACATGAATACTTTACTTTAAAAGCTTACAGGAGAACATTGAACGTAGCAGAGCAGTGGAGTGGGACTCAGGAGACCTGAATTCTATTCCTGGCTCTGCTTCTAGCCTGCTGGGTGACCTTCGGCAAGTCATTCACCTCTCTGTGCCTCAGTTTCCCCATATATGCCAAGGGATAAGAAAAACAGCTTGCACTCTACATGGGCATAGCTCCATTCAACCAAATAAGGTGCAATTATGTTTCTGCAACCCCATGACTAGTCAATTCACACCAGCTAAGGATCTGGCTCATCAGCAGTAGCACATATATGCAAAAGTGACTAAATCAGAGAGGACAAGTTTTGCAGCAGATTATGTTGTTTTAATGTTTTAAAAATCCCACTGTATACCCTCCCATGCAATTCTAGTCTCTGATCAATAATACGAATATGACACAAAAAAGAATTACAGAAGATGATGAAAATGCAGTTTCTGTCATATTAGATGAATGAGAAAACTTTTTATTTTCTTCTTAAATTTTAAAGAGCCGCAGTGGCATGCTAATAAATTGGTGTGGTCTCAAAAGGATACTAAACTAAAAAATACTTATCTGCTGCAGTTCATAAATCTCTCATGTGTTTTGGAATTACCAATGCCTTCAGAACATAGGAACGCAAACTACTGGTTTAATGTCAGCTTTGAAACAACAGCGAATGCTTAAGCAAATAATGAGATAACAAGTAATGCATAATTAAAGGTTTCTTAAGATAAATTCTGGGTTATGTTTATTTTAAGGGTGGCAGTGAAATACATTTGCACCTATGTATCCTCCAAAGGTGTCATTTTCACAAGTCTCACTGCACAAATAGGGTCTCAGCACACAATACATTATTAAATAGGGATATGCATTTCAAAGAGAATAAAACTACATGCAAATAAACCTAATATTTAATTTTAATAACATATCAGAATTGTTAGCACAGTGGCCCAGAATAGTAGATTTAAATGAATGATCAAGAGATACAGATTTACAAGCTATAAACATTTTCAATTAGATATCTGAACAATCTAAATGTGGGCTAGATTGGGCAGATACAGTCTGTCCTGTGCAAGGGCTGTGCATAGAGAAAGTATGGTCTTGTGGTTAGGGCACTAGCCTAAGTCTTGGAAAATCTGATTTCAAGTCGTTGTTCCTCCCTATGCTTTCTGCATTAGGTTCCCTGTGCCACAGTTCCCCATAGGTAAAACGAGGATAAGTAGTATTTCCTTACTTCTCAGGGGTATTATTATTTTTGTAACAAAAGGCAAATCTAAAGCTAGGTTATCTGACATGGAAAACCAAAGCGTGAGCCCACTACTCCATCTCTCTTTTTGTGTAATCGATTTAAGTAAATATACACTTAGAGCTAGTGATATTAAAGCACAAATGATTACTGGAATATTTTTGTCACTTAGGTTTCTAGCTATTGTGCCCACCTACCAGTTAAATGTTTACCTGCAATAATTTGCACCTGAAGTTATTAGCATCTGCAAAATTGTAGGCACAAAAAGGAAGAGCAGGATAAGACTGGACTTAAAAACCTGGATGAAATTCTGGCTCCACTGAGGTCAATGGCAAAACTGTCATTGGTTTCAGTGTGGCTAGGCTTTCACTCCGGGTTCTCACTATCTCATTTACTGCAAGTCAATGAAAGGGGTGCGGAACTACAAAACTTTTGGTGCAAAAGAGTATAAGGAACTGCAGTTCCATGCTTCTCATGGATAAACATCTCTCTTTCAAATTTGAATTGACCTTCCAATGCCTGGAAGAGTAGGAGCCTGCATGTCTAGCCGTTCTACACTGTAATGTGTCATTGAATGGCACAATATTATATCTTGACAGTGCAATGGAAGGAAGAAGTGAGCTTTAAAACTGAATCTCAGCTTCCAGTTCTTTCAAGAAGCCTCTCCTGACACTGACTGAAAATACAACTGTTCCAGGGTCTAAGTGTACACCTTATCTCTAGTTTCTGTTTCCATGTAAGCAGTCCAGTTGTGCAAGCCAATCATTGTGTCCTTAGGTGCCAGTCATTAAAAATTAAAATTCAGTGTTACTGTCTTTCACTGTTTTCAAGGCGTTCCCCATAATGTTTCAGCAGTGATTTTACTTTCCAAATAACTTTTTGGCAGTCATCCAATTCTTAGCTTAATAGAGCTCTTTGTATTATTTACTTGAAAATCAACAACCCCATCAAGCCAGTGCTTATCTTGCCTGTGGTTCCAATACACACAAGTGCCAGTGCTAGATTCTTATAGATAATCAGAATTTGAAACAAACTGTGACCACAGGCAACTGCAAATGGAACAGTCTTCCTACATTCCTCCTTTGTTTTCTTTTTTATTTACAGCCAGGCATTACATCTGGCCCCCATTGCAGTACATAATGATACATTGCACAACAGAATGTCACTATAGTTAAAGAAGGAAGAGATGGTTCCTACTAACAACCACAAATTATTTATTGCCAATTAGGGCTGGATCCAAGCATTTTCAAAACCCATATTGCTTAGATTTGAATAAAAAGTTGTTTGCCCAGCAGTCCTCTCTGATGACAATCTTGTGCTTGTTCAACCACTGCATTTAAAACTAGCCTGTTCAGCACGGCTGAAATAAGAAGTGTCCAAATGGGACATTTGCGCAATCCCTTTACCTCATTTGAAAAGGAGCTGAAAGCTGCAAAATACAGAAGCAGTCTATTGAAAATCTCCATTATTCATGTAAAAAGTTTCTGACTAGTCCTGATCAAATTATAGCTTTGTTATTTTACACTAGATAGTGTACACTCCAGGTGTACTTATCATATAATAAACTTCCACAGGGTGAAATTCTGATCTCAGTTACATCAGTGTATATCTGGAGTCACTCTGTCAAAGAAAGTGGAGATCCTTTGCATTAACTAAATGTGCTAAATATGATGATAATTGATTAATGATGTAGACAAAGGATTCGGTGTTGTCTTGGCTTTATGGACCTAATCCAAGCCCATGGCAATAAATGGAAAGACTCCCATTGACTTCAGTGGGCTTTGCTTTGGGTCACAAATGAACAAGAAATCCCATATGTGTAAACAAACCTATCTGGTTAAGACAAAGAACCTAAACATACTTCTTTTTGCATTTAACCTTACAGCAAGACTTTCAAAATAATGGTCCTGTGAAAAAGTTTGATACATCTTTAAAATTAAACTGTGGTAGTTAAGCTTTGCAAAGAGTTCACCCTGAATGAAAAGCAGATCTCAATAGCAAAGCAGTTACTATTTGTTTGTTTTATTTTAACTAATGAAACTGAAACTTGGGCAACAAAGAAGGCAGGTGCTGGAGGTCTATGGTGATTCCAATTACTGTAGTAAAATTTTACAGCCAATTTTATGCAAAACAAGCAGAAGGTTGGAATATAAGGGATGTTAAATATTGAGAATCTTTGGAGAAACACACAGAAATGCTGTAAATATGTTTATGATTGTATGATAAAACCAGCCAAATGACCTTGTAATTCCACCAATAAAAGAGGCTGAGATACTACGCTTATGGGAGGGTGTAAAGTATAGACACTGCACAACCAGCTAGCATGTGTATAAATAGCAGTGTAGACAGTGAGGCACAGCTGGGGCAGGTAGAGTACAGGGCCCTATATGTCTGAATCCCCAGGGTATATACCCTATACGAACTCACTATGCGCCCAAGCAGTGCCTCCCAAGTCTACATTGCTGTTTTTAGCAATGCAATGTCCCTCTTCCTCCCTGCTCCCAGAGCCTTTCCCTACCACAGGGAAAGGCTCTGGCAGGGGGAAGCCAACAGGAAAAAGCTCTGGCAGTGGGGAGACAGTGAGGAAAGGCTCTGGCAGCAGGGAGCTGCTGGACCCTTTGTCCACTGCCTCCGTGCTGGTAAACTTTTCGCTGCAGCTTTTAACCACATGTGTAGTACCTGTACTCTACTTGCCACCATACATGTAGACATATCTTATATCTGATGACTGATGTCTAAATCATCAAATAATATTAATCAATATGGACCATACTGAGTTCTTCTCAACTCAACTGTGAGTAAAATGCACTCACCCTGGAATCTAGTTTAGATGGGAAGTTATAACTTGGAGACATATTCATCAGTGCTGGGCTGGAAGTAAAGTAGTCACACAATGCATGCTGTGAAATTTGTCAGCCGTGCTCAGTCAATACAGCCTCTTCTATGAATTAGTCCTTAAGGCAATATTGACCGTGGAAAAATAGCCCAAAGGCTAAGCAGCTATCAAGTAAGGTTGCAAAGGACAGGCCAAGGTACTGCAGGTGTGGGAGTTAACACACCAAAGTTATTTGGCTTTCCAGGATTATTTAATGAGACAGCTTGTTCCTTTTGCAGACTGCCAGAAATTTCCTAACCCTTGTTTGATTGGCTAGACAGTGAGATGTGTCAATCAAAATGCCAGATGCGTACCTAGGATCAACTTGCTCACTTTGTGGATTACACCTTTTATAACATGTTGGTAATCTTATTGTGGATGGCAGGTGTGCATTTTATTGTGCTTAGAGAATATTCAAAAAATCCAGAGTTAACAGACAGCAGTGGCTAGCATTTGGAAGGAAGAGTTCAGACTGCAATATTCCATTGAGTTTCCTCCTGAACACTGATACATTTCAACCAACTGAGAGAGGACAGTTTTAGAAATCTCTCCTTCTCCTTATTTGCGGTTAGAACCATTGCATGAATTTACTTGTGTGTTTGCAAGGTCATGACCCAAATTGCACTTACCAAGCCTTTTCTTCTTCCTAAATTTGTCACATTTGGAGACTGTGGATTTGCAGCACACTTATTGTGGTGTACGGTATGTAGCAGGTAACTGTTAGGATTATCATCTGTGTACTGGACATTAAGTTTCTAAGGAATCTCCCTGACCACTATCCTACTCTGCTGCTAGGTAGAGTTGATGCTAAATGTTACTGAGCAGACACAACATTTTCCATTTTTACTGAAAAATGCCCAGATTTTTTAAAAGCCATTATTTGGGTTTTTTTACTGATTTTCACCCAAATTTTGGAACACTCAAGTACCTGAAAATACTGATTATGTTAAGAAAATCCAACACATTACATTAGACAGATTTGTTTATGCTAATAATAAATTATTGTAAATGTGAGGCTATCTGGGAAAATAAATCAATGTAGCAGAAGAAATGTGCATGTACTGAAAATGAAGGGTCTTGCACATAGTATACTGTGTCATGGACAGAACTAGTTAAAAAATTGACTAAACCTTTTTTTCTGTGAACAGCGGAGACTCAC
>NC_133770.1:28147698-28188634 GCF_003597395.2 Chelonoidis abingdonii | reverse complement strand
AATGATAAAAGAATGTAAGTATGCTATGACAGTGTTGAAGTGAAAAAAATCATTTCTTGCTAATTCTAATACTTTAGGACTTATTCTCAGATAAAGCTATGCCTGGTTCAGACAAAGCACTGCCAGCACTCTGGACCAGCGAGGCAGCACACACACAGATTCCTCCTGTCCTGTCACCTCCAGCTTAGTGGATATCGGTACATTAATCAGCACCCCCTTACCCCCAGAACAGACAGGAGGACAGGGGCGACTCCAGGGATGAATGGAGGGCTGGGTCTGGGGGGGAAGGGGACAGGCTGGGGTGGGGGACAGGAACAGCCGCACTGCATGTGTGGAACAGGGTGGAAGAGGAGCTCCCCCTGCTCCAGAGCAGTCATAGACTGGTCGTCCAATTGCCCTCTCCAGCTCAGGTTCTCTCCCTCCCCATGCGCTGCTGCCTACCTTCTGGTCCACCCATAAGCCAAACAAGCCATCGGAGCCTTCGGCAGCAGTCAGTGGGAATGCAAACCTTCACATGGCAGAATGGCGCCCTGGAAATGTGCCGCACAAGCACATGCTTGCTTTGCTGGTGCTAGTCTAGAACAGGTCTAGCTAGAATAGTGAATTTTTTTTGGTGCACTGTCATTCTGGAAAAAAAATTTTTTTTGGTTGAACCAAAACTGGAAATTTGATGACTTGAAAAGTTTTCAAAATTGTTTCTGGTTGAACAAACTTGAAATGAAATGTTTCATTTAGATTATAGAGCATTTTTAACATTTAAAAAACATAAATGAAGAATTTCAAAGTTATTTGAATCAAAAAAATCAAAATGTTTTGTTTGAAAATGTACAACAACATATTTTGAGTTTTCAGATTTTTTTTTTAAAATCCATGAGAGACCCTTCCCTCTTATCCCATGACTGCTTATTTTGCTTAATAGCCTTTGGTGAGGGACCTTGGCAAAGGCTTTCTGAAAATCTAAATACACTATATCCACTGGATCTCCTTTGTCCACATGCTTGTTGACCCCCTCAAAGAATTCTAGTAGATTGATGAGGCATAATTTCCCTTTACAAAAACCATGTTGACTATTTCCCAACAAATTATGTTCATCTATGTGTCTGACCACTTTTTTCTTTACAATAGTTTCAACCAATTTGCCCGGTACTGAAGTCAAGCTTACTGGCCTGTACTTGCCAGGGTCACCTCTGGAGCCCTTTTTAAAAGTTGGCGTCACAATAAATTTGACCTGGTACCTCTTCCTTTCTAAAGTGCCACATTATGAGTCTCACACATATTTGCAATGTTGCAAGGATAGTAACACTCTCTACATCATATACTTTTTTTGGCCATAATCTTTACTGTTATTATTACTCCTAATTTTACATACGTTCATAGATTTTAAGGCCAGAAGGGTGCACTATCACCATACAGTCTGACCTCCTATATAACGCAGGTCACAGAATTGAAAATTCTTAAGAAGCACTCCAATTCCATGGTGATGGGAGTCACATAAGTACAAAGACAGATTGGTGAATTTTTATCTTAATTAAGGGGTACCCCACCTATGTCCCATGGGCCATACATGGCCCACCAGAGCATTTCATAAGACTCGCAGCCTGCTTCAACACAATACATTAACGGCCGATTCATTAGCGTTTTGTCATCATGTTTACATCATTTTAATGTACACAAGTGTGTAAACAGACAATACTGTATATAGAAACTACCTATCTGAATGTATTTGAAACAAGCTGAACTTAAAATATAAATCAAAACAACTAATTTTAAATTGTATTAAAATAGGTAGAATCTGTTTGGCCCACACAAGGTTGTGCTTAGGTTTATGTGGCCTCTTGTGTAATAAGGCTGGGTACTACTGTCTTAATTTAAAGAAACTTGGAGATGTGTAACTGGTGTGGAGCCTAGAAATGAATTCTGCACAGGAAGCGTCCCTCTTCCATTTCTGTCTGAAGAGCAAATATCCAGGTAAAACACAGTCCAAATGATAATTCCACGGAGTACAAGAAGAAAATATATGTTTGCAAATCAATATAGTTTAGAAGTATTAACTTCAGCCTTCCTAGGATTGTGAAACCAGATACTTTTTAAGGCATTTTCTGTACTGAGGTGAAGTAAAGCAGAGCTGCTTTCTTCATTGGTATCATAGTAACTTGTATCATGCAATATAAAAAGGACAAAGGATTAGATAATACCTTGGACAGCATAATATTTTATGTTTGAATTAATACCTAGAGAGACAGCTTAAGAAAAATGACAGCATACTTAACCACTTGAGCTCCTTAAAAGGATATAGATATTAACATTCTTGAAGCAATACCAAAGCCTTAAGCCAGTGGAATTTTTCAGTGAAGTATATTGAATGTTATTAATGACTGTTTTTCACTGGTTTGTATATTGCATTTCTAATGCTCTATTTATGAGGAACTTCAGCATGATAAAACAACTCTCCAGTGTCATACCTCTGTGTACGCCTGAATTGGATTTCATATAAATTGTTATACTAATGTTGCTCCACTGGTTTTAGTGGAGTTATGCCAGTAAAATCAGTGTAACTACAACCAAAACATGGTCAAGCTCCATCTATATTTGTGTCTCTCTCTTTTGTGTATGTGGGGAGGCGGGGGGAGAGAAGTAGTTTGGTACAAAAACACATGAGGTTTCAGAAAGGGATCTGTTTCATTAACAAGTAATGAACCAAGCAGGAAGAATTGTACGAATTGGATCTGCATAAAGCATGCATAAAAGCCAGTGGCACATGATGAGAAGCCTATGTGTGTCTGGCAATGGCCTTGCCCAATTTATACTCCTGAGCCCCTGTGGTTCCACCAAACTAGGTCCCTCCTGGAACATGAACCCCTTTCTTCAGTTCCACTCCTCAAACTTCAGGCTCAGTGTAATTTCACCATCAATGTTTTGTTTCCATTTCACAGTAGTTTTCATTGATGACATTTGGGCCTTATTATTCCTTTTTTTTAAAAGGTCCAGATTTTATGTGTCTAACTCTAAATTCCAAAACAATCTCCATTAAATATCTTCCTCCAAGTAATACACAGCAAGAATGACTGTCATGAGACACCAGCAACAATATGTCCTTTGTCATTATTAGATACTTTTAGCAAAGTGATGGGGTTCCCTCAGATACAACAGAATGCAAAGTATCAGGTAAAAGACAAAAAAAGAAACAGAGGTAAAAGCATCACCAGTAGCTTTCTCTGGTAAAACTCACATATGCTACTAGACACTAGGCAAAGTTACCTGACTATCTTTGAGCATCTCAGGTGTAGTCTCTGCATTCTGCAGGAGTTCAGGGAGGAATTCCATAATGACTTGGCTCTGGCTGTGCCTATAAGGTACAACCTAACTTCTCACAATATCCTTTTTCCCTTGAATACATGTAGATAAATAACATTCATCATTGTCTTTGTATTTCTAGTGTGTTCATTAATATGGGTGACACATGCATGGCAAACAGATTGAAAACACTATCCGAAATCCAGTCTAATGTAGTACTTTGTACAGCTAAATAATATCCTGCTGAAATTATGGTTTGATTGAAGACAATATATACTTACCTATCAATCACCTCTGTTTTAGATATCAATAAAAACTGGTTCAAGATGAAAATTACCACAGGCAGCAATAGAGAAACACTGTAAATAGAAAAGAATTGCAAAGAACAGATGTGGGGATGGAAGGGAGGGTGAATGGAATGGAACCTTTATAACAAATGCATGTTAATCAGATATTTTTCTTTAAATTCAGTCTGTCAGATAGTACATAGCATTGAAAGCCCTTCAATTTAGGGATTTTATTTTGTATATACATAAGGTGAAAGTTTTCCTCAACACAGAAGCACAATGATAGCCCATAGTTGACTGGATGGGACAACTGGGAAGGAAAAAACTTAAAAAGTAAAGTTAATAATAAAATAGCATTGTAGGGCCAAATTTTCAAAAGTAATCATCACCACACATCTCCCTTTGTTCTCAGTGAGAGCTATTAAGTGTTAAATCCTTATGAAAATCTGGACACTTCATCTAGGTGCCTAAACAGAAGCTGAAACATTGGCCTCAATAGTGGGTGTTCAACAATTTTGAAAATTAACTAATTGCTTTTGTGAGTTAACTTTTATTGCTGTGTTATTTGTACAGTTGTAGCGGAGGTATTCCATGAAGTTTTATTATATATGTGGGAGAGCGTACTAAAAATTGAAAGGTGGATAAGGAACTGGTTAAAGGGGAGACTACAGTGGGTCATACTGAAAAGTGAACTGTCAGGCTGGAGGGAAGTTATTAGTGGTGTTCCTCTGGAATCGGTTTGGGGACCAGTATTATTTAATCTTTTTATTACTGACCTTGGCACAAAAAGTGGGAGTGTGCTAATAAAGTTTGCCAATGACACAAAGCTGGGAGGTATTGCCAATACAGAGAAGGATCGAGACAGCATACAGGAAGATCTGGATGACCTTGTGAACTGGAGAAATAGTAATAGGATGAAATTTAATAGTGAAAAGTGCAAGGTCATGCATTTAGGGATTAATAACAAGAATTTTTATTGTAAGCTGGGTACTCATCAGTTAGAAGTAACAGAGGAGGGGAAGGACCTGAAGTGTTGGTTGATCACAGGATAACTGTGAGGCACCAATGTGATATGGCCGTGAAAAAAAAAAAACTAATTGCGATCTGGGGGATGCCATCGGGCGAGGTTTTTAGTAGAGATAGGAGTGTTTAGTACCATTATACAAGACACTGGGAGACCCTCATCTGAATACTGTGCGCCAGTTCTGGTCTCCCATGTTAAAGAGGAGAATTCAAACTGTAACAGGTACAGAGAAGGGCTACTAGGATGATCCGAGGAATGGAAAACTTGTCTTATGAAAAGGAGACTCAAAGAGCTTGGCTTGTTTAAGCCTAACCAAAAGAACTCAAGGGGAGATACGATTGCTCTCTATAAATATATTAGAGGGATAAATACCAGGGAGGGAGAGTAATTATTTAAGTTCAGTACCAATGTGGATACAAGAACAAATGGATATAAACTGGCCATCAGGAAGTTTAGACTTGAAATTAGACTTTCTAACCATCAGAGGAGTGAATTTCTGGGACAGCCTTCCAAGGGGAACAATTGGGGCAAAAGACATATCTGGCTTCAAGACTAAACTTGATAAGTTTATGGAGGGGATGGTATGATGGGATAGCCTAATTTTCTCAATTAATTGATCTCTGACTATTAGCGGTAAATACTCCCAATGGTCTGTGATGGAATGCTAGATGTGGTGGGATATGAGTTACTACAGAGAATTCTTTCCTGGGTGCTGGCTGGTGAGTCTTGTCCACATGCTCAGGGTTTCGCTGATTGCCATATTTGGAGTCGGGAAGGAATTTTCCTCCAGGGCAGGTTGGCAGAGGCCCTGTTGTTTTGGTGGGGTTTTTTTTGCTTTCCTCTGCAGCATGCGGCACAGGTCACTTGCTGGAGGATTTTCTGCACCTTGAAGTCTTTAAACCATGATTTGAGGACGTCAGTGGCTCAGACATAGGTTAGGACTTTGTTACAGGAGTGGGTGGGTGGGATTAAGTGGCCTGCGCTGTGCAGGAGGTCAGACTCGATGATCATGATGGTCCGTTCTGACCTTACAGTCTATTATTCTATGATTCTATGATTATTAGGCTCAAAGAATTAATAGTCCCAGCCAAAGCTTGGGCCAAGAGACTGCATCTTAACTGATTGCAATTGATTTCAATGAGACAGTTAAACATTTTACTTTGTTCTGTTATATTCTTGTTTATGCTGAAGGCCATTCTTTGTAATGACTTGTACCAAATCCTGGTCTCACTGGAATAATTGGGAAGTTTGCCATTGACTTCTATGGACACAAAAAATTGACTTATTGGACTGAAATCTGTACTGGGCAACAATGATTCTTGCCCATTAACTTCAGAGAGAGCACCCCGGTAATACAGTCTCTATTTAAGTCAAAGGAAAGATTTCTATTGACTTCAATAGGCGCTGAATCAGGGCCTGAAAGCAGAACAGATTGAACGTTAGATTGAAAACTGTCCACACTTCCTGTCTATTTGTAATGCAACAATCTGATTCACCACTAGATTACTCCAGTTTTATGCCCATGTAATATAAATCAGTTGGGTCACACCAGCATAAAACTGAAAAAATGCACTGGTGAATCAGATCACATAAAATTGTTTCCGAGGAGTGCCTGATAATAATATTGTGTATCATAGTATCCCAAGGATTGAAAGTGTTTGGAGATGCTAACACATTTTTTAAATAGAAAGAAAAGATCTAAAACTTCCAATAATGAGGGTTAGTATAATTCTAAAAGGAAAAAAAGGTAACAGACAAAAATGAATTTGTGCCCAGAAGACATGAAGCGGTGGTGGAGATATCATCTGATAAGTGTAAAAGGACATTAGCACCAATTTAAGTAGTTCTAAAGAATCAGTGGTTCAGAAAATAGAAAATAATGATATATTCAAACAACTAATGATAATGTACCACAGTTAAATGAAATCCTCTCTAACTACCCAAAGGCTGAATGGAGTTTCAGAGTTGATGAGAAATAAATAGTTTCCACTATGCTAAGCCAGAGATATTTCTCCTGCACAGAAGCCCTTAATTGACTGCCTAATTGCCCATGGCTTGGCTCATGTTGACCATTCATGCTAATTATTTACTATGAATCAGTGAAAGTTATGGCCAGCATGTCAAGCTCAGGTTTAATCCTTATTTTACAACATTAGAAACTGAGCATCAGCCAAGTACACCGGAAGCCTCTGTTAACCAAGATACATATTTTTTGAAAGAACAACTTCTCTGTAAGTACACATTGGTCCTTGACTCTGTGATCATGCTATATGAAGAAGCACAGATCTCCCATTGGTGTCAATGGGAGTTTCACACATATAGGGAGAGCTTAATATAAGAATTAGGATTTGCCAGGTCATCTGTAAGTTTTGCCTACATGGAAGTTCGTTATAAATGTAATTGCAATTTACGCACTGCAATGCACTCTAGAAATTAGGGACTCTTGCTCTACTTCACTAAATTCAAGTAGATTCTACCCGGGTTCACAGTATTTATACCCTTGGTAAATGGCCCTTTTGGGAGCCATGGCATGTATTATTACAATGTACGTTTAGGGACTGATATAGCAAAGCCCAATTAAATCATTGGAGAGACTCCCGTAGACTTTGTTGGGATTTGATCAAGCTCTTATATAGTTCCCTCATACAGTTGAGATTAAAACTAGTCATTTTGATTTATTCGTACCTCTTCGGATTGGAAATTTGGAAGTAAGCTTTGTCAGAACAGGGATAGCTGTTTGATTCACAGCTAATCCTGATGCTGGCCTAGTCTGAAAAACATTTGAAATGGTTTTCTAATAGTATTTCAGTATTTTTGCTTACACTTGTGGCCAAAGAAAGAAGTAGAGAGGTGACCAAAATGTAAAAAAAGTTAGTTTAAGGTTTTCAGATCTCAAAAAGTTTTAGAAGAGTCAGCATACTCTGGGGCAAAGTTTTAAGAACATGAATTACTATTGTAGTCCTTACATCAATGGTAGATAACCTGCAGCATGCGAGCTGCATGCGACCCATCAGGGTAAACCGCTGGCAGGCCACAAGACAGTTTGTTTCCATTGACTGGCCACAGGCAGCTCCCATTGGCTGCAGTTTGCCATTCCCAGCCAATGGGAGCTGTGGGAAGCAGTGGGTTGCAGGAACATGCTGGCCAGATGGCACACTGAGGATGACTCTGGAGAAAAGTGCTGCAGTGCTGTGAACACTGGCCAGCTTAAATAAAAAAGATTTGCCATACAGTGTCCCTGCCTATGGGTGCAGCTGGGTCTTCTCCTCCTTCCTGGTCTGGAGTCCTCTGGAGCTCTTGACTGGCTCTTGGTGATTGGCACCAGGTCGATTCTCTGCCATTCTGGCAACTGGTCTCTGCAGGGCTGAAGCTGCCTGGCTTATGCACTCCCATAGCAGACCCAAGACTCTGTTTGTGGAGGAAAGGCAATTAAGCAGAGACCCCCTGAGATGATCTGCTTCTCTCTCAATTCATAACTGAAACTAAAACTACACTCTTTGTCTCTGAGTCCGTCTGTTCCCACCCATTGAAGGGCTAAGCTGGCCTGTCTCATCCTTGGTACAGCAGACTGCTTGTCCATATTACCCCGTGAAGAAGCCTCCATACTGACCTCAGCAACAGTTTCTAGTCCATTCTGCCTCGACCCTTGACTCTAGGCATGCTGGGAAATAGCGTCAGCCAGGTCTGGCAGCCATTACTGTTGTAGGCCCTAGAGTAAGACTCCCCATAGGCTCAATCTCCAGTTCCAACAGCTTACAAACTCCAAGTGGGGGTTAGACCATAGCTGAAAGCAAGGCCTGATTTAAAGTTGTTTACTAAGATGCTGAAAATAGAGTGGTGTTCCTGGAATGGAAATGTTCTGGTCTAGGAAAAAGTTTTTCTTACTATAGAGTTTAGCGGCTTGGGCCCATCTGTACCTTTGTGTGTAATGATTATTTAATTTTCAGTAGTATCAAAAAAAAAATCTACTTTTCCTTCCCTTATTTCATACAGAAATTGGGGAGAGACCCATGTTATGGGCATATTTTGTATATTTGAGCACAAGGCATTTATGATTAAAATAAAGCAGTTTTTCTTGTGCTCTGATTATTTGATGAACTTGTTCTGAGAGACTATTTTTGTATTAAATGTGTCTGCTGACTTTAATGTGTTTTCACTGCTGCTGCCTCCACTCCTTAAGATTCCTACTTCTCCCCTTCTACTAGGAAATAAATCATTATTTAAAGCTTTTAGACACAGATGTGAACTGGGATTTGGGCCAGTTTGGATCACCATCATGGGAATGCTTGAAGGCATTGTGTCCAGGGGCGGCTCGAGGCCCCAGCACACCAAGCGCGTGCTTGGGGCGGCAAGCCGCGGGGGGCGTTCTGCTGGCACCACAAGGACGGCAGACAGGCTGCCTTTGGCGGCTTGCCTGCAGACGGTCTGCTGGTCCCGCGGCTTCGGCAGACCTCCTGCAGGCGTGCCTGTGGAGGGTCGCTGGTCCCGCAGCTTCAGCGGACGCTCTGCAGGCAAACTGCTGAAGGCAACCTGCCTGCCGTGCTTGGGGTGGCAGAATGCCTAGAACTGCCCCTGACTGTGCCTCAGAGACACTCATTGTCTCCTGGAGCTCTCCAGAATGCACATAGAGTACCCCTGTTGCTACAGCTCTTCAGGACATGGAGCATACAATTCTCCTCTGGGGCTGACATCTCTTGGAGTGGCTTGCCCTAGAGTATGCTACTATTGTAGAGGATGTCCCTGATGTGGGATAGTACTGAGGCTGGTGCAGCCAAACATCAAGGTGAGAGCTCTTTGCTCCTCTAAACCTTGCATACTTGTATAGGAGTTGGCCACAATGTGGCCCTTAATTTTTCGAAATAACTAAAATAACAAAGATATCAATCGTTGCAGCTTTGACTATTTCCTCTTTTTGTTAGTGAGTGAGAGATTTTTTAGCAGTATCTTTGCTAGTAAGAGACAGTGATTGGAATATTAACAAGTCAACAGGTACCCCATTCCTGATAACAGTTGGAGTCCCCATATCCCATGACGAGGGCCTCAACATTTTGATCAGTGGGGCCTCTCCTGAGCACAGGGGTCCACACTTGTCCATTTCAGCAAGCGTATCTCTTTCAGAATTCATTTCTGCCTCCCATTTGGTCTTTACTAAAATATACAATCCTAACAGAAATAGAGCTGTGAAAAGACCTGTGAGTAAATGTAGACTTAATTTAGCAGGATATCTTTTTCTTCCTCATATCATTGATCAGGGTCAATGCCCACATCATCTATCAGCCATGATAGTGATTTCTTTTATATAGATGTCTCATAAAATACAAGCAAGAGTAGCTTATTTATCCTTTCTCCTTTGCAAATTTATCTCTAGCAAAAGCTGAATAAAATTAATTTTTATTAGCAAATAATAAATAGAATGGAAATGCATTGCAAATAATAATCATTCTTCATTGTTTCTTTGATCTACACAAAATGTAAGTTCCTGTTTTTATGAGTCACTCTCATTAGACCTGTAATTGAAATTAGATCTATTTTTCCATCATAAATAGCTCGTCCATTAAAATAAATCATCTTATTGCATTGCAGAGTTTTGCAGGAGCCATGTAGCATGCTGGACTCATGAAGCACTGTTCTGGACAATCAATAAGGCAAATGTATGAACATGATTTGCTCAGTGAAGTAATTTAATTGCATGTAATCTGATCAGAAAGGATTTAGAAAAACGAAGTTGGAATTTGGGAAATGACTAAAGCAGATGCATAGTATCACAAAAGCAGCCCAGTAACATGAGGCTACCACAATGTTGATTCAAGCTTTCATAGACTGGCCTATCTTCCTGGCTCAGGAAGCCTTTTGTATTAAACTCTGGCAGAAGTTCCCCATTGCCGCCAGCCTGATACTGACAAAGCAATTTGCCCCATTGTGAGACGACTGGCAGAAGTCCACCATTTGGATTTCTGCTTTTGGATTTGCAGATTCTGAGTGGGCCAAGAAGTTGTTTATAGTATATGGGTCTGATCCTTAGTTACAGTGTAAAAAAGCCTTCTGGAAAGTGATAATTTATTACACATGTTCCTTTTTTTATTATAAGGAATTAAAAAGCTCTTAGATATATTTTACTTTCCCAGGTGCCTTTTACTGCCCTCTGGTAGTCTCTGAATTTTAGTCTCTAAAGCACAATAATAAAATATGCATCCACAGTTCAATAGTCAGGTTCACAGGACACAATGAACCACATGAATCAGAGGAGGTATAAACTCACGTCTCCCATTTCCAAAACAAGTGCCCTGAAAATTATTTAAAGAAGTAGTTGCCTCATTTATGCCTGCAGGTTTTGAAGTTGGGGAGTCAGTGACTGAAGTCAGCTATTCTCATGGTCTAATTGTGAAATCCTAGCCCAGGCACAAAGCCTTGGAACCTGGCGTTCACATGAGACTAACTTGGGGAAAGGGGGAGCAATCCTCCTCTCAATCTGTGGATAGGGCATAGCGCGCCTAAGCAGCCAGGTCACATCTTGCCTGCATGTGAAACAGAACCATAGCCCTGAATCTGGGGTTTCATCCTGTGTTTTATATTCAGTCTAACTGCATAAAGCCTGAGTATTCAGGGAGGTAAATTTACCCCTTCTGGCCACGGCCAGGGTGCTGTGCTACTGCGTAGCCCTCTTCTCCCTCCCACAACTACTGCTCCAGAGCACCACTGGCATACCAGGAACAAATTCCAATGTACATATGGCTGCTCAGACGCCGGTCCCACACACAGCACACAGCCCCTATGCTCAGTTTAAGTGGAGTGGAGGCGCTTGTGCCAAGTTACCCCACCATGGTTGAATTTTGTGCTGATTGAGTATCATAACAAAGTAATTAGAGCGACATCATGGGCATGGGTGGTGGGTATCACAGGCCAGAGGAGGCTAAGCCTCCCCAAACACACTCTGCCCTGAGACTCCCACTCTTCCCCCATGGCCCCAGCCCAGGTTGCTCCTGTTCCCTGAAGCAGGCAGAGGCTGAGGCTGGGATGGGCCTGCAGGCATCCCAGGACTCTGGGGTGGCTGGAGACCTTGGAGCCACCCAGCACTCCAGGGGTAAGGGTGCTGAAGGAGAGAGGGCGGAAGGGCGGGGCCTCAGGCAGAAGAGGCAGGGGCAGGGGCTAGTCTCTCCAAATGAGTGGTTCACATGCCACCCATGAAGGTGGGTGAGGTAATATCTTTTACTGAACCAACTTCTGTTGGTGAGAGAGAGAAGCTCTCAAGCTACACAGAGCTCCTCCTCAGATCTGAGAAAGGCACTCAGAGTGTCACAGCAAAACACAAGGTCGAACAGATATCTTAGCAGATAGTAGTTAGCACATACCTATCTGTCTGACCTTTGCTCTTTTTGCAACAGTGTTACACTTTTGACTCATATTTAGCTTATGCTCCACTATAACCCCGAGATCCCTTTCCGCAGTATTCCTTCCTAGTCAGTCATTTCCCATTTTGTATGTGTGCAACTGATTGTTCCTTCCTACGTTGGGTACTTTGCATTTTCCTCATTGAATTCCATCCTATTTATTTCAGACCATTTCTACAGTTTGTCCAAATCATTTTGAATTTCAATCCTATTCTCCAGGGCACTTGCAACCCCTCCGATCTTGGTACATCAGCAAACTGTATGAGGGTATTCTCTCTATGCTATTATCTAAATCATTGATGAAGATATTGAACAGAATCAGACCCAGAACTTATCCCTGAAGGACTCTATTCGATATGCCTTTCCTACTCTCTGGGAATTGTTTTCCAACCAGTTACGCATCCACCTTATAGTAGCTCTATCTATGTTGCATTTCTCCAGTTTGTTTATAAGAAAGTCCATGCGAGACAGTATCAAAAGCCTTACTAAAGTCAAGATATATCATGTCTACTGCTTCCCCCCAGCCACAAGGCTTGTTATCCTGTCAAAGAAAGCTATTAGATTTGTTTAATATGATTTGTTCTTGACAAATTCATATTGACTGTTACCTTTCACCTTATTATCTTATAGGAGTTTGCAAATAGATTGCTTAATTATTTGCTCCATTATCTTTCCCAGTAGTTAAAGCTGATTGGTCTGTAAGTCCCTGGGTTGTCCTTATTTCCATTTTTACTGATGGACACTATATTTGCCCTTTTCCAGTCCTCTGGAATCTCTCCCTCTTCCACTATTTTCCACAACATTATGCTGTGTTCTGTATTAGTTGGAGTTTCCTGAGGCTGATAGCTTCATGTCCAGGTACATTGCTGCAGTGCAGACAGGTGACAGAGAAACGTATAACTGATATCCAAACAACTATATCCATATTGCTGTAATTTTATCTAACCTCACAGTGTTATGGTTTGTTTGTTTGTTTGGTTGTTTGGTTGGTTGGTTGGTTGGTTGGTTGGTTGTTTTTTGGGAGGGGAGGTCTGGGTCTTGAAAGGAAACTGTCAACTTAAATTTGGCCCAAATTTTAAATTTTATTTTTTTAAAATATATAATAAAATATAAAGGCCAATAAAAGTGTTTTCAAAAATGAAGAGGAAAATGAAAACATATGTTCCTAAATAAATATCTCCTAATTTTTAAAAGCCAAACATTGGCAAACTAAAAGTAGTACAGTTGAGATCAAAGGAATTCTGATATCTCATTGATAAACACAGGAAGAAGCCAACGGTTGGGTGTTCCTTGTGAGGGACCCTCCAGCATTAGAATTTTCTCCCCACTTGGTAAAAGCATGGACTTTCAGGACGCATTGAATGTTGCCAACTCTCACAATGTTTTCACGTCTCATGATAAATTATGATTTTCTTAAAATCCCAGCTCTTGGAGTCACATGATTACCAAGAATCTCAGCTTACATTAATAAAAATAATTAAATAAATAAATTTACTAACCCATGTGGTTATGTAGAAAATCTTGATAATGTGAGCCTTAAAGGCTCAGAAACCAGAAGCTACATAAATATAACCCACTTTTTATTATTTTTAGGATGTGATGATTTTAAGACAATCTCATAATTTGGGAGTGGGGGCTGACTCCTTATTTTTGAAAGTTTGGGGTAGGTTATACTAATGAGATACTGAATAGCTCATCTGTTTTTACAGGCATTGGAAAAGGGATGGTCAGGGAGTTGATGGGAATATAATTGTAATATTGGGGAATTGCTGGAGAGGAATTTAAGCTTCTGAATTGCCTGGTTTGCTGGTAGGGTTGTATTACATTGTGCTGATGTACTTCGGTTATGCACCATCATTAGTTTCATAGCATTTTAAAGTATTCCCAAGTGTGCCTAAAGCAGATGGGAAAGTGTCCTTTTTAGCATTTTATATACATCCAAGGAAGTAACTCTCCTCAGTTTTCATTGTCCAGTCTAAGATAAATGCCCAAATAAACAGACTAAATATGGACAGGTAAATTAATTTTTAAATTCTTAAGGTTCAGGCATTAGTAGTAAAATAAATAAAGAAATGTGTTAGTTTGCACACACAAAAAAAGACTTTCAATTGACAGTGTGCCTTTTTAACCACAAAATTATCTTGAGATTGGCTGCAAAATTTTCTGCTAAAATTCAGAATTTCAAGTAGAGACACCACTCAAGGAAATTAGCCTTCAGGAAGTCCACGACTAAAATGTACAATAAATCATGTATGATTGAAATGCTAGCTGAATGTGGTCAAACATAATATTTTTTCAGAGCAATACAATACTATGGAATTCACAAGGATACAATTTGCTTTTTTCCTCTCTGATTCACATTGTCTCTTGGATTCAAAAACAATGTAGCTCTTTTAAATAGGAGCATAATTTTCACAATGCACTAATCAAATTAAGTTGCTGGCTAAAATGCAGTGTAAAGATATACTACCTTTCAGTAAGACAAAATCTAAAAGGAAAAAAAATAGACTCTCCCTAACTTAGTGCAAGTGTGTGCCAAGAAGTACAGGTTGAACAGTGTATTACCAGGATATGTATTATAGGATGAAATTAGATAAACAAAGTAATGCACATTGGAAAACATAATCCTAACTATACATATATAATGATGGGGTCTAAATTAGCTGTCACCACTCAAGAAAGAGATCTTGGAATCATTGTCAATAGTTCTCTGAAATCATCCATTCAGTGTGCAGCGGCAGTCAAAAAAGTGAACAGAATGTTGGGAATCATCAAGAAAGGGATAGATAATAAGACAGAAAATATCATATTGCCTCTATATAAATCCATGGTACACCCACACCTTGAATACTGTGTGCAGATGTGGTCGCCTCAGCTCAAAAAAGATATATTGGAATTGGAAAAGGTTCAGAAAAGGGCAACAAAAATTATTAGGGGTATTGAATGGCTTCTGTATGAGGAGAGATTAATAAGACTAGGACTTTTCAGCTTGGAAAAGAGGCGACTAAGGGGGGATGTGATCATGAGTGGTATGGAGAAAGTAAATAAGGAAGTGTTATTTACTCCTTCTCATAATACAAGAACAAGGGGCCACCAAATGAAATTAATAGGTAGCACATTTAAAACAAACACAAGAACATATTTTTTCATGCAGCACACTGTCAACCTCTGAACATCCTTGCCAGAGGCTGTTGTGAAGGCCAATACTATAATGGGGTTCAAAAGGGAGCTAGATAGATTCATGGAAATAGGTCCATCAATGGCTATTAGCCAGGATGGGCAGTAATGGTGTCCCTAGCCTCTGTTTGTCAAAAGCTGGGATTAGGTGACAGGGCATGGATCACTTGATGATAACCAGGGCCAGCTCCAGGCACCAGCCCAGCAAGCAGATGCTTGGGGTGGCCACGGGGAAAGGCTAGCATGTCTGGCTCTTTGGTGGCAATTCAGCAGCGGGTCCCTTGGTCTCTCTCAGAGCAAAGGACCTGTCGCTGAATTGCTGCCGAAGACTGAAGCAGTGGCGGTAAAGCAGATCGTGATCGCGGGTTTTGGGGTTTTTTGGGGTTTTTTTGCTGCTGGGGGCGGCAAAAACCCTGAAGCTGGCCCTGATGATAACCTGTATATTCATTCCCTTTGGGGCACCTGCCATTGGCCACTGTCAGAGGACAGGCTACTGGGCTTGATGGAACTTTGGTCTGACCCAGTATGGACGTTCTTATGTTCTCTGTGTGTTGTGCATGTAAACTTCTATTAAGGAAATTTCCATGGAAGAAAGAGCCCTAGAGCAGGGGTCTCAAAGTCCTGGCCCATGGGCCATCAGTCAACTGAGAACCTCCCCAGTGTGGCCCACAGGGCTCCAGCACTTTTGGGGCTGGTTCTCTCCCTTGGCCCTGCTTGCTGCTCCCGGGCACTCTCTTCCCCGTCCCTCCACATGTCCCCTGGGTGATTTAAAATGGCCTGGGGCCACGTCCACCACTGGCAGTGCAGTGGAGCTGAGCGGCTTCCTATGCACTCACTCCCCATGGCTGTCAGCCCCTCCCTGTGGTCCTGGGGTAGGCCTGTGTCTCCATGTACTGCCCCCACCCCCAGCGCTCCTGAGGCCAATAGGAAGCTGCGGGGATGGTGTCTGGGGCAGCAGAGCATGGAGGCCCCTTGGCCTGCCCCACCTTTCAGTCCCAGGTAAGTGCCGCACCCCCTGCACCCACTGCCCACATACTCCCTTCCACTCCCAAACTCCTTCCCAGGGCCTAGACTCCCTCCCCTTTCCACACAGACCTCCTGCCCCCAAACTCCCTCCCAGAGCCTGCAACCCCACTCCCTCCTGCTGCACCCCCACCCTGTGCCCCAGCCCAGAGCCTGCACCCAGCACCAAACTCCATCCCAGAGCCTGCACCTCAGATGCCCTCTCCTACCCAAACTTCCTCCCAGAGCCCATCCTCTCACCCCTTCTACACCCAAACTCCTTCCCAGATCCTGCATCTTGCATCCCAGTCCCCCATCCCAGACGTCCTCCCTCACCCAATCTCCCTCCCAGAGCCTTAGGCAGGTGGGGGGCAGAGTTTGGGGGCAGAGTTTTTGGGTTCGGGTTCTGGGAAGCATGAGTGACATTCTTGGCCCACTGGGAGGATTTGAGGACTGGCACTGTCGCTAAGGTAAATTGAGTTCGAGACCCCTGCCCTAGAGTGTTGAAATTGTACATTATAGGTGAGAAAGGCATTAAAGGTTTTAATTAGTGCTAGGGAGATTGCTATAACAAAAGCTATTGCCTAATTTGGGGTTTCATGACAAACCCAAACTTGAGCTAGACTTGCCAAAGGTTTGTAATACTTTCATCAAGCAGAGGCTGAGTTGCTTGTAAACTTGGGCTAGTTTATAATACTTTCCTCAAGCACCAGCTACTGGATGGCATCACACAACCCAGAGCATGGCCAGGCCCTGATCACATTTCCTTGAAGCTGTAAACCATCACTGGGGATTTAGACAGGCTCCATACCAGTTCTCAAAAGAGCAGTAGAATATTATCCTGCACAGACCCTCCATGGGTGTGGAGAAGTGTCAGTGGGAGCTGTGGGTATTCAGTGGAATTATACAATTATTGGCAGTATATTATTCAGCCAGTAAATGTCTCTGAACGTTGTATACAGTTGCAGTCAAGATGGGATAATTGATGAAGAAAGGACACAAAACTGGAACTCAAGCTGTGGGGAAGAATATTTTTTTGTATCTGTAGTTTATAGCTGGTTACTTTAATAAATGCTTCCTGTTTAAGATAGACTATGTTTCTGTATATGACACCATTCAGTGCCTCTGAAAAAACAAAGACTCCACTTTAATTTTGTTACTGAAATGTTTGATTTAGGTGTCTAACTTTCCAAAATATTGACTTACTCATGTAGTACCCAAAATGACATCAGTTTGTACTGTTGCATTCACAAGAGAAAAGGTTTCAGGATCAAACCAACAGACTATAGTTAAACATTTTTTTCCCAGAAACGATTGTGTCAAGTGCATGTGTCGTAACTCTACAAATATATTAACTATTAATTGTTTCCATATACTATTAAAAATTTGTAATTGCAACATATGAAAACAAGGGCATCATGACAGCCTTGAAAAGATAATTCTCTTTTCCTTTCCTTGACATCTGAAATTGAGAATTACCTGCATCTGTTTCTTTAATTAGCTCCAAAGTTTTTTATTTTATCTTGCCAAAGTGTTGAAAGAGATTCATCAGACCTATATAATATTTTTTAAAAGTCTTCGTGTTGCAGTAATGGAGTCATTGAGTGGTCTTAAGGTGCTATGAAAAAGAAATATTACACTGGGAATTAGGAAATGGAAAGATATAACTCTAATCCAAAATGGAAAACACAGGAAGACTACGAGTGTTCCAGACTGGATTTGTACTTGTACAAAAACTATGTTGTATAATAATCAGCACAAGCTTCCTAGCTTTGCTTCAGTTTAGTCCCTTAGGAAATAACAGAGATTGACAGTTCTAAGTTAAATGTTCAAGATTACGTTTATTGCTTTTTTACTTGTCGCTGTAATGGGGTTATTAAAAATAATGGCTTAGGCCAGCATAGGAGCAAACTGCAAGGAGCAGCTGTAAATGTAAGCTGCCGGGATGTGGGCAGCCGTACCTTGTCGTTGGAGCAGGATCTTGTCTGGTGGTTGTGGTGGCAGTTTGTAGCAATGACAAGCTACCGGTTCAAGGGTGAAGCCAGAGTCAGAGTCGAGGAGCCAAACCAAAAGGTCAGAAGCGGAGTTAGGACTTGGAACACCAGACCATCTGAGTCAGAATCAGGGACGAGAGACAAGGTCTAGACTAAAGCAGGCAGGAGTCAAGGGAGGAGCAGGACTTGAGCAAGAGATGGATTGGGAAGCAGAAGTGAGAGCAGGGCAAGCTCAGCTGCATGTGTGGCACACATTGAGCAGCTGCTATGCTGTTGCCCCTGAAAGGCTCAAGTAGCAGGCTCCTGGGCTCCCCTGCCCAAACAGGAAGCATGAGCATATGAAAAAGGCTTGCTGGGCCCAGCTAAGCTAACTGGTGCCTAGTGACCAGGCTAGGAGCCAGATGTGCTCCCGACAGTAAGTACAGATGAGCACAAATAAGAATGAACTTATGCTGGCAAAGTAGTAATGGTTGGAGGGCAGAGAGATTTGTAATGGCTTATGAAATGGTTTCCTTTAGCCCACTGTTAAATTTTGGGCAGGGCAGTAGCAGAATTGGGTGCCATTTTTTCTGATGAAACACTTTTTCAGAAAAAAAAATGCAGATGGGGTCAACTAAAATATTTTATGATTTGTGTTGATTTCATCAAATTGTTGTTACAATAAAAATCTCTCAAAATGTTTAATTTGGGCATTTTTGAAATAAAACATTTTGATTCTTTGATTCAAAATTACTTTTTGCTTAGAAATTTCATTTAATTTTATTTTAAAATGTTTAAAAAGTTAAAATTTAAAAACAAAATGTTTCATTTGGAGGACAAATAAACCATTTCATTCAACCTGAAATATATATTTTTTTTTACTTTTGACTTGCTGAAAATGTGAAAAGAAAATCATTTTGGATCGCTAAAAATGAATTTTTAAATTATTTTCTGAACTGCCAGTAAACCAAATTAAAAAACACAACAGTTATTTGCACAGCTTTAGACAGTAGTGACTAAACTATCATCATCATAGGAAGCACAGGAGGTACATGCATTAAGCTAATTGACTCTTTATATAACCATTGGATAGAAGATCATGTTATAAAATGCACAGCTGTCTCTTTTTGGCAGAAAATGTACATATTTAGAACCTGACCTGTCTTCTCATCCTGGAAAGGGGCTCTTTAGGCTGAGGTGTGCTATGCTCCGCAGTTTTAGTGTGTGGAGATTTGTACAAACTCTTTCCCAGTTTTCCTTAGTGTGGCTCTGCTCCCTTTTTGAATGATCACTCGTTTGGTATGTTGTGCTCCTTTCTTCCATCCTTTTCATCCATCTTTGTGTCTTCCTCTGTGTTTAGAAAGCAGCTGTCACATGGTCGGTGTTATACTAGTCTAAATAATAATTAGCCATAATTCCTACTCTAGCAGTGTAATTTCCCCAAACATTTTGAGTTTTAGACCTACTGTAGTATCTCGACTCTCTGAGCTAAAAGGTGAAAATATTATCTAAAAGTTGTATCAATTCTGACTGCCTAAAATATTCTAATCCTAGATTCAGTCAGATAAGGCATAATCACTTCCTGCCCTAGACTATGATTTAAAGTTCTGTGCACTGTCAAATAGTTGCCATGTTTTGCCTCAGAAGTAACTAAAAGTCACTCTTACGGTTTGTAAGGGACAGTTTCTAACAGCCTTGCTCATATTTAGGTTTGGAAGGATTCGATTTTTATTGGGTAAATGTTGGTAAACATCAATTTCACCATAAACACACAAGCCAATATAAAAATATTTTCATCAATTATTAAAATTTACAGAGAGGCAAAGTAAGAAAAATGCTATTTGAGAACTTATTCGAGTTTGACTCAAAGATATTTACTTTGTAGATTTTGACAAGGGGTATGGACAATTTTGTTTGTAATGGTTATAAAGGTTTAACTTTTTGAATTTCAGCATCTGTTGTCGGGTCCCCCTCACTTTTTTGCCCTCCCCCCCATGTCACTCTACTGTAAAAATGTTAATTTATAAAAATAAAAAGAAATGCATGAAAATAAACAGATACTATTCATGAAAATTTTTAAAGCCCATAGCACCTTATTATATAAGTAGCCCCATCTGTGGATCTACTTGTGAAGTATATTGGGATCGTTCTGCATGAAAGTTGCTATATAAATGTAAGAAATTCACATCATGCAGTCTTTGGCATCAAATCAGGCTTGGTAGCAAGAAGTACAATTTTTTAGAGTAGATAGATTGCTTTGCACAGGGTTATATATTAATTTAGTAATTTAAAGGATTCTTTAGTTCTAATAGATTTTAAGCCCAGAAGGGACCATTATGACTATCTAATCTGATTGCCTGCATAACGCAGGTCATGGAATTTCCCCAGTATTCATCAAGCCCATAACTCTATTAAATTGGAGTCCATGTGAGCTGTTTTTGTTTAGAAGAGCGTGGGAACAGTCTAAAGCTTGTAACCAATGTCTGGCACCTGCCATCTGTTTAAATCTATATGTATATAAATATATATTCAATTTGGATGAGCTCCTGGGAATAGTAGTGGCTTCTAAGCAGATAAGATTGATGATGCTTTTGTTACTTTGGAAACACTTTTCTGGGCCAGATCATCAGCTGGTGTAAATTGGTAACATTTACCATTGGTAACATAGGTAAAGTTCCATTGACTTTAATGGAACTACACTGATCTACACAACGCAGAGGAGGCCTGTGGAACTCTTTGCCAGAGGATGTTATGAAGGCCAATACTATAACAGGGTTCAAAAAAGAGCTAGATAAATTCGTGAAGAATAAGTTCATCAATGGTTATTAGCCAGGGTGGGCAGGGATGGTGTCCCTAGCTTCTTGTTTGCCAGAAACTGGAGGGATGATTGTGTGTTCTGTTCATTCCTGCTGGGGCACCTGGCAGTGGCCACTGTCAGAGGACAGGATACTGGGCTAGATGAATCTTTGGTCTGACCCAGTATGGCCATTCTTATGTTCTTAAGATCTGTTTTTTGTTGTTTACCAGAAGTGCAGCCATTTATTAAGGATATCCAAAAGGTTGCCTATGGCTCTTCAGCACACAACAGGATGAAGCGAATAGAACACCCTAACACATTTTTTGTTTTCTCTCTTCCCCCATCTGCTTTTCTCCTATTCTGTCTAGTTTTCACATCCAGACGGAAGCAGTATTCTTTCACCTATTTCAAGTATTTAGTGCCATGAAGAACGTATTGAAGAAGAGACACTCAACAAGTATATTGAAGCCTTGCCTTACACTGGAACATTGGTTAGTTATATTCTAATCTGTATCACTATAGCCTCTCATCTAATATTTTTATTAATTATCTTCCTGGCCACTGTTCTTCATCTGTTACATAACATTGTGAAAAGTATTTGAAAAACTGATGAGCTCTGTGCATTCTAAAATTTCACAGTTTGGTCCACGATACTTCTGTGGAATTTCCACAGTTCTGAAGACAAGCGCTGATTCAAGAACCTAATGTACTTTTATCCTGTGCCATAAAACTTCTAACGTGGCATGTGGCTACCCCCCATGGCTATCAGTCAGCATACAGTCACACATCCCCAGATTGCCTGTTGTAGGAGGTAGCTAGCAAAGATGATGTCCCAGTAAACAAAGCGTGCTGAGAATGAACCATGAGGTCTGCACATTAGACAGAGGCAACATTTCTGCAGCAGCTCATTAAAGGGAAACACAGATGATTCTGTCTGAGCTCTGCTAACTGGCAGCTACAGATTCCATGTTGTGATGGCTGCTTCCAACTGTGTGAATCTGATTCTACCCAAATTCTGGCTGCATGTAGGATACATATAACCTTCTTTGCTTGAACTGACCCACCAATTTTACACACACCCTTCCCTTCAGCCTACTCTCATTTATTCAAGCAGCACCAGACTACACACTATTCAATTTTAAGGCAATTCAGAAACATTACTGTTGTGCATCACTGAATGACAACTGTTTGACAATAAATACTGCAACCTTGTGGAATTAGAATTTAACCAGCCCTGGGGTGGTATCATGACCTCGAAGTAGATAGAGTCGAATACAAACATTCCTTAAAACATGTGGCAAATGTAGCTGTCAAGTAAGAATTTCTAGCCAGAACATTTGAAGCGGTTCTACATTGCGACTTGTGAGTTGGCATATCTGTAGTTAACTGGATATGACATTGGTAATATAGTTCTGAGCCAGGATACATTTCAGAAGTTAAAGAATATATACAACTTGTAATGGTGTTTTATTTTAGTGTTCGGCCTGTTTGAATTTGATGAAGGAATGCATACTAGAAAATTTTGTCTACCATCTTGTCTGTCTCTCTAGAAGACCAACATGGAATGGTCTAAAAGACACTTCTGTGGTACACTTAAATATTATGTGGAGAAATTAGCAGGGTGTGTATGGATTCTTATTGTTTGATGTTCCCTGTCTACCACAATAGTAACATCCTCGATAAATCTGAACATATTATACAGAATCCCTCTCACACAGAGAAAGGCTGGAGGTCCTTAACTGGACAGTGGTGCACTGTGTTACATTTTATCCTTCATCATACTTGGAGTCACTTTACCTTTTTTACACTTCTGCAGTCTCTTCCCACAACACTAACAAACAGATTGAACCAGGTTTCTTACATCCACAGCCCCCCTTCCCTCCTCTTTTTTTTTGTATGTTGACTTGAAAAAAATTATGTGACCCATTTTCTCAATCTTCAGATCTCGATCTGAATCTTGAAGAGAATAAAAATTGAGTGAACTTGTGAAAATGCTGCTATTGCTTCTTCAGTTTCCACCCCCACTTCCTCCAGCACTCCTGGGTGTATGTAATCTGGCCAAGGACCCTTGTCAATTTTAAAAGGCTGTAACCTTTTAATAAGCATTTTTCTGCTGCATTCTGCAAACTCTAATTTTTCATCTGCTTCCCCTGGAAATCTGATTCCTGGTTTGGATAAAATTCAATCTTCATTTTTAAAGACAGATGCTGAGTAAATGTTTAGCATTTTATCTGTTTCCTTCTCCTCTAATTCCCTTTCATGTTCCCATTTCTCTGTAGTATTTACGTATTTGACAAAAATGACTTAACTCTGTCACTCCCAACAGAAAATTCATATGATTGTCTAAGACAATCTTTAACATGCTGTTAGAACACAGCCCATCTTTTTAATTGGAATGACATGTAAGAATCTAAATAGGGAGGAATGAAGCTGATGAAGGTTGCGGTTTTGTAAATCTCTTATTATTGAAGGGATTCAAAATGAGTTAAAATGTATTCATTTTAACCTGTATTTTTAATCTATTTTTCTTCTACAGTGCTTAATTTTTTTTAAGTGCATTTTTCTAGCTTAAGGGAAGTCTGCGCTATGTATTAGAAGTAGAAGACCTCCATCTCCCAAAAGCTGAATTGGAACAGGTAGATGTTCTATATAATGTATAGCTAAAATTGGACCAGAGCCTCAGCTGCATTGAAATTACACCAGTTGAGGATCTGACTCGTGTGCATTTTTTCATTCAAATTTCTTTCATCCTTTTTCCTCAGTTTCTCTGCATTTGCCTTTTCACTCTCCCCACACTCAATCCAATCCTGTGTGTAACTCCTATTAATGTCAGTAATAGTTATGTTCATGCAACGACAAGAGAACAATTCATGTAACTGAGCAAATTGCAATACATTTAACTTCTTAATGGTCAGAGTTGAGTGAATAATTCAAAGGCAATATTTCAGATGACAAATGTAGACTGTTTGCAGAACATGTGCTGAATATATTTCTGCAGTTTATTCATTGTTTAATTTCACTCAAATATTTTCAGATTTTAAATCAATTGACCACTTATTCAGAATTTGAGTAGCATTGCTTAAATTGATCTCTAAAGTCACACAGTATTTTTTCTGTTCTCTGAGTAGATAAATATTTCCAGCGCATACTTATGTCTTGGAATTTAAAATTCAGATCCCATAAGTACTTGCAAATGAATTTGAAATTCACATTTTGTTACTGAAACTTGATATCAGTAATGTGTATAAGAAAACAAACACAAAGGAAGCTGATTGAGGGCTGCGAGACATTTTGCTGACAATGATCATCTGCAGGCATGGCCTCCCACAGCTCCCAGTGGCTGTGGTCCACAGTTCCCGGCCAATGGGAGCTGCAGGAAGCGGTGGCTAGCACGTCCCTGTGGCCCGCTGCTTCCTGTAGTTCCCATTGGCCAGGAACAGTGAACTGAGGCAACTGCAGCTGTGGAGGATCATGCTTGCAGACACTCAATGTCCCCAAAATGTTACGCAACCTGCAATCAGCTTATTTTGATGGGCCCCGTGTGGCCCGCAGGCCGCAGATTGCCCACCACAGATCCAGATGAATGAGAGTTGGAAAATGCATCGTTTCACAGTTTAAATACTACTTAGTATAATATTTTCTTATTGCTCATTGCTTCTTAATCAAAATGTTATACAAACACTAGCTAATTAGTTGGCTCATTGCTTTCTCTCCCAAGCTCTGCCCATGGCACCATACTTCCTCTCTGCCTACTAAAAGCCCAATCCTGGTCTTACTAAAAACAATGGTAAAATGTCCATTGAGTTCAGCAGTGCAAGAACAGGCTTTTAACCACAAGAGTCTTGCTTCTGCATCACTGGCGCCAATGGGTGGTTTGCTAGACTCCCAGAGGGCGCAAGAGCAAGCCTAGAAGGGCTAAATGAAATCTATGCTCACTTCCTATGAGAAAATACAATCTTCTGTCTTATTATCTGAGCCACCTAGACTATATTGATAAATCTCATTGTTATAAAACATAACAATGTTATGGTTAGACATAAATAAGAGAATAAACAGGTGTTAATCAGAAGGAGATCAGTTTTTATAACTCAGATAGTGTGAGCTCTCAGGGTGAACATAGACGGTAATATGAGCACACAGGGAATCTGAAGACTACAGTGTCTTGTAAATGATTTAAATCTATCCACTTCTAAATAACACATGCTTTGACTTTGATTGGAAAAGAAGAGAGTATATTCAGTCTATCCATTATGTCTTTCTCTTATGGAGCTGCTTAGCAATGGTCCGGGGAGACATCATGTTTCAGTTCATAGGTTTGTGTCATGGTCTCTGGAGCTTTGGCAGTTAATATGCCAGATAATAAAATGTACTTACTAATAACACACCAGACAAATGAGCTGTTAAACTATGGTGGAATGAAAGTCAGATTAATCAAACAGATAATGAAGTATCAAAAGAAATGACAGCAGTACCTCCTCGTCCCCCATCCCCACCCCCACACACACACACCCACTATGGCAATGCACCACTCCATTATTCCATAAAAAGAATAAAGTTATAGTGAGGTTTAATAAAAGAACTTGATGTTACCTCTGTGTGTGTTAGGCTACTAGCAATATTTTCAAATGCAAGTGAAAAGAACTGAGGGCTCATCTCCAGTTTCTTCCATTTCCCTCTGTCTATATGTTGAGTAAATCTGAAAATAGTCCTATTGAAATCAGTTGACCAAACTCTTCCTGGTCCTTATCCTAGTTGCTGAGGTGAAGGGAGAGGGTGCAGCTATGCAAATAACTGATTTTTTTTGTCCGTTGGCCTAACCCAAAATATAACTTCATTATGAGACAACCCAAAATTAAATTTGTTCACATTTTAAGCAAACCAAAAGAATCAAAGAGATTTCATTTCATTTGGGTCAAACAAAACATTATGTTTCATGTTCAAGTTTTTAAACCTTTTTTAAAATAAAATTGCAATAAAATTCAGAACAAAAAGGCATTTCAAATAAAAAAGTGAAACATTTTCAACATTGTTTCTGAAATGGCAAAACTAAACATTTTTATACTTTTTTTTTTATTTAAGGAATCCCCTAATTAGGCAATTTCAACCTGAAATCACAAAATCTTTCAGTCAACCTGAATCTGCATTTGGGTGAAAAAGGTCACCCAGCTCTAGTATCTGCAATCAGAGAAGGTTTCCCCACCCTATCATAGCTCTACACTTGAGTTGGGGTGAGGATGAGCAGGGAGGAGAAGTCTCTATATCACCATCTGCACTGGCTAATGGAGCTGTCTATATTAATAAAAAAGTATAGCAGCAGGCATACAGCATCTGGCTATACAAGAACTGTGGGAGGCTGTCAGCAGGTACTTCCTGGTGCGTTCATCACAGACATGGTAGGAAAAAGGAAGACAGAGACTGGAACAGTTCTCCGACGAATATTTATTTCAACAGCAGTTGCATTCATTCTCATTTTCCCATAAATTTTCAGAACTCAAGGTACCCAAAGACTTTTCCCTTCTGAGGAGTCCACAGTTTTTTAAAGGCAGCCAGCCACAGTCTCTGTGCCTGTAGTCCCCAACCCAGTATCTTCTTCCAAGGTGCTGCCTCTCTTCACTCTGCCAACACATTTTGACCTGCACAGGCTTTATGCAAGTCCCTCTCCATTGCTGTTTCCCATAGCACTCCATTAGCAGCACCATTTTCCCTGCACCTGCCCGAGTTAGAAGAATCTGCGTTTCATCTGGCTGCTCCCTTTTCAGAATGCTTTGCTAAAGGATACTAATAGCTTGGCCTTCCCCTCCTTCACTCTATCAGCCACCTTCTGGAAGAATATGGGTTTTCTCTCTTTCTCTGGGACAGTTGACTGAGACTCCATCATGCAGCAGTAGGCATTGGCCGGGTTTCTCTGCTCAGTATCCCTTTCCAGTTCCCCTCTACTGTATGTCTAACTTTCACCCCCCTTCCTGTTTTTTCCACTTGCTGTCCCAAATAACTATACAATTTGTGACCCCTCCCTCATCTTTTGTTCTGGTGGATTATGCCCGTCAGACCCCAGAATTCTAAGAGAATAGGTCTGAGTGCTTCTCTAGGGCTGCTCAAGACCGCACAGAAAGCAATGCTGGGTGATGCCTAAACTAGACAGCACAATGAAATGAAACGGGGCTACTTGTGAGTAACATACAACACGAGACAGGTGGCTGAACCAGGCCCTCAATAAACAAAGGAACAGGAAAGGCCAAGGGCACACCTAGCCAATCAGCTGTGGTCAAACAAATCATATCTAAATGGATAGACTGTGCCATTGTTTCCTTATGTCTGAAAGGAACAGGTGAGTTAACCCTTCAGGGCTCACAGGGAATTAGGCTAAATCAGTTTTTTCTTCTAAAATGTAAATATTAAAGATATCTTTTAAAATGTGTATTGTCAATCAAGTCTGAAAACAGCCCTTTAAAGGCATGTCTCTCATTGAACAGTGGCCAATATTTTAAAAAATAACCTTTCCCATTACCCGGATTCTTTCAAGGCACTAGTAAATCATTTGTTTGGCCTGTAATAGAACCTTTGAAAAGATTAAACAGAACTCTTTAGTTGTCTTTTGGCCTGAATGTTGGTTCATTAGTGCTGAGCTACTTCCATTATAAAGAGCATTGACAGACATTAGCTTCCAAATTAAAATGCAAGAAATTGGCAAAGTGCTTTAGAAGAAACAACGTACAGTAGGTCAAATTGTTGGCCTAAGGGTATTCCTCAGAAGACAGATTAAAAAAAATAATCAGCCCTCTCTGAAAGATGTGCATTTACCTTCAGTGGCCAGGAGGACCTTTTCTTGCTTGTAAGAAATAAGAGCCCTATCGCTTTTGTTTGGTGCCCTTGTAGTCAGCTGTTTAAATCATTAGTATTTAAACTTAAATTAAAACAATGTGCATTGTTGCATTTGTAAACATTATTGGATGTTTTCCCAAACTTATTTTTCTTTAGCACACTCACTCAGCAAAATGGGTGTTAATAGGGTTACATGAAAAGCCACATTAAAATAATGTTATTTATGCTATAAAGTCAAGCTCCTGAAAGATTGTAAATATGACATTTCCAGTTACATGTGTAAGCTTTATTCTGCCCCTCTGTGTACCCATCCCATTCACAGAATGAGTCAGGGGTCCTGTTGAAAGAATACCATGTGATCATGTCATTAAAAATGGTACCATACGTCAGATACACATGTGAATTGAGTTAAGGTTGCAGAGGCAACTATAAATATGATATTTTCTAACTTTTGAGTTTTTGACAAACCTGAATGTTCTTTTAATTTAGGGTGCTTTTTCTCCCTTCTTATGTAGTATCCTATGATTTTTTTTAAAGGAAAAAGAGGTAAAATCAAATTCTACGTCCCCCTCATGCAGCATCAGGGTTTGCTTACAGAAATGTCAGCATAGACTGCTATCATTTGAGCTGCAGGACTAGCTACATTAGTTGGCAACAGGCTGTTAGCCCAGAAGGGGACTCACCAGTCTGGAAGTGCTTGGGCTGCAAAGAACCTGGTCCAGCAATCTGTTCCAACCCCCACCCTACAGCAGCTCTCAGGCTTCCCAGGACAGTGTGCACTGTTGCTACTGCTGCAGCTACTTTGGCAGAGACATGAGCCCAGCACTTAAGCATATTCATGTTTAGTTATTATTTTGTCACGTTGCCAACATTTTGCTAGCAAATACAAGTAAACCTGAATAAAATCTGAACAGAAGTTCATGGGATAAAGAAAAGGCACCTTGCTAGGCCAGTGGATTTCCTCCTAATGTAGAGGTGGGCAAACTTTTGGGGCCAAAGGCCACATCTGGATAGGGAAATTGTATGCAGGGCTGAGGCAGGGGGTTGGGGTGCGAGAGGGAGTGCGGAGTGTGGGAGGGGGTATGGTGTGCAGGAAGAGTCTCAAGGCAAGGGTTTGGGGCAGAGGAGGAATGCAGGGTGTATGAGGGGGCTCAGGGAAGGAGATTGGGGTGCAGGAGAGGAACAGGGTGTGGCAGGGGTCTCAGGGCAGGGGGTTGGGGTGCAGGAGGGGTGCGAGGTGTGGCAGGGGGCTCAGAGCAGAGGGTTGGGGTGCAGGAGGGGTGCAGGGTGTGACAGGGGTCTCAGGGCAGGCAGCTGCGGTGCAGGAGGGGTGTGGGATGCAGGCAGGGAGCTTAGGACAGGGAGTTGAGGGGCAGGGTGCAGGAGGGGTTCGGGCTCCAGCTTGTCTAATGCAGTTCCAGGATGGCAGTGGCATGCATCTGGGCCAGGGTAGGCTTCCTGCATGCCTGCTCTGAACCCAGCCCTGAGCCGCTCCAGGGAGGCAGAGGCTCCGCGTGTGCTGCCCTTGCCGTGCCTCCAGGTACCTCCCCCAAAGGTCGCATTGGCCGCAGTTCCCAGCCAATGGGAGCTGTTGGGGGGGCAGGGCCTGGAGGCCAGGGCAACACACGGAGCCCTCTGCCTCCCTGCCCGGGGACTGCAGGGACCTGGTGCCGGCCGCTTCTGAGAGCAGCACGGGACCCACGGCACTACGGGGGGCAATCCCACGGGCTGGATCCAAAGCCCTGAGGGGCCGGAAGTAACCCACAGGCCATAGTTTGCCCACCCCAGTCCTAAGGCATTTCAAAGGCTTACAAACAATGGATATGCTAACTAGAGCTTCTTAAAAAGAAGTTACAAGAGGAGAATCTTTTCTAGTCAAAAAGTGTTAGGCAATCTAAATATAGGGTTGCTACCGTTCCCCTACAATTACAATTTAGCTAAGGAAATTTCTGTGCTGGCATATTTACCACCTACTCCTCATGTTTTTTTAAAAATAATATATTTTGTACTATATTTTGAGTAGATGAGATTCTAAAGCAAAGCACACTGCAGTTCTGCACTTTGGATTCAATATACTACAATAATACAGTATTACCATCAGAATGTTAAGAATCATTACATATGATTTATGTAGGCCTTGCTACAATTTTTCTGTGTTGCTTCTAGTAAAAACAATTTCCCACCTTCCTGGTAGTGCTGAAAATACCTGCATTTTATTGGCATAAGCCACTGTTTATCAAACGTACCAAAAATGATAATCTTGCTAAGACACAGATTTAAGGGCCTGTAAAGGGCTTGGCCGGGGCTCAGCTCCTGGTCGCAGGGGCTGAGCGAATAAAGTCTGTAGTCCGAGCCCTTGGGTAGGGACGGACGGCGAACAAACAGTTTTAGGGTCTCTGGCCCTTTGGTGCAGGGCAGAGCAACAAGCAGTTTAGGGGCTCTGACCCTTGGTGCAGGGCAGAGCAACAAACAGTTTAGGGGCTCTGGCCCTTTGGTGCAGGGCAGAGCAACAAGCAGTTTAGGGGCTCTGGCCCTTTGGTGCAGGGCAGAGCGACAAGCAGTTTAGGGGCTCTGGCCCTTTGGTGCAGGGCAGAGCGACAAGCAGTTTAGGGGCTCTGGCCCTTTGGTGCAGGGCAGAGCGACAAGCAGTTTAGGGGCTCTGGCCCTTTGGTGCAGGGCAGAGCGACAAGCAGTTTAGGGGCTCTGGCCCTTTGGTGCAGGGCAGAGCGACAAGCAGTTTAGGGGCTCTGGCCCTTTGGTGCAGGGCAGAGCGACAAGCAGTTTAGGGGCTCTGGCCCTTTGGTGCAGGGCAGAGCGACAAGCAGTTTAGGGGCTCTGGCCCTTTGGTGCAGGGCAGAGCAGGGGACAACTGGAGGCGATCAGGTTAAGTAAAGGAAGGGGGGAGTCTGCCACCCTTAAGGGGTGGCAGGGGGAACGCAGGCCCTCCCACTCCACTGCGTTCCAGCCCGGGGCCCTAGTAGCGTCTGTCGCCGCTAAGGCGGTCAGTGGGGATCCGGCCCGAAACACACAGACCGGGTGAGCAGCAGGGTTCCCACCGAAACACATTGACCGGATGGTCAGTGGGGATCCTGGCTGATGCACACGGCCATCGGCTCAGGGCCTTCTGCGGCCTGACTGTAGTCAGCCGCCCCTGGGCTGCTTCCAACCTCCCCATCCCTGAGTACCTGCCCTTCGCCGGCGTCGTCCAGGGGTTCCCAGATCATAGGTTCCTCAGCCGGCTCGGCAGCGGGGGGCCCAGTCCAGTCCTCAGCGTATCGGGATTTGGGCGGTCCGGTCCAGTCCTCGGGGTACCGGGGTCCAGGCGGTCTGGTCCAGTCCTCAGTGTCCCGGGATTCGGGCGGTCTGGCCCAGTCCTCCACAGGGCGAACGTCCGAAGGCTCCGCCCGCTGCTCTGGGTACTGGCCCCAGGGGAGGTCAGGCCAGGACCCCTCTGGATACTGGACCTGGGGTAAGCCAGGCCCAGCGGGAGCTCGGGCACTCACGTCCGCCTTCTCCAGCGGCCTCCTCCTAACTGAGGGCTGGGACCGGGCTTTTATACTTCCTGTCCCGCCCCCTGACTTCCTGGGGGTGGGAACAGGCAGAGGGGGCCTTGAACTTCCGGTCCCGCCCCTGGGCTTCCTGGGGGCGGGGATAGGCGGTCGGGCCTCTGCCCGGGACCACAGGGTTCCTGACCTATTCCCTGTCTCAGGAGCGTGGGGGAGGGGAGCCCCCTCGCTACAGGGCCACATCCACAAACAGATTTAGGTATATAAAGCTCAGATTTAGGTGCCTAAAATCCCAGTTTTAGGGACAGTTTTGATACACAAAATCACTGCTTGGCTGCTGCTTAACCTTGTAAGCACCTAAATTCACTTAGTGACTAGATTTCCACTGTAAATGTCCTATGTTTCTGCTTCTGGGCATGTATGCTACTGCTTCACTCCAGGTGTCCGGATGCCTATCTCCCACCTAAGCCCAGTGCACTCTTCAAACCAGGGGAAAACAGGCTTTCCTCCACCCATATCACCTGCAGGGCCTGACACAGTAGACACATTATGAGCATGCCTAACTCCACACCAAATAGCTGGCCAGTGGGAGGAGGTGTCAGGGACCTCCCTGACAGCCATTCCACTTTAATTAAATATTAATTGGGCCAGAGCAAGAATCACTCTATAGTCCAGTGGTTACGGCACTCACCTGAAAGGTGGAAGACCTCTATTAGAATTATTTTTCCTTGTCAGGCAGAAAGGGAAATTGAAGCAGGGTCTCCCACATCCTAGGTGAGTACCCTAGCCCTTGGCTTAAAGTTTATAAGAATCCTCCTTCCTCCTCTTCTACCTCACCAACCATTTCAAGTGGAGTTAGGCTCTGCCCAAGTTATTCTCACAAGAAATGGATTAGGCTCCTAAGCCACCTGACACCCCTCTCATCAACATATCCTGTTGGCTAGCATAGGTGGCTCCTGTCTAGTGTGCTAGCTTCTGTGGAGGCCACTCGCAGAGGCCTATCTCTCCCCTTTTGTTGTACAGGGAGACTAAGTGCCTAATGCAGGTGTTGCAAATCCAAGTGATTTTCACTGCGCCCAAAAATTAGTAACTGCAATGCTGAGCATGATGGTGTGCAAGGGCAGAGTGTACTAAGAGCCTTCCTTTCCCCCTAACCCAGCCTGCATAAAGGCAAAAACAACTGTAGTCCTTGAGCTCTGGGAAGCCTGGATAGTAGTCTCTCCCTACTCCCCAAAGGAGCACATAGTGCCCCAAAAGGGACATGGGTTGATGGGAAATCATAGCTCTGTCCACTTTACACATATGCCATCAGAGATAGACAGTCAAGAAAAGGAGAGTAATGTGCACCCCATGAAAGGGTAGCAGTGGGCCCATTGCCTTTGCACACCCAGGAGCTCTAGGATAGCCTCCTGGGGCACCTCCTGGGAGAATGCAGTTTCACTCCACCTCCCAAGGAAGGGCTGTGTCTCATAGGCATCACTGAGCCTTTGAATTGAAAAGAGTAGAGTTTGCAATTAAACTGAAAACGAAAATCATTGAAAATAACCTTCCAGCTACTGGGAGGGAAAGTCATTTGAGGTTGGGGTGGGAAGACTCAGATGTTTGATCAGAGGTATCAACACCCTGGGTACCTAAGTGTTCATTGTAAACATCACAACATTGTCTGGCACGGAACATTACAGTCTGTTGCCATACAAGAGATTCAAGGTTGAGTTACCAGTCCAGCCTTCTTTAGGAATGCAGTTATAATCAGCATCTGTGAGGGTGGGGAGCAAGGGAAGTGAGGCTGGCTGCATTGCTAAATAACATTCACTTCTTCTGATCTACTTGTGTATTAGCATTAGTTCCCAAAGAAGGTGTTTATTTGATCTGTCAGCTGGAAGGAAGATAAAGTGGCTGCCAGAAAGGGTTCATCCATGAGTTAAAAACTAGGAGAGGTGAGGAGAGAGAAACTTGAACACAAAAGAGCTGCAAAGTTAGAGACACGGTAATTTGTTAAATAAAAGCCGAGCTGAGCCTCTACTCTGCATTCAGTGATAATGGCTTACATTGATATAGTGCCTTTTATCCAGAAGTAGCACAAAAGCATTATCAACAACAATGCAACAGAGCACAGCAACATCCTATGACATTTTAGGACAGGAACTGAAGGATGCTTTATCAAATTGAAACCACAGGAGAATTTTTTATATAGGTAGAATATAGTTTTTCACACTGGAATTCAGCCAAAACATCCAGGTTAACATCCATATTTTTGTGACGTGAACCAGGGGAATCTTAATGAACACAGCTTTAGCCAGGACCTTGATTTTATTCCTCGTCCAAGAGCAACAACTCTTGTAACAGAGAGCCCCCCAACGCTATGCAGCAACATTTGTTCAATTCAGGCTTATGGGAAGAAGTGTAATTTAGTAGATGGTAACGCTATTTCCTGCATCACCCCTGTTTTCCTTGGGGGCCTACCAAGAAATGATTATGCCCAACCTTTCTTAACTGGTGACAGTTGATGAAATACAGCCAAAGATGATCAAGTGGCAGGCATCTAATGAAGGATTTCTTCTGTGTGCCTTTGTGTGGGGTTTTTGTATCTCAGAAAGTTCCTCATAATTTTGTGAAGAATAGCATGAATGGCACTTTCCCACTGGATTTAAGGAACTAGGTTTTGCACTGAGAAGTTGTTTAAAAACATAGTGGGTCAAATCTTCATCTGGTGTGATTTGGCTTGGTGTCTACAGGGCAGTGGAGATCTGGGGTGAAATCTTGGCTATTGAAGTCAATACCAAAACTTCTATTGACTTCATATTGATGTCTTCACTCATGGACCTCAAATTCATTCTATCACTCAGGCACCCCAAAGCTCCTATTTCAAAGCATAATTACCATATTGTTTGATCATCATCATGACTTAGAGCTAATAACTTATAAAATCATCCAAGTCATGCTATTTATTACTCAGAAATGTTTCCTTATTGCTTAAGTGGAATCATTTTAGATATTTTTACAGAGAGATAATTGGCTTGTACTATATCAATTCATATTATTATTATATTTTGCGCTATATAATTCCATAATTTAAATGGAGTTCTGTAATTTACATAAGACATTGAATCACCTTTAACTTTTATCTAATCACTTCCTTTTATTATTTAAAAAAAAGGAATCTTAAGAGCATGGTGCATATTCAAAGTTCTATATTGAAAGAAAAAGAACATTTTCTCTTTCTGGAAAATGAAAGTGGCTTACCCACATAGCAACAGTTGAATTGGCATGTTTGATTAGATGAATCTTAGTTCCATTGTTACACAATAGCTAGAATGTCAGCTAAGTTATAACAGTTACAAGGGGAATGAGTCCGTCATAGAGTACACATCCATGCCTCAGCTTCTCTACACAGTTTCTATTGTAGTCAAGAAGGACCTCTTCCTGCAGTCCCCTGTTCTCCCGGGTGTCTATCTATCATATATTTGAAGTCAAAGGCAAAACTCTCACTGATTTTAAGGGTGTAGGATCAGGCCTTGATTGACTTCTAAGAGAGTTTGTAATACCTGAGGGCAGGGGAGGCTTTGGTCATGGGATGCATATATATGAAGATAAGTTTGTCTTCTGGAAGTTGTAGTTTATCAGCTTATGTAAATAGGAGAGATTACGATATAAAGTCTGCTGCTTAAAGTACAATAGAGAGAGATACTAAATTATGGGATGAGTAACACTAAATGCTTCTGAGAATGGAATTATTCAATAGATCTGGAATGAAACTAAACAGCAATGTATGTGATATTTGAGTTTATTGCAGAGAGTATTATGCAGGTAAAACACCCTTCTAAACATATACCATGAGCTTTAATCTCAATCAGGATTTTCCTGGTTTATATTTTATATATGTTTTATATTTTGGATGTACATAATTGAAAGTCAAGATCGCATTTGATTAAAATCATCAAAATGTAGAATGACCCACTGCATTCAGGAATGCTTGTTTCAAGAGGAATATTTTTTGAGAAAGAAAAATAGATGAAAAAAGTTATGTTTATTTTAATATAGTTACAAACATATTGTTATTGTAGTAAAATAGTACCCAGCAACCCCAATCAAAGACCAGGGTCCCATTGTGCTGAACCCTATTCAGAAAAGTAGCAAAGTAGTAGAGCTGGTTGAATATGGAAAAAAGAAATCAGTTGTGAGAAATTTCAAGATTGTTTCTATAGCGTAAGGCTCAAAACAGAGCTATTTCTGCTTCTTTATCAAACGTTTTCACGTTTATCAATTTTTAAATAGAAATTCTCATCAAATGTATTTTAAACTGTTGAACAATTTCATATACTGAAAAAGAAATTAATAATGTTTTAAATAAAAACGGATTAAAACATTGTTTGATAAAAAACATTCATGAAACACAAGAAAGGTAGATGACATCAACAATTGTTCACAAAAAGTTCCATTTGAAAAAAGGCCATTTTTCATCAGAAAAAAATACGTTATGCAGAAAAAAGTCACTAGCCTTTCAAAGAAGACTGTTTGGGGTTTGTGATAGTTAAGGTAATACCATCACACAATTTTTTATATGTCAAATTGTGCAAGCTACAACATACCATACAGGGAGTACATATAAACGTGGTGATGTGATAGGAAACAAGTGGAACAGAAAGTGATCACAGCCATAACTTTCAGCTTACCAAGACCCATTGCAGGATCAAAAAAAAAAAAAAAAAAAAAAAAAAAAAAGCACACAAGACAAAGCATAGCACAGGAACCCTGTCATGTAAGTTTTTTTTTATTTTATTTTGCTAAATACCATTGGGCCGTATTCTGCCCTTAGTTACACCTTCAATTGCATTGATAGGCAGATTTTGACCTAGTTCTCAGGTGGTGTAAACCAAAGTCAATGGAACAACAATGTTTTACGCTATCTGAGGATCTGGTCCATTACCTACCAAGTCACTTTACCAAGATGTAATTCATTGGCAAAATGACAAGTAAAGCAAGAAGTAATTTGTGCACAATGGATAAAAAGAAAAGAATGATGAATCGTTCAAATGGTGGATGGGGAAAAAGGTCAATATTTTTGCAGCATGACTTTTTAAAGTGTGAGAAAAAACAATGGTGCCACAGCGCGTCAGATGTCAAAAATCACCAAACAAACTGCTTGTTACCTATTAAGGTTAAAAGGGGGAAATGATACTCTTTATTAAGCTCCTACTTTTGACTGCAAGAAACTGACACAGAATAGTGATGGATGCTCATCTGCCCTCAAAAGATCAGAGCAGGCATCTAATTCTAAATTATAAACTAACTATGAATGAGCCAACTGTTCAATCACACGCTGGTTATCCTTGAGTGGAAAAGAACAACATTTTTAGCCATTGACAAAGTGAAATTATAACATGTCCCTGTCCATTGCTGCACTGAAACTGTAATATACTGTGAAGAGGGGAAACATTTGGAGGGGCCATGCAAGATCCATAAAACTTCATTCAGATGAGAACTTGTGATGCCAGCATGACATCTTTTAGCTAAACAAATTAATTTAAAGAGGAAGATTGAGGAGAATTGGGAAGATACCAAGTTGTCAGATTTGGAGAGCTATATAGTAATAGTTTTAAATAATCATGTCACATGTGACATTGCTTTGGTAGCAATAAACAGGATGTAGAACAATATTGAGATAGTCTATTGTAATTTATTATTCATAGGATTAGATGAGAAGTTCACAAGGCTGCAGCTAGTGGATAATACAGCTGCAATTCTCCTAAGCAGGATCAGCTGAAGAGAACATATTATATTCATGCTAAGCAACCTACAATGTCTCCCCATGCACTATCCAATTTACTTCAAGGTTCTTTAAAACCTCATCCAAGCCTGGCTTTCAGAGACTGGGACAAGGGCAATCATGCCTAACTATTGGAGCAGGAGTTAGTGGCCAGGAATGAGAGTGGCCAGGAATGAGAAGTCAGAGTTCAGAAATTGGAACTAAGGGTCAGATCCAGGTTACCTGGAATGAGGCAAGGCTGGGATAGGAGCATGACTGTAACAAGGAGGGAACAAGGAGGCACTATCATAGCCATGAGTGAGTGCTTAGAGCAGCCAGTACCCCGCTGCTGGTGGTGGTGATGGTGGTCTTAAAAGCATGACTGTGATCCCCTCAGCTAGTCAGATAGTTTGGCCAATCAGGCAGCTCAGTTAGGGCCCAGCTACACTCATTAGACTGAGAAGGGGTTAAATCAGCAGGGAAGCAGGCTACTTGTGGGTTCTTAATCCTGACACTGGTCATATGAAAAAGATACAGATGAAATTTGGCTCTAAAATGTGTCCATATAACCAGAGTTTTGGGGATGAGATGTAATGAAAATCAATAAGATGTATTTATTCCTATACATATATATATATAGCATTCCTCCCGCTCTGTCATGTGCAGCTCATCTTTGGGGGCATCTTACTGATGTACCTGGATGTTCCGGATTTGTCCGGACGTGGCTTTGACGCTCACCAAGCCCGCCCAACACGCCTTCTTTCCCCAACTGGTAATAAGTCCTCTGGGTGTTGAACTTCGGCGTGGAACCTCCGTGCTATTGTGGAGGAGCTTCCAGATCTTTCACATCGGCAGCCTTCCATCTCCTCCTTTGGCCAGCTCACTATAAACCACAGGGTTTATCTGTTGATGGCGTGGATCTTGTTCTTTTTCAGTTTTCCACTGGAGCTGACGCTCTTTCCAAGGTTTCAAGGAAGGGACGCCTGTCTAATATCCTTTGGTTCGACTAACTTTGTTATGTCTACTGGATGGTTTGCTGTCGTTCCTTGCCTCCTCATGTTGGTTTTCCATGTGATGTGGGAGGACCAAGGTACTTGGTAGCCTGCTGGTCTGTTATGTTCTGCTATGGTGCCCGCTGGTAGTTTCCAATTTAAACAATTTCCAGTTCTTTGACTACCTTTCCTCTCCTCTTCATCTTTGCACTTGCCATCATCCCGCTTCGGCCACATTCCTCCAGCCGATGACATCCCGATCCTCACTGTAGTCCGCATCAGGTGGATTAGCGAGCTCGACTGTCTCGTTCATTCTTGATGTCATCACATGTAGAGGAGCGTGGCTGATGAGGTAGTTCACTCCTGAACCTGTATCCAGTCCTTGTGATTATCTGGCTGGGGGGTTTAAGCTATGCAGAACAGCAGGGGGACAGTGGCTGTCAACCTTGGTATATGCCGCACTTGATGGCCCTTGGCAAGCTGCCTGCAGTTTGACTTCCAGTTTGTTATCTCCCATAGTCCTTGAGTTCTTGGAGGAATGTCTTAGTGTCTGTTGACTTTGCATAGCCGCCGAAGCATTCCAACAGATCCACATGTGCGGGCATTGAGTGTCGTAGGCTTTCCTGTAGTCATCCACGCTCGTGCTCAGGATTGGTCTTGTTCTAGACCGCTTGAGATCTTTGGGCGACTGCATCTGATCTATGAGCCCTGGTGTTTTTGAGCCTCTGTGTTGTTCCCAATGCTTCTGAGTGTGCTCATGTACTTGGCCCATATGGTCCTGTAGCTTGGCAGCTTATGATGCCTGATAGGAACTTTTCCATGCTTGTGGGAGGTAGGTTTATTGGCCGGTTCTGTCCCTGTTGCAGGGTCTTTCATGATCCACACTGTCCTTCCTGTTTAGCCAGTTTGGTGGGGAGCCTGCTGCTAGCAGCTTGTTCATTTTGCTGCTAGGCGTTCCAGCACTGTGTTACCTTTCTTTAACTCAGTAGGTTGGATCATGTCTGTGTCCAGCTCTTGCATGTTCTTGCCCGCTGCGGATGTCTTCTACTGTGATGCGTGAATGGTTTCTGTTCTGGGAGTTGCTTGGCTCCGTCTCAAGTCTGCAGTCATTTTGCACCTGGGTGTTATGAGTCTTCTCTTTCTCCATAATGTTTTCCCAGTACTGTTCAGTTTCTCGCGTTTATTGGTAACTACCGTTGGGGAGTACATCCTTGGATGGCTCTTTGGAGAACAGGGCGGCATTTTAAACTTTTTTGGACCCTGCTTCTCTAGTGTATCTCCTGAGCTGGTAGCCAGTGCTGTGGAAGTCCTTTGGGTTTTAGCGCAGTCTCTAAGGGCTTCAGATGGAGTCAAGGCCCTTGTATTTTTTCCGTAGCTACAGTCTTATCCTTAATCTCTCCACCCTTCCTGTAGGTTCCACACCTGACTAACTTTCTCTCTGAGTTTGCCCTGATCTTCTCCTCCAACCCTCATTTTCGGGTGGGTCATGCTGTTGTTCTTCTGATCGTGTAGCCAGTATTCCAGGATACAGAGGCGCTGTAGCGTATACCAGTTCATTGGTTTTGAGTTATGGGTGGTAGTAGGCGATTGTCATGAGGGCTCGATGGGCATCTTCTAACATACTGCCTGATGGTACTTCTCACTGAGCCTTGGGTAATCGGTCTCCAGGATTGACCTGGTAAGCTAGTATTCCGTGATTTAATCCTCATAATCCCTCTGGCTGTGCTCTGACAATGGAGGGGGTTTGGCAGTGAAGTTTCAAGCTTCAGGTGTGGGCCACACATGCCACTTGTTTTCCAGGTCTTCTTGATCTGGGATGTAATGTGGAGTTGGGTCTAGTCTCAAGCTGTGGAGAGCAGCTCCTCTTTTACTCTGTTGAAGCATTCGGTAACTGAGCTGTCTCTCAGTAAGCTGTGGATGGTGGTCTTTTGTCCATCATAGTCCCCTCATACATTTCACATATCCCCTCTCAGTTAGGTTACTGTTGTAGTAGCATTCTAGCAATTCCAGGTTCTTCTCTCAATCCATGAATGGTTGTTCAGTAGCCCCCTTCTTGTTCAGATCATCCCTGGTTCCCTCCGCATCTGGCACCGACCTTGTAATCCGGGCAATTGGTCCGAGCCAGCATGACTCTCCCTAGTTCCCGTGTCACTCCATATTTGAGGTATGGCAGGTGAAGCATTAGGGGTCTTTTGCCTAAGGACTCCTACTGAAAGTTGGGTGCCACTGGGATTTGAAAACCCGGTCTCCTCGTATCAAAGGGCAGCACTCTTAACCACTATCTAATCCAGTCAGCCATATGGAGAGCAGAGAGATTGGGAGCTCATATATACAGAGGATGGGAACAAAAGTAGATATTGCATCCCTGGTCTTCAGCTGGAAATATAGAGGTCTAATTCATTTTTGCATTAAAATTCAAGGTTTGGCCTAATCATTCGTTTCTGCCTATTAACTGGCACACAAAATATTAATCATGAAATGGGCCTTCCTCCTGCTTTATTATAAAAACCCACCAAAAAGAAAAAAAAACTTGCAGTCCCTCACACTTTCCTGGGTGTGCTTTTTTTTTTTTCTCATGTTGGGTTGCATTTGTAATGGCTCTAGACAGAAACCACATAGCATCTACCGAAGGCTGTGTGGCTTACTTGAACTCATAATCCCAGAGAGAGAAACATACTTGCACTTGTCAAACGTTTCTGTTCTCATCCTTTAGTACGTGCCTGCGTCACGCACAACAAATGATACCTGAATTAGGTCCCCCATGAGCACATAGTGGAAAATTGTGTATACTGCATGGAGCCTATACAAAGAACAAGTCTCAAAGGTTTTATTTCTGCAGCTTTTAAGACTCGGTCAGTGTTGTGGTTGGCCACCTATGAAAGTCACTAATCCCCAAAGCAAAATGTTGTGCAGCCATCAAATCCACTC
>NC_133770.1:28143822-28146934 GCF_003597395.2 Chelonoidis abingdonii | reverse complement strand
AAAAAAAAAAAAAAAAAAAAAAAAAAAGAGAGAAAGGTGAGTTCAGCCTGTCAAATATCTGTAAACTGGAGCTGATGATCATTGGACTTGAAATTTCAATGTTATGATAGCCAAAAATGTGTAAAGAGATATGCCATAAACAGATGCCCTTTTATTTTGAGGACTCAGGTGCTAAGAGCTGAAACAGCTCCAGATTTCAGTTCTGCTGGAAGTCCCTTCTGAAAGCCAGGAAGAAAACTAGCAAGAAATCCAGTCTGGTGGTCAACAAGAGCAGTAGATGCCAAGTCTTTTGGTTTTAAGGGAGGTGGTTATCTGAATGATTCCTTATGAAATCTCATTATGTAGTGGGCGCTCCTAGTCAGCTGGAAATCACCCCCCATTACCAGAAGCGACGATTTTGGAACTTTACACTGGAGTCTCATTGAATGGGCAAAAGGATAGTCAATGGAAAATGGATAGCTGACTTCACGCCAAAAACCAACGTGACACCAGATTCCCAGTATTTCAAACTATTGTTATTTAGCTTCTCAGATATTGCCCGATTTTGTTTTCTACCCATAACCCAGCTGAGACCTGGCTGTTCTCCCATAATATAAGCTAATCATCACGGGATAAGAACCTGAATACTTTGGACTGTTTCAATATATTTTACCCAGGTGAAAATACTCTTTTAAAATTTATAACTAGAGCTGGCCAAATCATTGCACACTGTTTTTTATACTTGCAATTTTACAGGTTCAAATAAGACTAAATTACTAAAGTGGAAATCTTGGGTGCAAGAACAAAAGCTAATGTGTGAAAATCTGGCCAAGTATTTCTATCCTCTGTACTCTTCTTGGCTCCTGCGGTGATATACACACCACAGGGGATGTAATGATCCTCTTTGAGACTTGTGGTTATAAGTAAAACTTCCCCTTTGGATCAATATTTGCTCTTGAACATTATTACTCTTCAGAGGCCTAAAGAACATTGAGACTAATGTCCAGCTTCTTTAGACTACTGAGGAGATTCTATAGGGTGCTTGCCTAGCTAACTGTCCTTTTCTCACACCAGCTTCTAGCAAACACACTGAAAATTAGGATCCTAAATGTTAAATAAAAAGTTTTTAGCCCTGTGGAAATGGTGTATGTGTGGGAGAGGTTCAGGATGCACGAAGACTCCTTCCCCTGCACCCCTTTGTAGGGGCCAGGCACAGTCTGGGAAGTGCAAGGGCTGAGTGAAACTCGTTCCAGCAACAGAAGTAATCACTCCAAAGGGAGCAGGGAGGGGAAGCAGCCTGTCTAGTAAGTGTTTTCCACCCAGTAGTGCTGTTAAGAGAGACTGAAGTCTATTTCCTGATACCAGTTGGTGTATTCACTCAATAACATCCAATTTTAACTTTCAGTCAAGTTCAACTTTTACTTTATTTCTCAGTAGAAGTAGAGTTTTACGTAGTCTGTGTACCTTTGGCAGCACACTGGGATCTACAGCAACATGATGTACTATATCCTTTATCCTTACTGCATCCCAGTCTTTTGAAAAGCTCCACACTCCCTCGACCCAAGCCAACAGGTCTCAGGATCAGAGCTGTATATATCTTTGGACTCCTATATTGCCTGGCACTAAAACATGCTGGATACAAAAAGCACTAAGAACTGGATTTCTCATTTTTAAGTCACATGATTATGGCAAACTGGAAAAACATGAAGGATACCACAGTATCCATGGGGTTATCCAATTTCTTGCAAATTGTTAACACGGAAAAAAATATCTGAGAATCTTCACTCTTGCACTGTGTGTGAGTGAGTTCTGGATTAGGATTTCTGATAATCATGACCTTTCCCAGAGGGTTACTTAAATATTTGAAGCCACAGTGATTTTAACTATGTGTTGATATGTTTCTTTATTAGAAGTCCTTGCACAAATTATGCCTACGCTGCACTCCGCAAAGATATGTTTACAGTTCATTTAATTTTCCTATTGCAGTTTATAAACATATCACTTTCGCTTTAAAAACCAATATCTCACAATGGGAAAAATGGGGTGGGGAGGTTTGTTTAAAAAGTGTGTTTTAAATAATATTTCTTATGTGTTTAAACATTAATCGGAAGGATATTGCCTTCAACAAGAAAAATAGAGTTGGTGAAGTACAATAAATTATAGGAGATTACAGCGAGGAGGCGTCACTCCCCACAACGCCTGAGAGGGACAAGCCAGAACAGGCGCAGCAGGGGGCAGAGCCACCACCACCTGTCCCCACCCCCTGGAAGTCAAGGGGCGGGACAGGAAGTATAAAAGCATGGCCCCAGCGCTCAGTTGGAGGGAGGTGGTTGGAGAGGAGAGATCCTGGTGCCTGAGCTCCTGCTGGGCCCAGCCTGCCCCGTGCTTGGTACCCAGAGGAGCGCTGGCCTGACCTGCCCCATGCTCGGTACCCGGAGGAGTGCTGGCCTGACCTGCACTGTGCTCGGTACCCGGATTTGCTGCCTGAACTTGCTGACGCCCGGCATCCAGAGAAGCTGCCTGAGCTTCCCAAAGCCTGGCATCTAGAGGAGTTGCCTGAGCCACCCCACACCTGGTACATAGAGGAGTGGCCTGGAGTTCCCAATGCCTGGTATCCTGAGCAGCCCATGGTCTGGGACCCACCAGATGGCACCGGCGGATGGCAGGTACCCAGTGAGGGGGAGATTGGAAGTGGCCGGGGGCAGCCAACCCCAGTCAGGCTGGAGATTCACCTGAGCCTATGTTAGTGTGTTTCGGTCAGGATCCCCACTGACTGTCAGCAGTGTTAACCGCTACTAGGGCCCCGGGCTGGGATGCAGTGGAGTGGGAGGGCCTGCGTTCCCCCTGCCACCCTTCCAGGGATGGCAGACTCCCCCTCCCTCTGGCCTGAGGAGGCCATTCAGACTGGTTGTTTGCTCAGCCCCTCCTGAAGGGCCTGAGCCCTGAGTCGCTTCCTGCCCCGCCCTAAGCCAGGGCCTGGGCTTTATACACCTGAACTGCTTATTGCCCTGCCCTCCCCGGGGGCCTGGGCTTCTAGACTGTTTGTTTGTTGCTCAGCCCTGCAGCAGAGGGTCTGAGCCCCCAACTAACTGTATATTGTTGCTCAGCCCTGCAGCAGAGGGTCTGAGCCCCC
>NC_133770.1:28122156-28141251 GCF_003597395.2 Chelonoidis abingdonii | reverse complement strand
CCTCTAACTGAGGGCTGGGACCGGGGTTTTATACTTCCTGTCCCGCCCCCTGACTTCCTGTGGGCGGGAACAGGCCGAGGGGGCCTTGCACTTCCGGTCCCGCCCCTTGGCTTCCTAGGGGCAGGGATAGGCGGCCGGGCCTCTGCCCGGGGCTGTAGGGTCCTTAGCCTATGCCCAGTCTCAGAAGCGGGAGGGAGGGGACCCCCCTCGCTACACTTGTCCACCCCCTTCCAGTTCAAGCACTGTCAGAAAAAAAATTGCAACACATAATACAAGTGTGCCAGCAAGCAGCTATTAGTAAGGAAAAAGATTTGAGTTGAAAATAGGATAGGGGTGTAAGGAGAGATGAGAAAATGTGAGGGGTGGGGGGGAAGGGGAAATCAATTTCAATTTTTTTTTCATATGGCATCAATTATACAGAAATAAGGAAATTGGAGAGCAAGTTGAAACAACTGATATGGAGGAATTTCCAAATGTGGCGGATATATTGTAAAGACAATAAAATAATGCCGAGGGGTTTACTGAGAAACACCATGGTGCGTGTGTGTGTGAGAGAGAGAGATGTGTGAAAAGGCCACAGATGGAGCACCGTATAAGAGTCTCAGAAATTCCAGAGAAGAAGAAAAGGGAAAGAAAAGCCACTAAATCACATTGTACAAAAATCCATATAGTTCTGGTTTTATAGTAACTGTCTAGGAGATATGTATCCACAAGACAGACAGGAAAACCCTTAGTCAAATTTCTAAATTCAGTGCTTAAGAAAGGGAAAAAGGAAAGATTAAAGGTTGAACATTTCCCCTGTCTATTTTTTTTCAAATTTCTCTTTCTGTTTTTTTTTTATCATTTGTCTGATTAGCTGAAACCATATTTTGTTTTGCTGAAACCAAGTGGATAGCCCAGGGACAGAATTTGTGTTGTGCTTGTGTTTTTAATCTGAGCATACTGAAATTACTCACTGAGTGGAGGTAATCCAGAGTGATACAAAAGCAGCAGGAGACCCAGTGAAACAAAGAGGATTGTAGTACCTATCTGTCAAACCTATCTGAAAAGATTATTTGAATGACTGATGCAGTAGAATAACCTGCCTGGGCCTCTTAATCCAGAAAGACTGAAACCACTTTCCTTTCCCCCTTTTTTTTTTTTTTGAAGTACACTTGCCCACACAGTAGTTTCTCTCTTAGGCTTTGTCTTCACTGACACAAAGGTGGTATTTTGTAGCATGAGATAACAAATGCTTGATAGCTATCTCAGTGTAAAATCCTAAATGGAGACAAAGCATCTGTAGTTTTTACCTCGGAGGTAGTTAAGTGAGGTCAGTGCTATACCTCCCACCTTTTTCTTGACCTCAGCTAGTTTACCTCATGGTAAAATTACAGTTCCTTGCCTTGACTGTGTTTTTACAGCAGGATAGCTAACATGATAGTTCTTGCATGAGAAAGAAGAAAAAAAAAAAACCTTATTTTTCTCTTTGAAGATGAAACATTAGAAACACTCCAGAACTTGCAGGTCCCAGAACATGTCTTCTGTCCATTGACAGGATATAGGGAGATGTCTTTTAACAGAGCAGGTTAACATTTTAACATTTGTGACCTTGATGCCATAAATAGTTGTTAAGCATGTGTGACACTAAATGGATTTAGTTATCCTGTAATGGTGATGTTAATCAGCAGTCTATGTAGCTAGCAAAGGGATAAACCTAAAGGACTGACTTAAATTCAGCTGAATTTAAGCAAGTTAATAAAGCCCAGGATTAGAGGTCTACAGAAGCAGTGTCATGATTGGTAGGTATCGTTGTACACAAAACTTATCAGGGGAGCTCATAGGGCTCAGATATCAGCACAAAACTTCCTCTGGAGTTGATATATGTCTTCCTGTGTGTCTGACTGAGGATGCTAGGAACAGACCATGAAGGCTTTCAGCTTTAGGTCACCTGGATCAGAACATCCCATGCTGGTAACGACTGGAAGTTGTAAGTTCAGTAGCCTATCCTATGTGAAATCAGTTCTCATTCCAGTTTCTTATGAAGAAATGTTCACATTACTAACCATCATTACAGCTGGCAGTAAGTGATGTTTTTATTAAAATCAGGCTCTGGAGACAGAGGCCTGGGACTGAAAGAGTCATTGAAAATGAACTATGTTTCCGCTCCTCTAGATAAAGTACCTTTTGTTCAGTGTTGAAGATCATTGGTGGGGCAATCATAGAACCATAGAAGTGTAGGACTGGAAGGGATCTCAGTAAGTGATCTATTCAATTCCACTGCATTCAAGGCAGGACTATGTAATAACTAGACCATTCCTGACAGGTGTTTGTCTAACCTGCTCTTAAAAACCTCCGAGACAGAGATTCCACAGCCTCCCAAGGCAATTTGTTCCAGTGCTTAACTATCCTGACAGCCAGTAAGTTTTTCTTAATCACAGAATCATAGGACTGGAAGGGAACTCAGGAGGTCATCTAGTCCAGTCCCCTGCACTTATGGCAGGACTAAGTATTATCTAGACCATTCCTGACAGGTGTTTGTCTAACCTGCTCTCAAAAATTTCCAATGATGGAGATTCCACAACCTCCCTAGGCAATTTATTGCAGTGCTTAACCACCCTGACAGTTAAGAATTTTTTCCTAACGTCCAACCTACACCTTCTTTGCTGCAATTTAAGCCCATTGTTTTTGTCCTATTATCAGAGGTTAAGAAGAACAATTATTCTCTCTCCTCCTTGTAACAACCTTTTATGTGCTTGAAAACTGTTATGTCCCCTCTCAGTCTTCTCTTTTCCTGACTAAACAAACCCAGTTATTTCAATCTTCTCTCATAGGACATGTTTTCTAGACCTTTAAATATTTTTGTTGCTCTTTTCTGGACTTTCTCCAATTTGTCCACATCTTTCCTGAAATGTGGTGCCTAGAACTGGACACAATATTCTAGCTGAGGCCTAATTTGTGCGGAGTAGAGCAGAAGAATTATTTCTCTTGCTTACAACACTCCTCCTAATACATCCCAGAATGAAGTTTGTTGGTTTTTTTTTGCAACAGTGTTTACACTGTTGACTCATATTTAGCTTGTGATCCACTATGACCCCCAGATCCCTTTCCGCAGTACTCCTTCCTAGGCAGTCATTTCCATTTTGTATGTGTGCAACTGATTGTTCCTTCCTAAGTGGAGTATTTTGCGTTTGTCCTTATTGAATTTCATCCTATTTACTTCAGACTATTTCTCCAGTTTATCCAGATCATTTTGAATTTTAATCCTATCCTCCAAAGCACGTGCAACCACTCCCAGCTTGGTATCATCCACATTATTGCCATTATTTAAACCATTGATGAATATATTGAACAGAACCGGATCCAGAACTGATTGCTGTGGGACCCCGCTTGCCATGCACTTCCAGCATGAGAGTGAACCACTGATAACTATTCTCTGGTAATGTTTTTTCCAACCAGTTTTGCACCCACTTTTGAGTAGCTCCATCTAGGTTGCATTTCCCTAGTTTGTTTATGAGAAGGTCATGTAAGACACTATTAAAAGCTTCACTAAATTCAAGATATACCACATCTACCACTTCCCCCCATCCACAAGGCTTGTTATCTTGTCAAAGAAAGCTATCAGGTTAGTTTGACATGATTTGTTCTTGACAAGTCCATGATGACTGTTAATTATCACCTTATTACCTTCTAGATGTTTGCTCCATTATCCTTCCAGGTACAGAAGTTCAGCTGACTGGTCTGTAATACCCCAGGTTGTCCTTATTTCCCTTTTTATAGATTGGCATTATATTTTCCCTTTTCCAGTCCTTTGAAACCTCTCCTGTCTTCCATGACTTTTCAAAGATAATCACTAATGGCTCAGATATCTCCTCAGTCAGCTCCTTGATTATTCTGGGATATATTTCATCAGGCTCTGCCAACTTGAAGACATCTAACTTGTCTAAGCCTCAGATCCTACCTCATATTCGCTATGTTAGACATTTGATTGTGTCTAACCTTTTTGGTAAAATAAAATAAACAAGAGAGTCATTTAGCACATCTGCCATTTCCACATTTTCTGGTATTGTTTCCCCCCCCTCATTGAGCAATGTGGGAAACTTGCATTGCTTCTGGTGTCTTTTGTGGATTGAAACAGACCTCTGTCTTCTTGGACTATCAATTAAGAGCAGTTTGTGATTTTAAAAAATGCAAACCAGAAATGACAGCAATAAGGAATAAAATTTGATAGTTGGTCAGAAGTTAACTGAGAAGATCAGTAAGGATTCTCATGATTTCTAAGGTAAAAAGAGAGAGAGAAACATGTCAATGCAATGATCATTCGTTCCTCTGTATTAAACTAACCACTTTATCGATGATGATGACGGATAACTATAAAACATCTAAGTGATTTAGGAGCCTAAATTCCATTTTTCCCAAAGCCACTTTTGAAAATGGTTCCCTCATGACAGTGTGCTCCTAAATCATGTAGGTGCTTTTGAAAATTTTACCCACATTACTCAAAATGTCATTAGGCACTTTAAAAACTGTTCAAGGACATATGTCTATTCTGCAAAATTTACAACTGAAGGGCATGATTGTGTTCTGGGCTACTCTGATATACATCTAGTGAAACTCATGCATCATACGGGGGAAGTATTCTATGCTTATGCTGCTGTCCCGAAAGAGAGCAACAGCTCAGCAGCTACATGTGCCTGAAGAACAAAGCACATCCAACCTCTTTGGGAATCAATTTGCATTAAAATTAGGATTAAGTTCTTTCATATCTATTTTCTTAATATACATATTTAATAATTTTAACCCAGACATAATACGGATAAACACATGAGACATTCTATGCCCTGCAGATATTGTAGGGCTAAGCTATGGTTCCCTTCCTCAGGGAACTATCCCTTCGTGGAGTGGATCCTGCAGAGTGCAGAGCAACAACCAAGAGATTCAGAAGACCATTAATTCCTGTTTACTCCATTGAGAAAGTGCTCAGCTCCCTCAGAGATTCCTCAGTATGTTGGAAGATGAAACAGTGCTGTGAATAAGGCAATTACAACCCAACAAGCTTTCTCCTATATTATGTTGTCAAGTGTGTTAACATTACACAGTGCATTTATCTGTTCCTCTTGCAATAGGAATTTAGAAACATTGCTGAATTGCAGATAGTATTTTCCCCTGATGCTGAGTGTCTCTGAAGTATATTTTTATACTGACCAAACTCCCCACTGTAATAACAGAACTGGTAAAACAGCACTGAGTATGTAAAACATTGTGGGTAAGACTAAATTGCCATGTAAGGCAATTGAAATGTAAGGAAAGTTAGCTCCAAAACCACAGAGTTTAGCAACAAGAATCTGAAAAAGTAGAGAAAATTCCACTTTTATCAGCTGTAAATTTGCAAACAATTCATAAACTTCAGTGGTTTTGGGAAAGCTCTTTCATAAGTGTGTGTGTGTGTAAAAAAAAAAAAAAAAAAAAAAAAAATGTTCTCAATGCCAGTAATAAATGACAGCCGTGTAATTTGGGCAGTAATGTTTCAGGCATCCTCCTGAAATGGATGAATATTTCCCTCAGATTAATTCATGTTTCACCATGTTACTAGGGAGAATAATAAGGGTTCTTCCCTTAAGCTTGTCATGTATAAAATATTGTAGCCATTCCATAACATTAAAAGGGTGAGTGAGACTGAACACTGCTTAAAAAAAAAAAAGGCAAACCTAAACTCTGAAAAGGTAACATCATCAGCATGAAATGTGGAACTAATTCTTAGTGACAGCTGTTCTCATGCTTTACCTTGAGACATTTGGATTTAAATGTCAACACAGTGAGATCTTACTCCTTCCTCAAGTATTCGCCATGAAGATGGTTTATACTTTCTCTATGCAAAAAAAATGCATATGCTGCAAATACGAAATGGGTGGGATGTTCAGTAAGGAGCTCTCCCATCAGAAAAATAATCATTCATGGTAATCATCCATATTTTTCTTTACCCCCTGAAATTTCAAAGTGAAATAATCTTATGTGAACAATATCAGCTAAAGGTACATCTAAACTAGAATAAAAGACCTGTGGCATGATCACGGTTGGCCTGGCTCAGCTAACACTGGCTTATGGGCCTTTGGCTGCAGGGTTAACTACTGCAGTGTAAACATTTGGGCTTGGGCTAGACCCTGGGTTCTGGAACCCTTCCCCTCTTGTGGTCCCAGAGCTCAGGCTCCAGCCCAAGGCCAAACATCCATACAGCAATTTTACAGCACCACAGCCTGAGTCCTATTAGCCAGAGTCAGCTGACCTAGGCCAGTCACGAGTGTTTAATTGCTCTGTAAACACACTCTAAGTGTGCAATAATACAGTCTACTAATGAACTCACCTTCCACAGAATTTGACCTGGCATATTTAATTGCAAAGATGCTTGAGAACAGAGGGTGCACACTGAAAGATTGATCCTGCCCCCTATGTTCTCTGTATGTCTTTTAAAAATCTGCTAGTGCGCTTACGCATGCATGCTTAGTAGCTACTTCTAAAGACAGGGCCTGAACCAAAACCCAAAGAAGTCAATGGTCTTCAGATCAGGTACATCTGTGGCAATGTGTGTATCCTGCTTGGTGAAACAAATGAGCAGCTCCCTTATACCTCAAAAGGTGATTAGTCAAGAAACATGCCTGCATTGACCCTTACAGTGAAAAATGTTGCTGACCCCCAGCACTAGGGAATTAATCATAAATTAAAGCTGTTTTATTATTTTTACCCTTCAGTAAGATGAAAATTTTATTCTCCATCTGTATTCGCTTGTATTTGAAAAGTCCTTTAAATGAGAAGGTTAAAGGGTGTCGATTACAGTCCCTAACAGCAACCTTTCAGAAGTGGTGTACCAAGTTCCCTGTAATTTAAGGTTTTGTGTGCCAGTAATACATTTTAAAGTTTGTAGAAGATCTCTCTATGTCTATATTATATAAATAAACTACTGTTGTATTTAAAGCAAATAAGGTTTTTAATATATTTAAGAAGCTTCATTTAAAATAAAATTAAAATGCAGATCTTATCAATTTAGTATGATCCTTGCCTGGGATCCTTGTCTGGGGTTCCAGCCACCAGCCCCGCTCAGCCCGCTGCCGGTCTGGGGTTCCATTTACTCAGCCAGCTGGTGGGCTGAGCGGGGCCGGTAGGGGGCTGAGTGGCTCAGTCCGCTGCCAGTCTGGGGTCCTGGCCACCGGCCCCGCTCAGCCCACTGCCAGCTGAGTGAATGGAACCCCAGACTGGCAGCGGGCTGAGCAGGGCTGGTGGCTGGAACCCCAGACAAGGATCCCAGGTTCTGCTCGCCCCACTGCCTGTCTGGGCTGAGCGGGCTGAGCAGAGCTAGTGGCCGGGACCCCAGTCCGGCAGCAGGATGAGCCGCTCAGCTTGCTGACAGTCTGGGATTCCAGCCGCCAGGTCCTGCCCGCCGGGATCCTGGCCGCCAGCCCCTCTCAGCCCACTACCAGCCTGGGGTTCTGCTCACCCAGGCTGGCAGAAGGCTGAGTGGGGCCGGTGGCCAGGACCCCGGCTGGGAATGGGGCAGCAGTTGTAACCCCACAGCAGCTGTGGGCTGACCCGCTTAGCCCATCTGCTGCGTGCCATAAAAAATTGGCTCGCCTACCACCTTTGGCACACGTAGGGTAGGTTGCTGACCTCTGGTCTATAAGCACCTACATGGGGAACAAATATTCAATAATGGACTCTTCAAGCTAGCAGAGAAAAGTAAGATATGATCCAATGGCTGAAAGTTGACGCTAGACAAATCCAGACTAGAAATAAAGAAAAAAAATTTTAACTGAAAGAGTAATTAATCATTGGAACATATTACCAAGGGTCCTGGTGAAATCCCCACTACTAACCATTTTTAAATCCAGATTTGATACTTTTTCTAAAAGATGTGCTCTAGAAATTATTTGGCAAAAATGTTATGTCCTGTGCTATGCAGGATGTCTGATGAGATGATGACAATGGTCATTTCTGGCCTTGGAATCTATGAGAATAATTGAACACAAGGGAAGTGGTAATTATCCATCTCCAGGTTTTCAAAGCAAGACTCAATGTCTTTCTGGAAGATATGCTTTAATCAAACACAAGAAGTCGGGGTAAATGAATGAAATTCTGTTACACAGGAGGTTGGACTAGATGATCTAATGGACCCTTCTGGTCTTAGAATCTTTGAAAAGATGAATACCGTGTTTGTTACTATAATAATAATTCCTTGTTCCCACTTTAGTCTATTTAGATTGTAAGCTCTTTGGGGCAAGGATTGTCTCTTAGTATGTTCCTGCACAACACAATAGGGCCAGGATTAAATCAGGGTCTTTTGGTGCTACTGTAATACAAATCAATAAAATAATAATAAAGGAGCAGTCTCTGTTTTCTTGGTGTGAATAGTCTCAGAACTGAAGTTATCTTGTATCAGGCATCTAAAGGGATTAGCTCTCCAGTCTGTAACTAGAGATACTAAGTGCACCAGTTATTCCTAGGGATTTTCAGTTTTTCAAAACAGACTCAAATAAAATAATCAAAATGTCCATATCAACCTCTATTTAAAAACACAACATTACCAGCTACAGATTTGGATTACTGTGACTTTAATTTTTCCTTGTGATTTTGAGTCAATATAAACCTGGCCATCAATATTTTCGCCTGTAAAGCATTGGTAAATGGTGTTTATTTTTATCTTTCTCCTTTCCCTTTCACCTCAGCTCAGGCACCCATCTTTCACCAACCTCCCTCTGGCTAGAGTAAAACATGAAAGCCTGTGTTTCCAGCTGATGCTACGCTATGTAGCCATTGGCTTAAGGGAATGCTAATGCTAAGCCAGCTGAGGATGTAGTCACTGTCTGTTCTGTCATCCTGAATACTAAAGCTTGCTAACTTCATCTACTTTACCATGAACCAGTGACTGCTGATCAAAGTCTTGAACTTCGGCCTATGGTCATGTACCTGGTATCTATATTTCCTCTTAGTCACTTCTTAGCCTGTCAGCATGGGGTGTGGTCCTTTTTTATATTAATGGAGGCAAATCTCAACCTATACTTGTTTGACATGCGGCAGAGCAAGTTGGGTTTGCCAGTTAACCTTGGTGCAACCTATCTCCTGAACTTACTTCTGATTGTGATTTATGGATCTTTCAGTATCAATCATATACTATTGTGGAAAAACCTCACTGTAAAAATCAAACTCAGGCAAATGCAGCTCAGCCAAAGATCTTTGGAATAAAAATGTGACTAGAACAGTGCTAGCGCAGTGGGCCAGCAATCACTATTAGTACTTATGGAAACACAGAACTAGAAGGATAGCAAGCAGAAGCTGTTATTGAGCTTTTCTGAGCCAATCTGAGGGGAATATTAAGCTGTCTTCCTGCAATGTGGTGTCTGGCTTCTGCAGGATTCTTCCTGGCAATCAACTTTCCCATGAAGCCAGCTCAGACTTTGTAGATGAAATCCAAGATCATGGACATTTATTGAAAGCTGCTAGCTTTTTTATGCCATCTACCCTTTGGGAGTCCATGTCCATGGTGCAGGTTTCTTCTTGGGCATCCACTTTATGCTGTTGCATGACAGGTAGGGCCCTACCAAATTCACAGTCCATTTTGGTCAATTTCACAGTCATAGGATTTTAAAATGGTAAATTTCATGATTTCAGTTATTTAAATCTGAAATTTTATGGTGCTGTAATTGTAGGAGCCCTCACCCAAGGACGAGTTGGGGGGTGAGGGTCGCAAGGTTATTGTAGGTGGGTTGGGATATTGCTACCCTTACTTCTGTGCTGCTGGTGGTGGCGGGGCTGCCTCCAGAGCTGGACAGCTGGAGTGTGGCGGCTGCTGGTTGGAAGCCCAGCTCTGCAGGCAGAGCTACTGCCAGCAGCAGCACAGAAGTAAGTGTAGCATGGCATGGTATGCCGCTAAGCTGTGAAAGCAGCACAGAAGTAAGGCTGGCAATACCATGACCCCCTAAAATAACCTTGTGCTGCCCTGCAACTCTCTTTTGGGTCAGGACCCCCAATTTGAGAAACGCTGGTCTCCCCCCGTGAAATCTGTATAGTATAGGGTAAAAGCACACGAAAGACCAGATTCCACAGAGGGAGACCAGATTTCATGGTCCATGATGCATTCTTCATGGCTGTAAATTTGGTAGAGCCGTTATGATAGGACGATGTTTGCACTGTTTCATAAAGATTCTTTTCTTGAAGGATCTCTGCTGCAATTTGTACACACATTGGGCCAAGTTTGCTGTCCTGCACTCACATGAGTATCACCTCACTCTGTTCATTGCCCTATTCATTTAACTGGCATTGCTTCCAGAGTAAATTACTGCTTAACAACAGTAAGCATAGCAGAACCTCATTCAGTATTTAGAGTTCAGTCAGTAGATGCTAATGCAGCTGCTGTGGGCAAGTTTCAATGTTCATCCAAGTAGTCCACCCAGCTCTAACTTTGATGCCTTTATTTTTTAGCAAAAATTGTACTAGCAAGTCATTTCTTCTTTAGTTGTCCTAAACACAGCTTAAATGAATGGACTCCCCTTTGATTTAACACTGAAAATTAATTTCAGAGCACAAATTGTTAGTTGCACCTGTCTCCATAACGATCTAGCTTTTACATGCATCTCAAAGCTTCTTTATTTAGCAGTAATTGTAGTGAAAATGGCGCTTAAGCCATTATGGTCAATAACTCATCTATTTGAAAAGGCTGGGTTTAATCAAAACAATTGCCGCACTCTCACTGGTGCATACTTTATAGCTTATGAGTTTTTCTCATGTGCTGTCTAATTACAAAACAGGCAGCAATCCAATACATTAACACTCTAGATTGGATTCTTAGTCATGAGTGCCCCACTAAAAAGTAGGTAAGCAGGGTCAGAGGACAACTATGTGAATCATATGTATGTGGGAAAAAAAGGAAGAAATGAAGGAAGAAAAATGGCTAATTTGAGTAGCAGAGGGAGAGTTGCAGCGTCCAATTTGTTTTTCTTTGCTGACTCATATAGAAAGAAGGGTGTCCATTAATATATATACAGTATACACAAAATCTGAGATACTTTCTATTAAATATTTTAAATCATCAAAAATTGAATGATCTGGTACAGTAGCATACACTGGGCTAGACTCACCCCATTCTGGTGCAGTAATACATAAATTAGGCCCCAATTCAGCAAGGCACTTTAGCTTGTGGCTTAATCAAAAGCCTATTGGGCCTGATCCAAAATCTATTGAAGTCATTGGGAATATATTTACTCCAATGAGTTTTGGATCAGGCCTACAGTAAAGACCAATACACCCTGTGGGGACTCAACCCAGGGGGAGTACAGGTCATGTTTCCATCACTACCAACCTTGCCCAGTGGGTTATGCTGGAGAAAAGTTACGTTAATTTCTGCTTTGCACCCTCTCAACCTCACTCCTACAGGATTTGATCCCTTGCCCCCTTCCAGAGGCAAGCCAGCACGCTGAAATGAACTAGTCCCATTATGTATTATTTGCAGTTTAATGGTTAATTATTTTTAAAGTAATTGTCTTATACCATCTACTTTCTTCAGCAGAAAGTCAGGCTATTTTTCTATAATATCCCATACCTATTTAATCTATTGCCACACCAGTTTCAAATTATATATATATATATAGCGACTGGATAGCATAGTGGTTAAGAGCGCCGCCCTTTGATACGAGAGACCGGCTTCAAATCCCGGTTGGTACCCAACTTTCCAGTAGGGGTCCTTGGGCAAAAGCATCCCCTAATGCTTCACCTGCCTACCTCAAATATGAGAGTGACACGAACTGAACTAGAAGAGTCATGCCGGCTCAGACGTCGCCCGGATTAACAAGGTCCGCGCCAGATCGTGGATAGGACAATCTGAACATAAGTCGCTGGAACAACCATTCATGGACAGACACAGAGAAGTGACTGATGGAAGCACTACAACAGTAACCTAATGGAGGATATATGAGGGACTGTGATGGACAAACCTAACATCCACACTTACTAGAGACAGCTAGTACCCAATTTCAACATAGTAAAGAGGGAAGCTGCTCTCACAGCTTAGATAGACAACTCCACATACATCCCAGACTCAAAGACTGGAAGAACAATTGATTGCGCCCACACCTGAACGAAACTTCACTGCAACCCCTCCTTGCACGAGCAAGCGCGAATGTAGGCATATAGATCACGGAGAACTAGCTACAGTCAATCCTTGAACCGATTCCAAGGCTCATGGAGAAGTACCATCACGCAATTATAAGTGCCAATAGAGCCTCATGCAGACAATCCACTCCACACAACACTCAAAACAATACTGGTATAACGCTACAGCCTCTGTAGTCCTGAGATACTTGGCTACACGATCAAGAAGAACAACAGCATGTACCCACCTGGAAAATGAGTGGAGGATAAGACAAAGGCACTCAAAGAAGTTAGTCAGGGAACTACAGAAAGGGTTAGAGATAATAGATAAGACTGGGCTACTGAAAAAATAAAGGGCCTGACTCAGTCTGAAGCCCTAGAGACTGCTAAACAAGACTCACAGCACTGGCTACCAGCTCAGGAATACACTAGAGAAGCAAGAGGTCAAAAAGTAAATCCCGTTCTCCAAAGAGCACAAGGTACTCCCAACTGTAGTACAATAACAGCAGAAATGAACAGTACTGGAAAAATAGGAAAAGAGAAGACTCATCACCATGCAAAATGGCTGCAGGACAAACGGAGCACAGCAATCTCCCAGAACAGAAACCATTCACCATCACAGTAGAAGAATCCACAGCGGGTCAAGAACTGAAAGCTGGACAGACATATCCACACTACTGTTAAAGAAAGTAACAGCAGTGCATGAACGCCTAGCAGCATCGATACAGCTGCTACACAGCCCCCACCAAACTGGCTAACACAAGGAACGACAGTGCTGATCATGAAGTACCCCTGCAAAGGACAGAACCGCCATATAAACCTCCCACAACATGGAAAGTCCTATCAGCATCATAGCTGCCAAGCTACAGACCATATGGCCATACTGAGCGCAGCCAGAAGGCATTGGAACAACACCAGAGGCTCAAACACCAGTTGCTCATAGATAGAGCATCGCCAGATCAAGGTCTAGACGACAATCTGAGCACAGCCTGGATTGACTACAGGAAACCTATGACCTCAATGCCGCACCCGTGATCGTGAATGCTGGCGCTATACAAATCAACAGAGACACTAAGGACCTTCCCAAGAACTCAATGGACATTGAAAGACAACACTAGAAGTCAACTCAAGGAGCTGCACAGTGCCATCAAAGTGGGCATATATCAAGTATGCACTGTCCCCGCTGTTGCATAGGCTTAAACCCCTCAGCCAGATAATCAAAGGACTGGATACAGTACAGGTTCGGATGGAACTACATCAGCCCTACTCCTACATGATAACTCGCTGTAGTAAGAATGAACGAGACATCGACTCGCTATCAACCTGACGCCGATCTACAGTGAGATAATCAGGTGTCTCGTGCTGGAGAAGTGTGGCCGATGTAATGAAGAGGAAGTAGTCAAGACTGATGGTGGACTCACGGCAACATAGCAGTACACCGCTACATACCTTGGCGCCACAGTCAATGAACCATGATGAGGAGGCAGGAAACACAAATCAAGTATCACCAAAGGATAGACAGGTCCTGACAAGAGTCAGCTCAGTGGAAGAACAGATATCCACGCATCTAACGGGATACGCCCCACCAGTCATCAATACCCTGCCGTATATGATGGCCAAAGGAGTAATGGAGGCTGCCGATGTGAAACCCGGAAGTCACAATGCATGGAGTTTCCACCGAATTCCAACACCCAGAGACGTTAATACCAGCTGGAAAGAAGCGGCGGGCTGGTGAGCGTCAAGCCACTGTCCTGGACAAACCCGAACATCCAGAGTACATCAGTAAGATGCCCCCAAAAGAGCAGCTGTGAAGAATGCCTGAGCAGCACAGACATGGGGGAAACAGCAGAGAAGTGCCAGGGTAAGACAAGACCTGATGGGATGTCATCGACAGATAGCTAGGTGGCTGACATTGGAAATCCTACCAGGCTGAACGGCTGAACTAAAGACAGCACTGAGCACTGATCAATAAGCAAGCACAGGAACAGGCACTGACACAGATCCATTGAGCAGGGGTCTACACACTAGAGAGGACCAAAGTCAGACGTGCAAGGCTCAGAGACGCCAACACATAGTGGAGGGTGTAAAGCAGCAGGAACAGCATACACTGAAGGCAACACCAGTGCTGGCATGTGTACAGGACCTCTGCACAGCGTATGGCTAACCTCCCCAAGACCAGAGGAGTTTCACAGAATGTGTGGAGAATAGCGGCTAAGATTCTGTGGACTTCCAGATCCAGACGGACAGGCAGGTCTGCATCAACCACTGTGTAATAGACAAGGACCAGAAGACAGCGATGGTGATAGATATAGCGTGCCAAGTACAGCACATCAGAAAAGGAATATGAGAAGCTGGAGATACTAGGGCCTGAAAGAGGAACTAGAGAGGATGTGAAGTGAAGGCCAAAGTGGTCCCAGGTGGTAGGACACTCGGGTCGGTGATCTAAGCTGTGAGTGGCTCAACAGAATCCCGAACAACATCAGACGCTCTCTGTCCAGAATGCAGTGCTAGGACGCTAAGATACTGCACAGAACCTCAGACTCCAGGCCTCGTAAGGACCGAGTGAGGAAGAACATACCACCATAGGGTGAGGGGGAATTTTTTTTTTATATGAGATATGTGATACATATCTCTATCAGAAACATTGCAGAGAGAAGATTCTGCTTTGGAAAGTTAAAAATAAACTGTTCAGTCTTTCATGTCCCATTCTAGCCTATTAGCAACATTTATACTTTACAGTCTGCGAGACTAACATTTATGTCATGTGCTTACTTATCATTACCCTCTGAAACAATCGGGCTAATCAGACGAGTACATGTACGTACTCCTCTACCTCGATATAACGCTGTCCTTGGAGCCAAAATCTTACTTGTTTAGGTGAACCACATTATATGAACTTGCTTTATCCACGGAGGCCACAGCCCCCCCGGAACCTGCTTACCATGTTAATCGAATCGTTGTATATCGTTTCACGTTATATATCGAGTACAGATATATTGCAGAACTGGAGACTTAAAAACAATATGGATTAAACCTTTCTTGTAAGACATAAGTTACCAGGGGAGGGGGGTTTAAAGATGGATTTGCTTAGGAGAACATAGTTATAGCACATGCATTACAAAGGTATGAAGTTAAGCTGATGAACAATTATTTGATGAATTTGTGTAATTATTATTTAATATTAAAATATATTATATAATATATATATATATAATTCGCATCATTTTTCCCCCATCATTAGACCCAGACCTCATATGGAATTTTTGCCTTTTACTATGATATCAGCCATTGGTTACTACTGAAGAAAGGATATCAGCATTAGCTGGACAAATGGGATGGTGTCTTCTGTGTTCTTAAAAAAGTCAACAAACAGCAACAATCTCAGAATAAATCAGATCAGGAGCACTGTAAATAAGGAATGCATTCTTTATGCCTATTTATTCAGAACTTTTTCAGAGTGCAATTTTTTAATCTCACATAATTTACTATATAAAACCATGAACTCTTTTATAATCCACTAGTTTCATTCTGCGATCTACCAAGGTGTAGTATTGGTTTCACAACTTCAGGACTTCTATCTTTTCCCACAATCTTGCAGTTTCAGAAGAACTTTCATTAACAAGATGACTCCTGTTTCTGCAACAAGCCTCAACATTTCTGTTCCCATATGATAGCAAACCACATGTAGAGGAAAACTACTAACTAAGTTGTTTCTCAGGAGGCAGGGTGAGGCATACCCTTGGAAAGTAATATTGTGAGCCAAGGACAGTTTGTATAAGTGCACTTCATTGAGTACATTTTTCACTCTACCGAGAAACTGCCCTCTGGCAGATTCCTTCCATGTTTTCTCAGCACACCCATAAATCTTGAAACCCCTCCCACAGAAAAAAAAATAACAAATGATACTTACTCAGAGGCAAGCATAGCAAATCAGTTAATATGGTCTTTTATTAAAGACAGATGAATGTGTGGGATGGTGCTGGAGAAAACCATCACAGGCTTCTTGCTGACTGATTAAGTCTTTTGACACTTAGGTTTTATTATTCAATAGATCCATCCTTTCAATGTTTAAAAATAAAACAACAATCTTTCTGAAGCTATAGAAATAAAAACACCTAAAAAGTATGAATCCTTTTTACCTACCACAGGATAAGTAAATAGGCCTTCCAGGGTAAGTCCCCAATTCCAGAGTTTAAAGAGATTCCTGTAGTGAACAGTGCTGACAAAGTGTAAGTACATAGTCCATTCATTAAGCTGCATTGCTTTTTTTAGTGCCGCTACCACTGAAGCCAACTGTGTGAGTGCAGTGCATTCACTCTGGAAGGATTTGTGCTGTATCCTGCACTGGGGAGAAATAACTGTTGAGTGCAATTTAACTCTCTAAGTTGGAGGGGAAAAATGAATAGTAATTACTCCTGCTCATTTCTCTTTCAGGAAACACATATTTTAAAGGCTCAAGTAACTACTAAAGTAGCTGCATGCAGAGCAGATTTGAAATATTTTTGAACAGTTTGAAATTCATGATATTTGCAGCCTCACAAGGACCACTAATGGCTAAAATGGCTTTGGACCCACTATTTACTATTCATAAATCAGGCATGATTGAAATGCTGAACAGAAATCTAACTCTCTCATTAATGCAAGAAAATCTTTAACACTTGTCATTATATGCTGTGCACCATGTAAGACTGCTGCTTAGATTTTCTAATGCACATAATCCATCACCAATTAGAGAAGACTGGCTATCTGTGGCCCTGAGCCACGACTCCTGACTCTGAACACTCATGTGGAGACGTTTATTCAACATTCTCCAATTCCAATATGGATTTTATGTAGGTCACAATTGTTAATCTGCTACATCATGAAGCAGAGCTGGTAGGGAAAAACGTCCACACTTTTTTTTCTAAACTAAAATGGTCGTATTCCAGTTTTTCAATATAAAAATGAACCTGAACAATTTTTTTCATCGAAAATCAAAATAATGTGATGAAAAAATATGGCCATAATTTTTAGCCATTTGCACAGTGAAGAAACAGTAATTGTCCACACATCTGTGTCACTGTTATTTCTGTTTCCTGACACTGTGATGCCCATTCTCCTCTCACTGAAGTCAATAAAAAAATGCAGTTGGAACTTTAGCTACAGTGGACTGAAAAACCATTCATAGTGTAATAACTACCTAGAGACATTACTGATCATGGTGTGAGAAATAATTCTGTATTCTTTCTGAGGTACCTCAAGAATTGCTAGCCATAAGCTATTTCCACAACACTTTGGACTTTCAGATATGTTGGCAGCTTTTGGAGAACCGTTGCTTTGCATTGTGCTTCAGCCCTGCCTAAGAACAAAAGTGTATTGCCATGGGAAGCACAGTTTAAAATAACTATCTACTTTCAGCTTTTCAGGATTTTACTTTGAAATGAACTGCTTAAAAGCTTTTGTTTACATTCCGCCTTTCTTGCACTTTATATTCTTTACCAATGCACATTAAAGAGTTCACAAAAATGCATCCTGACCTGATTAAAGTATGTGATTAACTGCTAATATGAGATATTAACTTGCAAGGAATTGACAGCGATTATCACGTACAATTATATTTGATGATGCTAAATCATAATGATCAGTTTGGCTACATTTTAAATAGTATGGTGGCTGGTAAATATTCAAGCATTCTGTATACATGTGAGCTCTGATATAAGTCTGCCATAACTTATTGGCCTTTTAAACTCCTCTTTAATTATCTTCCTGATAACAGCACTTCTTGTATTGCAGGGACATCTCATAGCTGCCCCTATATTTAGGTTGTCTAATATCTTTTCTTTATAAAAGATTCTGATGAACTTATTTTTGATAAGTATTCACACCACCTTTGTTTGCAGCAGGTCTTTGATATTCAGCAGTGGGAAATGCCCTCAGGCTACAGAAGTGCCTTTTCTTTGTCCTGATAAATTCTGTTCAGCTTTTGCTGAGCTATAAAATTGATGAAATCACCATTTCACTTTCCTCAGCCTTACTAAATGCATGAACATTGTAAGGCCCAGTTCAGGGCTGTCCTCAGGATTTATGGAGCCCTGTGCAGTATTATTAAACTAGTGCCCCTTTGCCCAATGGCAGCCCGGGCGGGGGGTGAGGGACGAGGGAGAGATTCACAGTTCCCCACAGAGATCCCCATACCCTCTCCTCAAGCAGAATGTGCTGCACCGATGCATTTGTCTCTGTGAATATGGCCCCTGCCTAAGGAGACTGCAGCGTGCACTGGGTGTGCAGAAGTCAACCTGCTCTTACTTTCTGTCATGGGTGGTGGGTGAAGTTGCCACTTGTGGAGGCTAGCTCCTCAGTCCACCTCTTCTGCCTGTGGCCTCGCCCATACTCCACCTCTACTCTGCCACAGGTCTCGCCCCTGCTCTGCCCAGGTCCCGTCCTCTCTCCACTGTCTCCCTCCTCTCTTCCCTTCCCCTCCCTGCTCACCCTCTTCCAGCCAAATCCCTGAACCCAAATGAAGCAAATGAAATTTGAAAAAAACCCACTCTTTTGCAATTTCTTTCAAAAGAAAATGGAGCATGTTTTCCACTGCATGCCAGAAGGTGAAGACTGGACAAGTAGAAGGTACCTAATTAAAAGCACTAAATTTGGGAATAAAAAATGTCAAGTTTTTTTGATATACCCTGAAGTTTGTCAGAGATTTATTTGCAAAAACTTTGTATTAAAGGCAAGTCAGCTGTCCTGCTGAATACAACATTAAATATTATGGAACACATGATGCAGCTCTTCTCTGTTTTACATTTTTTTAGTATTTCTAAGCTGATTTTATATTTTAAATGTACTCTTAAGCCTTCATAAAGTAATCATTCCAGATTACTACATATTTAACTCACTGAAATAAAGACATTATTTTAAATTAATCAGTCACAGAGGTTTAGTGTGTTCGTAGCAATGTTCATCGCTTTTAGAAAAAGGGAACACTAATTTACTGTGTGTGATCTC
>NC_133770.1:27941651-28120745 GCF_003597395.2 Chelonoidis abingdonii | reverse complement strand
GGGGGGGGGGGGGGGGGGAGGGAGGGCTGTGAATTAAAAAAAACCTGCAGAAAGTATGATTGTTCCCTCTATTGAAGGAGTCTGTTCCTCGGTGGTAAAGGAGGTGCAATTGTGAAGACATACCTCATTGAGCAATCTGCCCACATTGGCTAGATGCCCAGGTTGCTGTGGTGGTGAGAAGCAACTTTTTTCATCTCCAAATGGCAAGAAGGTTGAATCCATGCCTCTCACATGCAGATCTGGCCATGGTTTCTTCTATATTGATAAGAATATGAGCATCACCAGGGACAGTGCAGCTGAAAACATTTAGGCTTCAGTTTACAGGAGAAGTGACAAAGGGTTCTTGGTGAATGGAAGCTGGATGAGAAACTCCTTACCAGAAGAAATCAGGATGAGCTCTGGCCTCATCTCTATTATCACCCAATCTGTAGTGCTCTGAATTATTTTCTCTGTAATAGGCAGATGTAGGCAGAATAACTCAGAGAGTGTTGAATGGGGAGAAGCATGCTGAGCAGTGTCCCCCACACAGGGTCATAGCGTATATCTACACAGCAATGGAAAACCCGAGGCTGGCCCATGCCATCTGATTCAGGCTCGCAGGGCTCAGGCTGCAGGGCTGTTTCATTGCCAGTAGAACCTCTCACTCCACAGGGTCCTAGACCCCGGGCTCTGGCCCAAACCTGGAAGCCTACCTAGCAATGAAACAACCCCTCAGCCTCAGTCCTGCAAGCCCAAGTTGGCTGGCACGGTCCAGCTGTGTGTTTTTCTTTGCTGTGTAGACATACCCAAAGCGTTTACAGCCAGAAAGGATTGCTGGATCGTCTTCTGCCTGCAGTTGCCATTAGGCACACAGAGGAAGAGAGGCTCATGGCCCTGGCCATGATCCTAATACAATGGGCTATGCTCTTTATGGCCTAAAGAGAGCAACTGGGCGCATTCATTCAAACACTCTAGAACTTAAGGGAATAGAGATTTTATATTGCCTCTGTATCCTTTCCTTCTATAGTGCAAACACAAAGGCAGACACAATTCAGCTCTTCACTTTTAACTTAATATTAAGTTTTCAATTATTTCTAACAAAATTCTGATCAAAGTGTAAGAAAGCTGGGTTTTTTATAGTTCTTTATGCACAGACTTAAACCTCTATTAACTGAGAGATAAATAACATTGAGGCAGCTCCTGTGGCGGGAGGTGCTAGCATTCAGCTTTCTACTTATAAACACAAATAATCTTCCCTCTTGCTGTTTTTAGAATTTCAATAAAACTATTAAAAATTTAGAAAAAGTCTCTGGGGAAAAAATCTTAATAGGGGGATTTGCAGATTTTCTACACGTAATTGAAGGTTCAGGTTAATGACTCCCGAGTCAATGCTGATGCCCTGTGACCTAAGGGAGTTGCTCCATCTACTTGCTTTTCACTACAGTGGGAGCTTGAGACCTGGGTTCAAGTCCCAAAAGATTATTTGCATATGTGAGGTGATTATAATAATTATCCACTGGATCTGTGTGCATGGCAGCAATATAAAAATGTTACCGATCGGGTGTGCGATTGAAAAGGAACTATTCAGGGCTTAAAGGTCACAGCAGCACGCAGAGTTATGATAAATGTCTCTAAACCACTGGAGCATGCTAGTCATTTACTCTTAGCCTGTTTAAATATAGTAAGTATTTTTCCCAAGTCTCCAATGGAGCCCAAAGTAACAGAATAAATATGCTACACTTCCAAAGGAAAAAGTGAAAGTTTATGCAGTGAACACTTTCCCTAAATGAATCCAAGAAGCCCCACTTCTGCTGTGACACAGACAAGAAATTAACCAACCAGTAATGACAAGACTGCAGTCACAGAGCTGATTTTATTCATTAAAATAAATGAAGATGTTTTGAAACCTTCCATAAGGCCCTTTCTATAATACAAGAGTGCAATGATGCTAGCAGCAAAAGTATTTAAACTGTGGAAGCCATGATCCACTGAATCTTAGAAACTGGGGTGGAAATGCTGAGCCTTTAGAGCTCCATAATGGGAGTTTTGTTATTGACTTCAATCAAGTCAGGATTTCTCCCAGTATTTTCAAGATGGTTTCACCAGAACTTGTATTATTTTTAGGGCCTAAGCCTGCAATTAGCTCCACTGGGTCATGCCTGAGGCCCAGGATTGGAGTCTTATCGTGAGTACATGATGAACAAAAAATTGGCCATCATTCATGTGGGGCTTGTTACATTCTCAATCATTGTCAAATTTCCATAAAGCAACATTTAAAAAGGTACCTTAGCACAGGAATGGTTAACTATCTTCAATATTTTGGCTGAGATATGATGGTTGTAACTTGCGGGGCTCACAAAAGCCAGTAAATCTTCCAAACCACTCTGGCATTGTGTATGCTCAAAGCAGCGGCTAGAAGCCCCATATTCACCACTGTCATATAATTATGAAATGGTTTGTACAAAATATGCCTTGTGAGATACTGTTTTAAAAGTCTTGATCTGTTGAACATTAATATCCTGTTGGATTGCATGTGCTATCATTGTACGTGAAGTTATGAAGTTTTGCTATGTGTGTGTTACTGAAATATGTTGTGAGGTTGGGAACACACACAACCAACCTTTCAGGTACAACCATGGAGTAAACAGATGTGTTAATGGCCCATTAAAGAGAATCCACTATCCCAAGAACTGTATACAGTGGAAACCTCCCAGAGAGACCACATATAGACAATCGAGAATGTTTGACAAACGTGGGCGGTCACAAACATAGATCTTTCCAGCAAGCTGGAAGAAACTATAAAGAGGTGAAGTGACATCTTGACTTGGCCTCACTCCCCGACAACTCAACACCTGGAAGCACATCTGGAGGACAAAGAGTTTGAACCAGGGGAGGGTGGTCCAGGTTGGAGAAGAGTCCTAACCTGGGTATTTAACAAGACTATCTGTCAGAGTGAGACACTGCTTGATTCAAATCCAGTTTAGTTTATAGACCATAGACTGCAGATTTATTTTATTTTTCAGGTAACCAGCCATGATTGCTATACTTACTACTTATAATCACTTAAAGTCTATCTTTCTATACCTAATAAATCTGTTTTGTATATTACCTAAAACAGCGTGTTTTGGTTGAAGTGCTTGGGAAATCTCAGCTCAGTTTACAAAGGCTAGTATATGTCCTCTCCACATCAAGGGAAGGGTGGACTGGGTAATGAACGTACACTGGTCAGGCTTCTGACCAGAACAAGACAGTATATTCTGGGGTGCAAGGCTGGGGAGCTAGAGGAAATTGGTTAGGGCATCTCTACTGTTGGTTTATGAGTGGCTGGGAGAAGCATTCATATAACTCAGTTGTGTGTGTCCTTGCCTTTGGATGTCTGTGTAAGTGCAGTACCTGCCAGAGGTTTCTGCCTTGCCAACAGCATCATAGTGTGACAAGGATACTCTAGGTTGGTGGGACAGTGGGCTCAACAGTCTCGCAGTTCAGGTTGCATCCTGGAAAAATCCCATCACAGCTATATCTTTCTGACACCCCTCTATACAAAGGATGGCCAAACTAATTAGCACAGGTTTGCAGAAAATGTGAGTGGATGAAATGACCAAGGTCTAAAACCTTGAATGAAAAACATGGGCTAAACACTAGCTTGACTTGTATGGGAGGAAATGAAAGGTGCAGGGAGAGGTCATGGAGGGAATATTCTTTCAACACCCACAAAACCCTTATTATTATTTTTTATTAATTATTGGCATTTGACCTAGAGGCCTCATATAATAAAAATATGGTACCTGCCCCATAGGACTTACAATTGATGCAGAATCAAGGCAGACTGGTGACTTACACCTGGTGGCTGGTGGTGGAGGGAACCTCGCTAACACATCGCATTGTATTGTGTGGCCACAAGTCAGTATGGTCAGATGATTTAGGGGCATGGCTAGACTCTCATCAGTCTTGCACTCCCACTGATTCCCAGAAGCGGCCAGCAGGAGATAATGCATGTGATCTCTTTTGGACCAGCCATAAAGAAAGTTGCTCCATGCCCTGCTTCAAGTAACTTTGAGCCATTCTTTCTGCTCAAGCAATCAGTATGTCTCAGAATCAGAGAACAGCTGCTCTAGCACTCTAGCTCTGCCTTGTCCCATTCTCCCAATCCTGCAGTACACCTCTGTAAAACCAAAAGCCAAAATCCAGTCTCACATTCTTAGGCTTGTAGTACAAAATACAAAAAAAACTCCACCAACATACTGTAGATATTTAATTTGCATATCTGTGAACAATATTCATCTGCTGTATCCCAGATCCCATCATTCATCTACTGTATAATGGAACAAGGGGAAGGCTTAAACTAATTATGGGATTAAAAATTCAGAACATTCTCAGCCTCAGATAGAAGCAACGGAACTTGTAATTTGATGCCATCTGATCTACAGCAAGCCAATGGGAAGCAGGAGAACATTAATTTTTGCAGCTGTTTTGTTCAATAACCATAATAATGTAGTTGTTAGACATAGACAAACCACATCAGCTCTGACAGAGCAAAATTAGGATCCAGAGCTAAGTACCTGTTAAGCTTTGACTGTGAAGTGTTTACATGTAATATCAGTTTTTCTCCAATGCAAATGACACTGGGTGCCAGCTGTCGCTCTGGTGTACACAGTGCTCAGAATGATCAGGAGCTCCCAGGAGGTGAGCTTCGGAACAATTTTTATTCCAGCAGGAACTGCATTTTGGCACTTCTCCTGAATTCACAAAGGGAAACAAGTCTCCCTGTTACTTATGAGCCAAGGGAAAAAATAGCATAGAGATGATTTAAAAATGAACTAGTAAGTAAGACAAAAGATTAAGGCTGGGATTTCCAAGGAAGCCTGAGGGAGTTAGTTTAGTTCAAAGGTTTCCTAATTCCTTTAGGCTCAATCCCAGCCTGAGTGTCAGATTGTGGCACTGATATTCACACTAGTCAGCAGTTACTCCCACCCAAGGAGTTCCACTGAAGTAGGGATAAAAGGGTCATGATATGGCTGTATATGTTACAGAGAATTATAGAATTAACTGCCTGATCAGAGCAAATACAACCCCCTTTTTAAAGGCATCATTCCTTCCTCTGTGCACACACACACACACACACAGATACATACTCTCCCTTTCACCCTCTTTCTAACAAACACAGAAACACACATGCACACCCTACGTCTTGCTCCTCAGTTCAGATCTTAGCTGGAACATCACAGATTTTTTGTATTCCCAAACTGAGAGTTGGTCCAGAATGTGACTGGCTGCTGGGTGAGTGTGCAAAGGAGGGGGAAACCTCCACAAATGCAGTCTACACAATGTCTTCATGGGACTTGGTCCTGCCTCCCCCTCCATGCTAGGCAGCATAGCTATTGGGCAGTGGGAAGAGATACTGTGGTGAGGTCCTCAGTATATAAGAACCTATATAGAACAGAGTAGTAAGAGCATGCTTCACCACTATAGATGCTGTGCGCCCCTTGTTAGCCTAGGAGCTCTAGGAAGAAATGTATCTCCTTGAAGGACAACCCTGTGACATTATACTCCATATTCTTTATGAAAATATGCTTGTGGTAGGAATGTGACATAACTAAGATATGCTTTATGCACGATAACACTTGTAAAGTATCACTGGAAAGGGTATAATTTACTGAATGTGATTATCCTATTTGTATGCCTGTATCATTTCTGTATCTGAAGTTAGGAATATTGACTATATATCTGTATTTCAACTATGCTACTTTGGGTGATGCTCCCTTGCTAATGCTTCAGGTACAACAATGAAAAAGCCCAACAGTGCTGATCATCCAGCAGCAAGAGACAATGGACTGTAAAAGAGCCTTAGTCTTTCTGTGAATCTGTGGGTCAGCCTGTGAAGAACGACTACAGGGGCCCCTAAAACATTACCTAGCACTTCTTGTAACTTTCTACTGTAAGGGAAGGGAGGGTCAAACTAGGAAACAAAGGACTCCTGCCTTATGCAAATCCTATTGAAGGTGGGGAGTGAGCTAACTCAGGTCCTCAGTTCTCCCCTGCCACCCTACCCAAGATGACTGCTGGAAACAACTTAGACTGAGCAGGGGGAAAGAACTGAATCAGGCTGGAAGGGTGTATGGCCTGTGAAGAAGATCATTAGAACCACACTTAGGGTGAGAACTCCCATGTAACCAGTTTCTTTAGTGTATTGAGCTTAGTTTGCGTGCTCTGTTTTATTTTCTTAGTAATCAGCCTTGTTCTGTCTGCTGCCTCCTTAACTACTTAAAATATACCTGTTATAGTTAATAAATGTATTTCTGGTTTATAATAAAACCTAGTTTATGTGATTTCTAACTGAGCGGGGGGGGGGGGGCTGAGAAATTGTGCATATCCTCTTCCACAGTGAGGGTAGGGGAGAATATAATATATCTTTGGGTCATTCCAAGGGAGGTGGACATCTGAGTGCTGAGCAAGTCCCTTAAACTGAGTCTTCCCAGAGCTGATCTGCAGCTGCGTGGCCCTGCCTGTGTGTGTGTTAGAGGAGGTTTTAAAAGCCTGGCTCAGCAAGACAGATTAAAGGATTAAAAGGGGCCCATGCTGGCAGAACAGGTAGACTCAAGAGGTATCTCAGCATATCAGGTGACTTCCCAAAGGGTCCAACCCATCACAAACCCCATCTAGAACCCCCTCTGAGGTGGTGAATCTGCACATAATAAGACAATGGCCAAGAGACACAGCTGAGCTTTGTCCTTCTTCACATAAACATGCATTTTATAGATGGCTATGTTCATTGTAATTTCTATAGTCCTTCACGAAAAGGTCTTCATTATCTGAAATAGTTCAATGAACACTTTATGCCAATTAGCTTCAGCCTATGTGTTGTTCACAAACTATTCATTGCAGCTCTGACTTTGACTACTTACTGCTGTTAGTCTTGTGATAGATCACATAAGTCACATAGTATTGTTTCTGCTGCCTGATCAGTTGACTGAAACTTTAATAAAAAGGAGACAAATCAATGGGATTTCAGGTTTGACACATGACCATTTTGCATTTGCAAAATTTGGGTTTCCTGTGAACTTTTCTGTGAAGAAAATATCACCTGCATCACCTTACACTGATAAAAAAAGAGAGGTGAATGAATGCCTTCATAACAAATTGTTATTTTTTTCCAGCAGATCATTGCATATACTCTTTTCATAGCTCTGGGTCAGGGCAGTTCAGGTGGAGTGGAGAAGGCAGTTGCCAAACTGAATTTACTAAACACATGGACCTTCTCTGAATAAAAATCAAGAGTAGTAGTATATCCCTTCTTTTAAATATCACAGGAAAGAATAATGGAATTTTTTTCTGATAGGTTGTACCATATGCAGATTATCACTCTCCAATCTATTTCTCTTAAAGATAAATAGCTTCTTAAGATTCAGCATTATGTTTTCTCTCCCTACCCTCCCACTTTTACTCTCTTTCCTTAAAAGTGCTTAAAATGGAATCACTACCTGGCAAAAATTCTCTTTGAAATCAAAGCACTTTCAGCACACATGACTAAATGCAAAAAGTATCTAAAACCTATTAATGTCTAACTCATTTTATTTCATTTTTTTAATTAAAAAATAACTGCAATGTATGTTTGACTTTGATTCTGAAATTGTTTATGGGTTAATTATGCAGAGAAAGATTTTAGGAGCACAGAAAATAGAGTGCATTTTTAAATTTGTGCTATAAAACTTTTACACTAGGTCAATGGTTATGATGAAAGGGGAAATGAGATGCCATAATACTATCTGAGGCCTACAATGAATATTATCTAATAATCATATTCATAGGTGCTAATAAAAATATCAAAAGATTAGCATAAAATGTGCATGATTTACTGACAAATCATTTATGAATGTTTGTGTTCAAGATCGATTGAAAATCAGGTCTGTTGCCTCACCAGTTGGAAGGGAAATTTCCACACTCACCTCCCCACCCCCATCAGTGGGATCAAAACAAAGAATGATTTTCAGATCAGCAGACCTTGCCAGCAGTTCTGTTCTTGGATCTGTGATTGTGATGTATAATATATTTCTGTCAGTAAAGATAAGAAACTTGCACAATAGGAGTGTGAGGGCCATATATGGCACTGAGCAGCCAGGCATTAAAGTTGAAAGAGGAGAGGGTGACATTAATAAACAGAAATGGACCTGATGGGTAAAGTTCATAGCCACAACTGTATTCGAGCACTCCCAAAGCTGAGGTTTAGATGATCTTAGATTTGGGACTTTGGGTCAGATCATAATGCATCTAATCTTGAACTATAACAGTCAGATACTGTTCTGTATCTAGATGCAAACTTCCCTGAAGTTTTGGGGTGGGAAGAGGGGTCACTTTCTGGTTCATCTCACCAGTCTGTAGATGAGGAAAGACGGAAAAAATGCAGCAGAGAAGCTTAAGTGGTCAGTCATGACTAGCATCCTCCACGAAGCAGAGATCATAAGGAGCATGCCTCTGTGCAGAGACCACTATCAACCCTCAAATGATCCCTAATACCTGAAAGTTGGTGGAGTAAAGATAAGATCATATCCTTGACACCTTCACAACAGCACATCCTCCTAGTACCAAAATATAAATAAGCTCGCGACCTGGTATGAAATTTGATCCCAGACAAAGAGCTACCATCCTTATTTTGTCACAGCTATCCTATATCCTGAAATATCAGTTCGGAGCCTAAAAAAAAACAAACCAAGATTCATTTCCCTCTCTTTTTTTTTAAACCTGTCCCACTCTTCCTTACATTTGGGTATATTTGTCTTGCCTGAATTTTGAATTTTGATGACTACTCTAGGTTTGTGGTAAAAGATATAGGGCAAAGGACACAGTTCCCTTGAGAAAGAAGAGAACAGGAAGCAAACCCAGCAACTTTAAGTAGATATGTTTTCATGTACTGTTTCCTTTAGAATTAGTGGGGAACTTCAACAGTGTGTTAATAAGAATATACCTATCTCATAGAACTTCAAGGGACCCTGAAAGGTCATTGAGTCCAGCCCCCCTGCCTTCACTAGCAGGACAAAGTACTGATTTTGCCCCAGATCTTCAAGTGGCCCCGTCAAGGACTGAGCTCACAATGGTATGCTTGGCAGGCCAATGCTCAAACCACTAAGCTATCACTCCCCTGTTAATGCTGTGTGGATCACACCTTAAATGTCAATATCCTCAATGCTTTGATTTTTTTTTTAAAGGGTGAGAGAAAATATTTGAGGTTAATTTTCATTGTTTTTCATGTGCTGGGTGTAAAAAAGAAATACACAGTTTGTTATATATACCCCAGGTACAAGCCATGCATATCCTGTAGCTAATAGAGATTTCTACAAATGTGTTTAGTCATCCTAAGTGTGGTCACTGCAGTTTTCTGAGGCAGATTAAAATAAATACAAGATGAACATTTTAATCTCTTCTCAAGAAACACAGACTGCAAAAATTGCCCGTTCTATGTTCTGTGTAGTGTTTCTTTGAAATGATTTCTCTTGTGTGTTTGTAGACCTTGTATGGCCATCATTATTTCTCTTCCTAGCTGTCTTTTAATTATTTCATAGGATGGTCTTTATCTGCTGTACAAGTGAATAAATAACTATCCAGTAAGGAATTTCTCCAGAGCAGGGCCAGCTTTAAGCTGATTCCCCGGAATTGGGCCCCATGCCTAAGAGGGCCCCGCTCCTTAGGCATCTTTTTAATTTTTTTTGTTTTTTTTACTCACCCAAGAGCGGGGGAGAAGGGGTTCTCCCTGGGTCTTCTGCGGCATTTCGGCGGTGGGGGGATCCTTCGGTGCCATGGAAGACCCAGAGCGGACTCCCTGCCGCCAAAGTGCCACCGAAGCCCCAGACCGCCGCCAGGTATTCGAATCAGGCCCCACTGTTCATAAAGCCGGCCCTGCTCCAGAGTCACAATTTCAAAAGCCATGAAATGCACACAGGGAAAAACATTGTCAGCAGAAAATTATTCATAAATAGTACCCTGGCTTGCAGGCTTAACCAGTCATCTTACCAAGTTTGCTTTTGGATAGTCATTAATGCCTGGAATGGAAATGGGAATGAGGTTTTTGGCTGCCTTATGCATGATGGGTGTTTTTATATCCTTGCAGTAAGGATTCATTGCTCATTATAAAGGCATGCATGTTTCCAAGGGGTGTCATTATTTTACAGAGAAATGGGACATATACTGAAGGCCATGAGCAAGGCAGATTTCAGAGTTGCTAACCGTGCTAAAGACCCAACTATCTAGTTTATATATTTATATATATAAACTAACTAGTTTGTATACAGAAAAAGACACTTAATTTGTGTGATAAATTATCAGTTGCAAATTATTCACTTAGCTCTAATATTCATATTTTACCATCACAATTAAAAATATGCAACCGTTTTATATAAATATATATAAAGGTTGCATATTTTCAATTTTGATGGTAAAATATGAATATTAGAGCTAAGTGAATAATTTGCAACTGACAATTTATCACACAAATTTAGTGTCTTTTTCTGTAACCAAATCACCATCTCCTAGAATAGATTAGCTATTCAAAATAATTTGCTGAAAGTATGTACAAGTTTTTTTTTAACTTCTATGTACTGATTGTGAACCATTCTCTGTGAGATTTATGGTTTTATATTCACTATGGATTAAATTCATCCCTCTGCAGGGAGCCAACAGAAAATGTAGGCATCACTTAAATCTCAGAGCAGAAGTGCTATACAGATCTTGTTCTGGTCATTTGCAGAGAAGAGAATTTCACATTTATTAAATAACTGTAATTCTAATTTTGGTTGGTTCCCCAATTTAAAGTCTAATATCTATATAGTTATGAGGAATGCTCTTTCATTCCAATTCATTTTCATGACTTCTGGTTTGTTTAGTTTTTTCCTTATTTATCAGGTATGCCTGTAAACTGTCAAATTTAAATTAGCAAAACAGAATGGACTAGAAATGTCTGAGTAATTGATTGTTTCACTGTATGCAGTGTTCCTGTAGCCATGTCAGTCTCAGGATATTAGAGAGACAAGGTGGATGAGCTAATATGGTTTAGTGGACAAACTTCTGCTGGTGAGGGAGAACATGAAAGCTTGAAAGGTCTCCCACCCAGAGAAGTTGGTCCAATAAAAGATATTACTTCATCCAGCTTGTCTCTGTGTGATTCATTGGCAGTTCCAAAAAACTGAAAAAAATGTTTTAGGTTAACTTGAAATGAAAATTTATCAAAATTTTAAGCAAACCATAAAATTGAAAAAACTAATTTAAGATAAAACAAAAACATTTTGTTCATCCCAAAATGAAATATTTCATTCTGATTTTGAGAATTTTTTTTACTTAAAAAAGATAAAATATTTTTTTAACTTAAAAATAAAATTGAAGAAAATTTCAAAACAAAAAGACATTTTGAATCAAAAAGTTTTGTTTAGAAAATGTCAAATTGAAATATTTAGACTTCTTTAGAAGTTTTTGCTATTTTTTCAACATGAACAATTTGGCAACAATGACACAAATTTGTGAAATGTTTTGCAGCTGTATAATCTGCATTTTTCACTGAAAAGGCTTCAAATAAAAAAAAATTGCACTGGAAAAGTCAGATGTAGGAACAGCACAAGTAAATACTTAGAGAAAGTAAAAAGTGCAATGCACTTTTTAGACATGTTAATATATACATAGATATATGTATGTATATATATTTTACACATACACACACAACACACACGATCATTTCCTAATAATCCTAAAGCTTGACGTTTCTTCCCTTGGACCCAATGCTCCCTGACAGGGCTGGTGCAAGGATGTTTCATGCCCTAGGCGAAAATTCCACCTTATGTGCCCCCCCACACGCCCCTGCCTTGAGGCACCCTCCCCTGCGACAGCGCCCCCCTTCTGCCCTGAGGAGCCCCCCTTGCGGCAGCTCCCCACCCCTCACCCTCCGCCCTGAGGCACCCCCTCCGCCCCAGCTCACCCTTGCTCCATGCATGACCACGAGCACCCCGAGCACGCCATGACTGCTTCACTTCTCCCGCTTCCCAGGTCTGCAGCACCTAAGCTGATTGTCGCCACAAGCCTGGGAGGTGGGAGAAGTGAAGCAGCTCACCCTTGCCCCGCCTTCTCCCTGAGCATGCCGTAGCTGCTTCACTTCTCCCACCTGGAAAAGGTGAGAGAAGTGAAGCAGCCATGGAGTCCTTGGGGAGGAGGCAGGGCGGGGTGAGCTGGGGCGAGGAGTTCCATTGAGGGCCGCCCCCGCCCCCTTACTTGCTGCAGGCGACCGTCCCCACACTCCCATGCCCCACCTCCCTCTGCCTAAATGCCGGCGGGGATCGGGGCAGCCGAACATCGAGCCACCGCGGTCGCTGCTGAAGAAAATGGCGCCCCCCCAAATCCCAGCTCCCAGGTGACCACCTAGGTCACCTAAATGGTTGCACCAGCCCTGCTCCCTGATGCTTCCCGATGCTCCCAATGCTTCCCACTGAATTCAATGAGAACAGGAATTGGACCATTATCAGAGCAAAATGAATGAAAATGATAATAAAATTAGATTTCTACACAGCTAATGTTTCGTAAAGAAAGAGAGGGGCTCAGCTCTAGGCAGACTCATATCAGAGTCTTGTTACCAAGCAATAAAAGGGAAATATAATGAAAGATTTCTGAAATTCCTGCTGGGAGATTTAAAGAACAAAAATTTCTTTCTTTGGGGATTTTTACCAAATGTCGGTTAATTATTCCTGACATTTATTCTGAGATCCCACAGTGAGGGAGCATATGATAGGCAAGATTTAAGAAACTAATAATAGCCCATTTAAAATATTTATTGACTTGGATCTTGGCAAGTGGAACTGCAGGGTTTGGGGTTTTTTTCATATCTGAGAACTCTGCAGCTGTGCTATTCTATACCTTTGAGAACTCAAAGATAATAACAAGCAGTAGATGCTGAAAAGCGCCAGTGAAAAAGAAAACTCCACTCACTGTACATCTATTACATGTTAGTTATAAGCACACTGTACTAGTCTATTTTCAGTATCTAAGCTGTAGTGTGCTGTATGCCTACTTGTATACACAAAACGATGATTCAATATTTTATCGAGTATCCATTTAAAGGAACGTAGATTACCTTGGAAAAAGGCAGTAAATAGAACATTGATTTTCATATTCATTTTATTTCATTAAAATATATATCACCCCAGATGGAAGAGTGACTAATCATGGGTTAGGATAGAAAATTGATTTTAAAAAAATATGCAAAGCAGTTGAAAATTAGATTTTCAGTTTCAACTAAATCAACAAAGAAGTCTTACTATTTATATCTCTAATGATATGAGACATCTGCAGTTAAATATTGATCTAGGTTAAAAAAACAGTCTACAAAATGTGAAATATACAGGTTTGCTATTGGCATGCTAATAAAATGTGACAGTGGGGTGATCATCTCAGACTATGTGCTTACTTAGAGATAGAAGGCTTGAGTCTCTTCTCACTTACAACAGGGTAAATGAAGGCTAATTTCACAGATGCCAATGGAGGTGTATAGAATATAGGTATATAGGAAGATAACAAATGTCCACATGGAAGACGGGTGTCTGAATAAAAGAATTCCTGTTCTGGTTCTTCAGCTAGGCCATAGGATTAATAAGGTGTAAGGCCTTTTCATTTCCACCTATATATGTACCATTTTGAAAAATAAAAAGACTATACACTGCAGCAGGAATATATTTTGTGTTGCTTCAATAGCTTGTCACTGTTGCCCACATGGTATCTGTCCATCCTTACCTCTGGATGGACTCATAATGCTAGTTTGCACCATGCTGACATTTTGATGGCTTCTCTACTCACTTCCACAATCATCCTGATTTCAATGGGGCTAAAGATATTGCAGGTCCGAAAATAACTTTCCGGATCAGCAAATTATATTCATGTTGAAATCTTGCATCACAAAGACATGATCAAGCTCAGTCCTACCTAAGTGGTGCCATTCCACTGGGGTGGCAAAATCTTCCAGGGGGCCCCTCCATTTTGCAAAAAGACCTACTTATGAGACTAGTCTGGTTGGAACTCCAGGGACTTCATTACAAGTCCAACCATGGTATGTGTCTGTTTGGACAGATTCCACTTTCACTGGCCCATAATGTTGGCCCATAATGTTTAGGGAAAGTAGAGGAAGAAGATGGTATATCCTGGACAATTATCAACCCAAAATGGACACATCATCTTTATCATTTTTCCTTTGTGATTTCCCCCCTATGAATACTTGTTTCCATTTTTTAAATTACATTTTACATTATGTGTAAAAATGACTCATGAAATGAGTGAATAAAAAGACAGATCATCTCTTGATATTATTTACAGTATACTGTAGGACAGCATGGACAAGCAACTATAGTAAATGTTTCTGATGCAGCTGGTAACACCCCTTAGCACAAGATTCTCAGCAATGCTTCTGTTTGTAAGTAATGAGAGGATCCCTTCAGGCTGTCTTACTCATTGCCTTTTGTCTGCCAAAAGAGTCCCATCAACATGAAAATCGTTGTGCCATTTGTATATGCTGTTCTCATCATACAAGGAGCTGTGCAATTATTCTGGGGTTTGCCTCATGAAACCTTCCCAAAAATGTATGAGATTTCATCCCCCTGAATTTCACAAATTCTTTATCATCTTGAGACATTCTCATGGAACCTTATCAGTAATTCCACTACTTTGCAAAATGCAAAAAGGAAAAAAAATGCTTCTAATTTATGGAGGAGTTTTCAACTTTATTCATTAGCACCCAATTCAGCAAAGACTTTAACCCTAGGTTTAAGCAGGTCAGTAATCCCATTGAATTCACCTGAACAGAGGGCCAGCACAAGGCCTACAAACCAATTAAGTTGGGTGTAAGTCCATATTACGTTATGTTTGCACTGCCCCTCTATGTGAGGTAAATTTGACCTTACTAAAGTCTGACTGTCCAAAAAGAAGGTGCCATAAAAACAACTCAGCTGGATACAGTGCCACACATATATTCTAGAATTTATGAATACTCTTTCACTATATGGCACAAATATTCTGTCATATTTTTTTGTTCCTTTGATGTATACTCTAAAGATGACAGAGCCTCAGAATATGCCCAAGAGCAGCTAGCCATAAAATATACAGATGATTAATGATCCCAGTTACAACCATTTTTCCAGGTGTTTTAAGAACCTTTGGACCAGATTTATCATTGAGTAAATCTACTGAAACCTGGAATAACACAGTGATGCAGGCTCTAAATTTCAGTTTTAGGGAATAATGATATTGCCTTTCTTATCCCCTCCCATGTTTGAAGTACCTTTTACATTTCCAACTAACACGAAGAAAAGTTAAATGTGCTGTTGATTGAGAAAACGCTTTTGAAAGAAGGCAATTATTTTCTTGGCTACTTGTTTTCATTCTTTTCCCCCTGGTTTAGTTTAGACCTTCCAGGAATTTGGAGCTTTAGAGAATTTCATTTTGTTTATGGCATAATTCACTCAGCACTGTAGTTGATTGTTAAATCTTCCATTTACGTTTCCTGTGCCTATTAATCTTGAGTGTGCAGGCGCAGCGCTGTATAGAAGATAGTTAAGGAGCTTACAGGAGGCTAACTGGCTATATGCAAAGTCTCGTGCTTCTTCTGTGACAGCCTGAAAAGCTTGTCTTATTAGTGAATATCAAGGATTGTGGCTTATTTCTTAGCAATGCTAACAGGTTCTCCCTTCACGTTATGAATAGGTTTTCTCAAAAACAGCTTATTAAAAAAGATGAAAGATATTATTCTTTAAGCCTGTTCTTTTTTAAACTGTGTTCTCTGAAGTGACCTTCACCATATAACTCATGATAAAATATAATCTCCCTTCAAATACTTTATGTATTCACTTCATGCATTTTAAGCATTCGGGCTATTTAAGTGCGGTGCCCTCCATCAGGAAGTGGTATCAGCTGGATTCTGCATATGCTCCTCTCTAAAGTTTCTGTGATAATGCAAATATTGACTTCCCCTTTGAGCCACTACATTAAGACAACTGCAGCTGCCCTGGGGCTGGGGCTGCAGGATAGGCATCCCTCTCCCAGCCCCAACACGTCCAGGCTGGGGCTGGGTTTGGACTCAGGGAGGGTCACCCCCGCCACGCCTGGGTCTGGTGTGGGCCGACCTGCCTCATCCTCAACTGGTTCTGGGCACCCTGGCACACCTCAGGCAGGACCAGGCAGGGCCAAGATGCCCCAGCCGGGGCTGTGTTCTAGTATCCTGGCTGCGGCAGATCTGGGCCACAGCAGAGTTGGGGATGGGGGAGGGACGCCCTGGCCATGGCAGATCTGGACCACCCCAGCTGCAGTAGGTTGGGAGCCGGGCCCCAGGTGGGTTCCCTGAGTGCCTGTGCAGTGCTAAATAGGCTCCTTCATGGCTAAACAACTTACAAAGAACTTTTCACTAGGCCCTTTTAAATTATCCAGGCCCCTGGGAAATTGCCCCTGTTCCCCTCCCTCTCCCCACTCCCGTCAGCTGGCCTGGGGAGATTTAAGAAAGCTACCATAGTATTCACAATAGTATTTAAAATAAAAATACTAGGGATATGTGAAGGTTTTTTGCCTGATCTCAGACCCAATTAAACATTGTGGGTTTGACATTAGTAAGCATGCTTGAAAGTTTTGAGGAGCACCTCACTTGATAGTGACTGGAGATCTGTACAGCAAAGCCTTTCAATTTAAGTCCACATTTCTTATGGCGGACAGAACCTGCAAATCCCTATTTTGCCTTGTATTTTGTGCCCCAAAGTCAGAAAGTCACACTACTAACCATCTTCACAATCAGGCCCAGAGATGAAACATTTTATTGAAATACTTGTTACTGTATTGCTAGAGAAGCTGAGGATTTTACAACCAGGCAAGATTAATCTAATTTAAATTTTTAAAAGAAGTATCAAGATTTTGACCAATCCTTTTGTAATTTTTTTTTTACTAGATGTTTACAATCCCTCTCTCCACACACACTTTTCAACCATCTCTATGATCGTCTCATTGCTACAATTGGTCCTTCCAGAGCAGGCAACATGGAATGGAAGCTTGCTCTGACACTGCTCACCATTTATCTGCTTTGTGAAGAGAGCAGTTCAGTTTTCTATGCTATAATCAGCACCTTTCTTAAGCATTATATTGACTTCAGGACCAAAACAAACAAAAAAGCCTAAGGTCATTTAGGCTCAGTCCAAACAACTCCCCTCATCACCACCACCAGCCATTTTCATCTATTACATTTTGTGGTCTCTCTGGTCCCACACCAAAAGAAATCACATACATTTGAGATTTAGGATGAGTCAACACAGTGATCTTTTGTGCTAACATATTCTTTTGTCAGCTCTGTAAGCTCCTGTGTTTGGAGCACTTTGGAAATGTTTAGTGATTCAGCTACTCACTGATACAATTTCAGACTAGATCTTCCCTGTGTATCTTAGTAATGATTTTAGTTAGCTCACAGATTTGAGGGATTAACTCTCTGGAGAGGAGTTTGCTGCAGTTCTAATAAGAAGCTGTTGATAGGCTTTTGGCAGGGCTAAACACACTGGCTGAAGGCTGTAATTGGTTTTGTTCTGCAATACCTTAAATACATTATGTGTGTTGCTCGATTTTGCTTTTGTTTCATCAACCGCATCTTTTTATTCTCTAAAGCAAAATGCAGTATCATGCCATTTTTTACAGTTGGCGCCATCTCCCCATATTTTTTACTTTCAAGCAGTAAGTTTTCCAAATAGCAAGATATATCTTGCTTATGTTATGGTCATGCCTTATGCCTGTTCCTCATCTGAGATAGAAATGTACTTCCGTGCCTCAGAAATCTAGCATTATCTTGATTTTATTACTATAAGTTAATTATGATAGAAAGTGATTAATCATCATGACATTGTGTCTCCAGACAGTTATCTTTATACAAATTCTGCATCAAATTGTTTGTTTTACACCACAATTTTTCCCGTATTTCCTTTCAGATTCAGAACTTCATTCTTACACTATCCCCCACATCGCAGCAGGTTGAAATTATTTGTTATTGACATGTTTTTAAAATTAAATGAATCTATAACTAAAATACAAATATTTATGCCCACAAAAGCATTTATATGCAAGCATATATATGAAGGTATACAGTATAATAAGTATACCTCTTGACATAGGTAATTTGATAAATATATACATATTTTTAGATCTATGTTTCATGTAGTGGTATCTGATATTGCAATTAGATTCCTCTTTGCTCTATTCATCACCAATTTTCCACTTCTTTAGTCAGAATATGAGATTGTTCATGAAAAATGTTTTTGATTACCCAAGGATGTTTCCTCTGTGTTCATTCTGAACGCTCTCAAATGTAGCAGGATAGACAGACAGTCCCTTTATAAATGTGTGAAACATAATAATCCAAAATATAGGTATTCGACTGAAAACTAAGAGATAATACTACAAGACAGCTCCTCTTTCTCCAATGATCTATTGCACAATTGCCCTGGTGGGAAAAAATATATATTAAAGCCTTTGAAAGGAATTTGACTGTGGTGAAGAGTTCATGTGTGTGTGGTGAAAACTTGTCTCTTCCACCAAGAGAGACTGGTCCTGTAAAAGATAATACCTCACCCACCTTGTGAGGTATTCAAAAATATTTGCAATTGGTAACTATTTCTGTTCATGGTTTCCTGTTGAAGAGTACCTAATTTGAATTTCTTCATCTTCCCCAGTCTGCATGAAGTAAATATATTATTTCCAACCACATTGGATTGCCAAGTTATTTGCAACCCATGAACAGATTCCATAGTTATCAACTGACTCCATGAGAAGTGAGTAGGAAGTGCTGTGTAATTAGGTCTGCCAGATTGGCAAATGCCTAGGAGGCAAATAAAAGATCCATGATGGTTTATAGGCATTACAGTACATCAAGGAGAGGAAGGCATGCTGCACATATGGTCTCGATGGGAGGACTTTGGCTTCCTCGACCATGAGATACTATTCTGGGAAACAGATCTGCTGGGAAAAGATTGGGTCCACCTCATCAAGAAGGGGAAGATTCTGAATGCAACCCCCTATTCATATCCTACACATTACTGTAATAACCTTTGGGGAAAAAATGCCTTGAGAGGTATCATTTGAAAACTAATAACATGCCGGTCAATTATATGGTGAAATGTATGTAGTAGCATTATGTGTAAAGTTATGAATTCTCCCTGTTTGATGTTGGTAGCTTCATATTCAAACCCACATAGCCGCAACTAGGCAGGAGTGGTTAAGCAGGTCTATCTTAAATAAAGGAATGTGTGCTTACCTCAATATATATATAAGTAGTAAAGAGAGTCTTTGAGACAGCAAGAGGGAGACAAGGCAAATCTGCATTTCAGCATACACAGGGAAGAAAGAGCATGGGGGTTCCTTCACCCCCAAACTCCATGTCACATTCTTTACTATTTGAATAAACTTTGCTTTGAGAGGTAATCTCCAGATGAATCCATTTCAACAGGGGACTAGACTATAAAAGTGCGGGGCAGAAACACCTCAGTCTCTCTCTCTCTTGCTCTTTCACCTAAGAAGACAAAGGAACCATCTCTTTGGGGGCCAATCCTGATCTGAGAATTTCCTCTGTCCTTTTGCTGGGAAAATATAAGGATTTAACTTGAACCAAGTCTAGTTTTCAAGTCTTCACTACTAGGAAACATTTTTATATTTATTTCTCTTGTAATCATCTCTGAATGTAATACCTTGTACTTGTACTCACTTAAAATCTTCCTCTTTGTAGTTAAAGAAATTTAATCATAATTAATCCAGTGTTGTGTTTAAACTGAACTTGATAACTCCAATTAAGGTAGTAAACTTCCCCTGAAAGGGGCAGCAGACCTCTAATATCTGAACTGTCCAAAACATATTTTAGGGGGAAATCTGAACTTAGGGTTGGTTGGAGTCACCCTGGAAGTGGTAACAAGGTGGGTGGAAGTCAGAATGTTGACTGGAGTGTTGCTGGCAGGCTGCAGCTATACACAGACACTATGGCTGTCACTTGTATGCTGTCTCGCTGTTTGTGAGGAGCACAGGTTGGGAGCTACAGCAGCAAAGCTAAGTTTTGTGAGGCATCCATGGATGCTGGACTGGGGGTGACACAATCCCTTACTAGTTCTGGATTGCACCCCAGATTGTAATATTAGGTTCAAAGGGGACAACTCAAAAGCCAACAGGTAATCATAAAAAAGAGGACTTTAGCATACAGCTACATGTTGAGGAGGATATGGAAAAATAACAATAGTGTCATAGAAGCAACAAGCGTGTAATCAGTGGGGGAATCTACTCAACATCTTGGTGTTGATACACAAATGTAAGGATTATGGGGAAGAACTGGAAGTGTTAGCACATAAGCTAAATTATGACTTAATTCGTGTCAGATACTTGATGAGATAAATCTGATAACTGGAACATTAGTATAGAGGTGTATAGCTTATTCAGAAAGGACAGGCAGGAGGAAAAGAGAGAAGGTGTTGCATTATACATCAAAAATATATTAACTTGTTCTGAGGGCCAGAAAGAGGTGAGAGACAGACCAGTTGAATGTCCCTGGGTAAAGATGAAAAGAGGAAAAAATAGGGCTGACATCACAATTGGGGTCTGCTATAGACCACCAAATCAGAAAGAGGAGATTGATGAAACATTTCTAGGTCAAATAACAGAAACATGCAAGGTGCATGACCTGATAGTAGCAGGGGACTTTAACTACCCAGACATCTGTGGAAAAATAAAACAGCAAAAGACAAAATGTGCAATAAGTACTTGGAATGTACTGGGGACAATTTTTTTGTTGTTTTAAAAAGCAGATGAAGTAACCAGGGACACAGCCACTGTAGATTTGCTTCTGACCAACAGGGAGGAATTGGTTGCAAATTTGAAGGTAGAAGGCAATTTGGATGAAGGTGATCATGAAGTGATAGATTTCATGATTCTAAGGAAAAATAGGAGTGACAGCAGCAGAATAAGGACAATGGATTTCAAAGAGGCAAGCTTCAACAACAAAGAACTGGTAGTTAAGCTCCCAGGGGAAGAAAATCCAAGAGATAAAGGAATTCAGGAGAACTGACAGTTTCTTATGAAGACAATATTAAACATACAACTGCCAACTATTCTGATGTGAAGAAAAGAAGGAAGAATAGTTAGAAGCCAATAAACAGCTCCTGATGGAGTAATAATGATCAAAAGGAACCTCACAAAAAGTGGAAACACAAACAAATTGCTAAAGATGGGAACAAAATACTAGCACAATTATGCAGGGAGAAAATCAGAAAAGCTAAGGCACAAAATGAGTTATACCTAGTAAGGAACATAAAAGGCAATAAGAAGAGGATCTTTAAATACGTTAGGAGCACGGGGAAAAAAAAGATGAAGGAAGTGTATGTCCTCTACTCAGATGGGAAAGAGAGGCAATAACTGATGACATGTTAGGTGTATTCAAGTCAGCAGAGACTAATGGAATTCATCCTCAGGTACTTAAAGAGGAGGGATAGTTCTGTGGTTTGAGTATTAGCCTACTAAACCTAGGGTTGAGAGTTCAGCCCTTGAGGGGGGCCACTTAGGGATCTGTGGCAAAATCAGTACTTGGTCCTGCTAGTGAAGGCAGGAGGGTGGACTTGATAATCTTTCAAGGTCCCTTCCAGCTCTAGGAGAGAGGATATCTCCATTATTCTATTTTTATTTTATTTTAAAGAACCAGATGAAGCAATCTCAGAACTGTTTGCAGTTACCTTGGAGAAATCATAGAGAATGGATGAGTTCTCAGATACCTGGAGAAGGACAAACATAATACCTATCTTTCAAAAGAGGAACAAAGAGGACCCAGGGAATGATAAACTGGTCAGCCTAACCTCAGTAACAGGAAAGACTCTGGAACTAATTATTAAACAATGAGTTTGCAAGCACCAAGAGGATAATAGGTTTATAAGGAATAACCAGAATGGATTTGTCAAGACCAAATCATGCCAAACGAACCTAATTTCCTTCTTTGACAGGGTTACTGTCCTAGTCAATAGGGAAAAGCTGTAGAGGTGATGTATTTTGATTTTACTAAGGCTTTTGACACATTCCCACATTACAGTATCATAAGCAAACTATATCTAGATGAAATTATTACAAGGTTGGTGCAAAACTGGTTGAAAAACTATGCTCAAAATAGTTATCAATAGTTCACTATCAAACTGGGAGCACGTATCTAGTGTGCTCCCAGAGTTGTCAATCCTATCTGGTACTATTCAATATTTTCACTGACTTAGATAACAATGTGGAAAATATGCTTATAAAATTTACAGATTATGCCAAGCTGGGAAGGGTTGCAAGCACTTTGGAAGACAGGACAAAATGGGAAATAACTGGCTAGATGGTGGTGCTGCTGAAGAAGATTTGGGAGTTATAGGGTATCACAAACTGAATATAAGCAATAATGTGGTGCAGTTGCAAAAGAGACTAATATTCTGGAGCATCATATGCAAGACAAGGGAGGCAATTGTCCTGCTCTTCTTGGTGCTCATAAGGTCCCTTCTGGAGTACTATGTCCATTTCTAGGTACCATACTAGAGGAAAGCAACAAAAAAAAGATAAAAGTTAGGAGACCCTGACCAATGAGGAAAATTTTTTTAAAAAATGGGCATATTAAGGCTTGAGAAAAGATTGGGGGGCAGGGGGTGGAAACTGATAACAGTCTTCAAATATGTTAAGGGCTGTTAAAAAGAGGCCTGCTCAAATGTCCTCCATGTCTACTGATAGTCGGACAAGAAGTAATGGGCTTAATCTGCACCAAAGGAAATTTAGGTTAGATATTAGGAGAAGCATTCTAACTATAAGGGTAGTTAAACTCTGGATTAGTTTTCCAAGGGAGGCAGTGGAATTTCCATCATCGGAGGTTTTGAACAACAGATTGGACAAATACCTCTCAGGGATGGTTTAGGTTTATCTAGTCTCATCACAGAGGACTGAACTGGATGACCTCTTGAGGTCCCTTTCAGCCGTACATTTCTATGATTCTGTGACTATGATTGTCAATGATCAAGGTGAATTTTAGGATAATTCTTGAAATCTATGGATGAAAGACAGCACAGATGTGAGAAATGTGTTTGGCTTATTTTGCTTGTGGGATGTGGACAGGTAGGCTACTGTGATACTAATGACAGAGAATTAAAGTTTGAGTTGCAGATAATATATTGGTGAATAGGGATGAAAGCTGAAGCCACGGATATGTACTCTTTGCAATGTGCTAGCTCCATAGGAAATTTTCAATTTTGCCCAATTTTTTTCAATCTTACATAAGAAAAAAAAATTAATTTCCACTTGGGTCTTTTCAAATCAAATATTTTGGCTTCTTAAAGTGAATTGAAACATTTTGTTTGAGTCAGTTAATCAACAGTAATCTGTGCTGCCTGAGGTGCTGCGGTGTCTAATGAAAGTTATGATTTTGTGTCTCTTGTGCCCACATCCGCTTCTATGGAATAGGTCCCTTGGCTAGACTACATCTCCCGGGAAGCATCATGATTTACTCTTTGGTTGAACTTACAAAGTGTAACATAGGATTCACACAGTGCATCATGGGAAATGTCAGCCAGCCAGCGATCCCAGCCCATAGAGGAGAACAGGGACGTGAGCCACTAGAACTACAACTGCCACTGGACAAAGCGGCAGCTCAAGAATACATACGTTAAAGTTGAACAAATCCCAAACCAAGTTTCCAAATTGAGATTTTTCTGAATTTTTGTGTTCTAAGAAAAATGTTGGTATTTTGACATTTTGTCCTAATGGAAATTCAGATTTTGGAATCTTTAGAAGAATAGTTAGAAGAAACATTAAATATAAGCCAAGGATGACAACATTTAGTTTCATTTCATTTGGTTTTTCAATGTGACTGTCAGAAGTGTAGGGTGTCTTGGTCTTTGGATCATTTAATAAAAAGCTGGTACAGTAGAAATATGTAAATCTAAATGCACACAAGGCGAGTCATTGGTAAACAAGAAACTTGAAAAAAAACACACACACAATTATGACTGTAATTTTAGTTTAACGAAAGAAACTATTTAAAGCACATTATGCCAAAATACCTCCCCATTTATAGCACATTTTCTTTAAACCAAACGATTTTACCCCATTCAGAGCTGTCTGGTGAGAGAATGCACTTCTCGTAGATTATAATTTCTGGAATCTTGAGAAGCTAGTGTTGTACTTCTGTGGACTTGTTTGCAGATTTTCAATGGAATTCTTGGTATCTTTCTCTCCTGATTGGAGGTCAGGCATTGCAAAGTATGTATGATGGGAAGTAATTGATTCCAAGAGGAAAGCAGAGATTGGAACTGCAATTTCCTCCGAAAAGAGCCTCCCTGTTTTCAATTTTTAGTAGCTGTTTGTATGTTATTAACAATGGTACTTAAATCTGACAGGCAAATAATAATATTATTCATCTCAAAGACAATGGACCAGAACACATTTCTGGATTTATAAGTGCATTTTAAAAGCTGAAAGACAAATTTCATTACAATAAAGAATGAAGTGTTGTACATTTGGTAATCTTTTTATTTATTTTATTTTAATTGATAGATAAATGCTCTCTTTTTCTACAACTGCTATTAAGGATTTTGAAGGTTTAATAAATAGAGCGAGCATTTCCCCATTTATTAATAACTGCAATGTTTGAAAAGTGACAGTCTGGGATCCAATTTGAAAGTTAGTGGGCCAAATTTTCCATGTCATTTCACTGAAATCAGTTGAGTTAGGCAGACTTGGATTTGGCTTCACATATCTGCGTTGCCTTAACTGGCAAAACTTGTGCTGGTTAAGGATAAAATTAAAACCAACAGCCAGACACTGTTTTCATTAAAGTTCACCGACCATTGGCTGAAATAGATGTAAGATTATCTCCCAAGTATAAAATGTAGTAGCTTCATATACAAAAAAAGTATCAAACTTTTTATGATACAAATATGACTGGCCCAAATCCAGGTCCTCGTCATTTTATGATACTTAATTTATTTTGGGCATTTCACTGTGTGGATTCCTTGTCGTGGAGTAGCTCATTATCAATATTTCCTTCTTGAATAACTGATCATAGTGGTGATATCCGAAGCCCAATATTACACACAGAATTAAGATTTTAGGTTGCTTAGTCCAAAATGAAAGAATACCAAACAAGTGAAAACATATCTCAATGTGCTAGGATCATATCTCACAAGGCACCAGTTTGCTAGTCTTGCTACATATGCAGTTGCAATTCGAAACTGAATATCAGTAGTTACAACCCCTGCAGGATCAAGCCCTAAGAAAATAATTTCATGTTCACAAAGGCTTTGTTTTGTGAATATTAGACTGATAGCTATTCATTTTTGCAGTCAAGTCTGCTTGTGGATTGTTGTTGTGCTGGGCTATTTGTTTCAAGATATTTTCTTTAAGTAGTTATGTAAATACGATTTTAGAAAATCATGTCTTTTTGACTTTTCCAAGTTACCATATCATAGGTATCATGCAATATGTAAGTAGGATAAAAATATCTATATGATAGTTTTATATTACATGACAGAATGTGCTCTGACATCAAATTGATACGGTATCTTCATTTGGCAACTCCAAGGCAGTTCCTTAAAAAATTGGTTTTAAAAAGTAATTAAAATAATGATTTAAAGATGTAATTTAATGAAAGTTTCAATGGTATCTCCTTTAGTAGCAGAAAATTCAAGGATATTTTTATAGTTTTGTCTTTTGAAAATTAATGTTCTACAATAAGTATAGAAAATCAGAAAGCTTTAATACTTAGCCTCAGCCCTGCAAACCCTTATTCATGGAAACTGTCCTTACTTAAATAAATAAATTTGTTAGTCTCTAAGGTGCCACAAGTACTCCTGTTCTTTTTGCAGATACAGACCAATACGGCTGCTACTCTGAAACCTGTCCTTACTTATGTGAGAAATCCCATTGGATTCAATTGAACTAATTTAATCATTAAGGACTTGTCTGAATAAAGTTCTGCAGGATTAAACTCATGGAGCCACTTCGAACTCCCACTGTAATCAATTGGAAGACTCCCTTGGGTTTTAATGGGAATTAAATAAGACCAGAAGATAGTTAAATGGCTATCAATCTTTGCCATGCCTAAAATACAGTTTGACTGTGTGTCTGGGGTCATTTTCGGGCATGTGGAGGGTGGTGCTTACAGGCACTAGTTGTACCTCCAATAGTGATAGAACATGAAATGTTTCAAGTTTTAACACATAAGCACCCAGAAGTTTGAATACTAATCTGAAATTTATCTGAACTATGTGGAATCTGCAAAATTGATTGGAAATCTGCAGAGGATAAGGATTATGTATATGATCCTGTGTTTGCAGTCATTTCCTTTCTTATGGACTAGTCCCAATGGAGCTAACCTTGAGGCTTTTTGTTTGTTTGTTTGTTTATTTATTTATTTTAACATAAATTCTTGTAAAAAGTTATATATTAACATGATGGGCTAAGCACAAGGGAATCTGCAAATATAAGAGCTGGGTCTACATAATCCCCTTCCTCTCCATAAGGGATATAGTGTGCGAGTGTGAATAAGAAGGGGACACAGCTATAGCATGTAGTATTTGACAATCCTCGCTTGGGCCCATTACAGCTGGATGCAAATTGGAACAGTACTAAGGCTGCTCAAAATTATACCAGAGACCAGACTGGTAAATGTGACCCAAAGACCTCTTGATACCAGTAGGCAGAGGACATATGGGGTACATCGGGCTACAGCGATCCCCTGGGTTCACCAAAAAAATGTCATGTAAGTTTTCTAATGAAAGCCTGTGTCACACTGGTCATCATAGTCATTGTGAAATGTATGCTCAGCAGATATGTGAGGAGTTATGTGTGTATGCTGAAAATTATGTTCTGTAGGCCTTGTAGTTAAAGGCAGATTACTCAAAGCTTGCATGTCTTGAGACAAACTTGTCCAGACAGGAGGTGGAAGACACTTACCTCCCTAGTGGACCAATGTGTTGTATATCTTACAATAGAAGTCTATTAACATACTATGTCAAATATTAATGAAGAGCTTGTGGAGACTTCAGAAAGAAATTAATAGGAAGAAGCAAACAGCAGATGCAGGGGAGAACTCTATTTTCAGGTGAAGATCAAAGGTTTGGACAGGTATATCTGGGAGTGCAGAGAGACACTCTGGCATCCTTCAGGCGGTGAAGACAAGCTGCCAATGGGTTTGATCTTATGAAAGGAGAATCTCAGCCATGCTGGTTGAAAATGCTGGGAAAGACTTGGGGTAAACTATCCTCTCCTGTGAGAAAGCGTCATATGATTTCACCTAATATGTAACCATTTGTTTCCAATATTCTGATTTGCTATCTTTTTAATCTGTTTTTGATAATAATCTTATTCTTGGTTTCACTGTAAATAAAAGGAAGTGTTGTGTGTAAAATGGAGTGGTGATCTTGAATTAAAACTAGTAAACTGATGTATACTATTCCTTCAGGAGTAGATAACCTGAGTGTTCCAGTGGCTCAGGGATTGGGCACTTGGAGGTTGGGGTGTGTCTATGAGAGACAGCGAGGCCTGTGGAGGGCTGGAAGGCAGTGCTTGCGTGGAGTCAGGAAGCTGATCTACAGCAAGCACAGATAAGACTTCCTCACACTAAGGGCAGTTAGTAGCTAGGTGTCTCACAACCCTGAGTACCCTTGGAAAGCATCACAGTAGAGCTGAGTAAATTCTGGATTTGTTCGGTTCAGTGACAATTCCAAAAAAATGGGGCGGGGAAACCGTATTTTCTTGTTGAACCAAAACTAAAGTTTGTTTTTAATTTGTTGGTGAGTTAAAAACAATCATTTGGGGTCAAACAAAATGTTTCATTTTGACAAAATTGTTTTGTTTCAAGGTTGACTATTTTAAAATATTTTATGTGAAATTAAAGGAATTTTTTAAAAGAAAAGCCATTTCAGACTGAAAAATCTAAACATTTCCATTTTCTTGAGGCTTTTTTGTTTTCCTTTTTAAGATTCTTCTAAATGGAAACATTTTGGGAAACTGATACAAATTTGTGAAACTTTCTAGTGTTCAGAATCTGAATTTTTCACCCAAAAAGTTTCATCTGGCAGCCTTAGGGACTGGCTGAAAACAAAGGGGGCTCAAGTCAGTTTTGTTTCCCTGTCCACCAGTAATGCCATGTGGAACTCTTGCACTGTGCAGACTCTAGGCATTAGACTTTCAGAGTTCAATTCTCTCATCCCTGCTTCCTTTCTCTCTCTGTGACCCTCTTAAATAATTATCCATCCAGGAGAAAAATCTGGGCCATAGAAGTGATATAAATACTGTATATAATTTTCAAGAGCCCATTTTCCTGTCTTCTTTATACTTATAAAAATTGAAAGATTGTAAAACATCAAATTATCTTCTTCATTTTGCTGCAAAGAGATCAAAAAAATGGGGACAAGATGTTAACAAAATTGCTAGTAGAAATCTAATCCAGGTTTTGCAATGAAGTAATTCTACACTAAGTGATGGCTGGTTGATGAAGAATGGACATGGTAGACTCAGTCCAGTTTTGAGACGACAAGGATCCACATGGCACAAACCACCAGAACAGACAGAATCTGGTTCCTTTGTTGGCAATTTCAGCAAAGAAACCAAGGAATGAACGAGCATGGGAAATAAATTATATTCTTGCCTCGAGATGACAACCCTCCAAATCAACATGGAAACATTTTGATGGGTCAAAGTCAGGAAGCTTTCACTGGTGTTGCCTGTGTTACACCTCTTGTGGGGTTAAATGGAGAAGATCAGCATCCGACCAAGGCTACCAATCTGGCACCTTTCACAAGTATATTATATAAAAAACTAAACATGTAAAGCAAAATCTCCACTGAATTGCTAAAATCAACTACTCTATAACAGAGGTAGAAGGCCCCAAACAAAGTTTATACCAGGGGTCGGCATTCTTTCAGAAGTAGTGTGCTGAGTCTTCATTTATTCACTCTAATTTAAAGTTTCACGTGCCAGTAATACATTTTAACGTTTTTAGAAGGTCTCTTTCTATGTCCATAATATATAATTAAACTATTGTTGTATCTAAAGTAAATAAGGTTTGTAAAATGTTTCATTTAAATTAAGAATCTTCATTTACATTTAAATTAAGATGCAGAGCCCCCCGGACTGGTGGCCAGACCTGGGCAGTGTGAGTGCCACTGAAAATCAGCTTGCATGCTGCCTTCGGCACACGTGCCATAGGTTGCCTACCCCTGCTTTATACCCTTTAACCCAGCTGCTATCAAGCCAGTGCACGTCTGTTAGCTAACTTATATTCTTGGCAGCAAAGCTAGTATGAGCTTTCTCACACTGATTAGATGTCAGTACAGGCTCTCTCTCATTTTAAAAGCATACACTGCTATAATATACCTTCTCTATAAATTCAAAATGTAACTACTACATCAACCATCACTTCTTAGAATATCAAAACCAAGTAACTGTCTGTTCATGAAGTCAGAATTGAAATATCAAATGAACACAGAGATTATTGATACCCAGTTAATCCTACTGGATAAGGTGCAAGAAACTCCAGAGGTAATAATTATTGCTTAGTCTGCCTATAGGGAAGATTTTCTTCCTAATTTAGTGGTTTCTTTATGCCCTGGAATGTAATAGTTTGTATTAGTTTGTATTGTTTCATCTATCTATCCAACTACAGAAATTCTCACCATCTGCATAAAAGTCTATCTTTTATGACTTCTGCTAAGCTCTTGGACTCAATGGCATCTTATAGCAGTGAATTTTACAGGTCAATGATGTGTTGTGTACAAAACTATTTATTTTAATCAGTTTGAAATTTGCCACTTAATTTTCATTGACTGTTCACTGTGTTCTTGGATTGCCAGGAAAACTATAAAGAAACATTTACCTTTCTTTCTATTTTCCATGAATTATTTCCTGCAGCTCTGTTATTTATTATTTACCTGTTCTCTAAACTAACAGTCTCAATCTGTTCAATCTCCCTTCATGTGGAACTTTCTCGATGCCTCTGATCTTGTTTCTTCTATCTGAACGCCTATTTCCACTATATCTTTCTGAGACAGGGTAGTGAGACAAGAGCACACTATGCCAGGTGAGGTTGTGCCATTTATTATAAAATGGTATATGTTCTGTATTACTGTCTCCCATTCTTTATCTTTTATTACATTATGTTTAATTTCGGGTTATTGCTGCACACACAGAGATTTTTACAATGATGAACAGGTCTTTATCTCAAATCCTTGTAGTTCATTTAGAACTCAGCAATGTGTATGAGAAGTTCAAATTATTCCTTCCAGTGTGTTTTGACTTTAGCATAAAGTAACATATTTACAGACCAGGTAGCGTTATGAAGTCAAAACACCAATACCCATTAAAGTCAATGAAAACTGAAAGTTGATTTAAATTGGTGTTGGATCAGACCTGTAGGGAGTTACGATATTTCCAGAACCTTCTGCCAGAGCTGTTTGAAATTTTCCAAATTTTGATTGAAAAAAACAACAACCAACTGAATAAACAAAAATAAAAAAACAAAACAAAACTCAAACAGGATAATTTTCTTGCCAAAAAGAAATTATTATTCTTCACTTCTTCAGATCCCAATTAGTGTTCACTTAGCAGATAGATTTCCACCTGCCTTAAAAAGTGATGAAAATGGAAAATATTTCATCTTTTCATCTTTCATTTACTTATTTATGACAATCTTTTTGCACAGCTGTAAGCCAAATCCTACATAAAGAGCAAATTTCTTCCTCTCTGCAGGAACCTTTACTGCAAAATAGTTCAATGATGATTAACATGGAAAGAGTTGGTGACCTAAACAGGACATATGTCTGCACCACAAGACTAGGATACACTACTGACATCAATAGGAACCATTGTTTGACATTTAATCAGTGAAACAAAGGAATAAATGTTTATGGTGAATTAATTTACCATCTTCCCATCCCTGCAGATTTTCACCCTTGAGGCATGTTGGAAGGATAATGTGAAGAGCCTTGTACTGCTACTGGTCATGTATGCCATACCTGTTCTGTGGCTAATATTTCTATTTCTGTTCCAGTAGTGTCTAAATGCCTGCACTGAGTCGGGGCCCCATTGTCCAAGGGTCTGTACAAATTCATAGTCAAGAGACCATCTGCCCCAAAAACTTTATAATCTAAATAGACAAGACAGACACAGGGTAGCAGGGGAAAAGGAAGCACAGAGAAGTGAACTTACTTACCCAAGGACACACAGCAAGTCAGTAACAGAGACAATAACTAGAAGCTAGGTCTCCTGTGCTCTGGTCCACTGCTCTATCCACTGGATCACATTGCCTCTCAGGTAACTGTAAAAAATCGCTCTGGGATTTTCAAAGGAGCCTAAGGGTACCTCTACACTACAGGATTATTCCGATTTTACATAAACTGGTTTTGTAAAACAGATTGTATAAAGTCGAATGCATGCAGCCACACTACACTAGGGGGGGGGGTTTAAATTCGGCAGTTGTGCCCCGTCCATGGGGGTCCGAGGCTAGCCGCGGTCGATTTTTCTGGAGCATTGCACTGTGGGTAGCTATCCCATTATCCCAGTTCCCAGCAGTCTCCCCCGCCCTTGGAATTCTGGGTTGAGATCCCAGTGCCTGATGGGGCAAAATCATTGTCGCGGGTGGTTCTGGGTACAGCCTCACCCCTCCCTCCGTGAAAGCAGCAGACAAAACCTGTTTCGTGCACCCTTTTTTTCCTGGTGAACTGTGGCAAACGCCATAGCCATAGCAAGCATGGACCCTGCTCAGATCAATACCACCAATCGTGGACGTTGTAAAACACCTCGCGCATTCTTGTGCAGTCTATGCTGAACTGGAACCTGCAAAGCCAGGCGAGGAGAGGAGGCGGCTACGGCAGCGCGGCGAACGAGAGTGATGAGGACATGGACACAAGCAAATTCTCCTCAAACCGCGGGCCTCTGCACTTTGGAGATCCCCTGCCCTGGTAATTGGGCAGGTTCTAGCCATTGAACGCCAAAATTTTGGGCCCAGGAAACAAGCACAGACTGGTGGGATCGCATAGTTTTGCAGGTGTGGGACGATTCCAGTGGCTGCGAAACTTTTCGCATGCGTAAGACCATTTTCATGGAACTTTGTGACTTGCTTTCCCCTGCCCTGAAACGCCATAATACCAAGAATGAGAGCAGCCCTCACAGTTGGAGAAGCGAGTGGGCAATAGCCCTCTGGAAGCTTGCAACGCCAGACAGCTACCGGTCAGTCAGGAATCAATTTTTGGAGTGGGAAATCTACTGTGGGGGCTGCTGTGATGCAAGTAGCCAAGCAATCATTAAGCTGCTGCGCCTGCTATGATAAAAAGGTTGTGGGGACTCTGGGAAAACGTGCAGGTCATAGTTTTAGTGGATGGCAGTGGCTTTTTGCTGCAATGGGATTCCCCTAACTGTGGGGGGGGGGGGGGGGCGATAGATGGAACCCATATCCCTATCTTGGCACCGGAGCCACCAGGGCACCCAGTACGTAAACCGCAAGGGGTACTTTTCAGTGGTGCTGCAAGCACTGGTGGGATCACAAGGGACGTTTCACCAAACATCCACGTGGGATGGCCCAGGAAGGGTTCATGACGCTCGCGTCTTCAGAAAAAAACACTGCTCTGTTTAAACGGCTGCGCAAGGGAATTACTTCCCAGACCAAAAATAACAGTTGGGGATGTTGAAATGCCTGTAGTTATCCTGGGGGACCCAGCCTACCCTTGATGCCATGGCTCATGAAGCCATACACAGGCAGCCTGGACAGTGGTCAGGAGCTGTTCAAGTCTACAGGCTGAGCAAATGCAGAAATGGTGGTAGAATGTGCATTTGGAGCCGTTTAAAGGGCGCTGGTGGCACATTACTGACTCGCTCAGACCTCAGCCAAACCAATGTCCCCATTGTTATTGCTGCTTGCTGTGTGCTCCACAATCTCTGTGAGAGTAAGGGGGAGACCTTTATGGTGGGGTGGGAGGCTGAGGCAAATCACCTGGCTTGCTGATTACATGCGCAGCCAGACACCAGGGCGATTAGAAGAGCACACCACCAGGAAGCGGTGTGCAATCAGAGAAGCTTTTTTTGAAAACGAGTTTCATCACGGGGGCCCAGGTACGGTGTGACTGTTTTTTTGTGTTTCCCCCTTGAATGAACCCCCCCCTTGATTGACTCATTCCCTGTAAGCAACCCACCCCCCCTTCGATTACAGCTTGCTTAAGGGAAATAAAGTCACTATTCGTTTTTAAAAAGTATTCATGTATTCTTTATTCAGCTTGCTAAGGAAAAAAAAGTCATTATAAAAAAAGGGAGAGAAACTGACAAGGTAGCCCGGGTGTGGTTTGGGAGGAGGATAGGAGGGAAGGAAAAAAGGCCACTAAAAACATTTCAAAGTAATGACAGCCTTTGGTTGGGCTGTCCACGGGGGGGTGGAGTGGGGCGGGTGCACGAAGCCTTCCCCACGCGTTCTTACACGTCTGGGTGAGGAAGATATGGAACATGGTGGAGTGGTGAAGGGTGGTTACACAGGGGCTGCAGCGGCACTCTGTGACCCTGCTGCTGTTCCTGAAGCTCCACCAGACGTCGGAGGATATCAGTTTGATCACGCAGCAGCCCCAGCGTTGCATCCCGCCACCGCTGATCTTCCTGCCCCCTACACCTCTGATCTTCCTGCCACTACCTCTCATCTCGAGCATTTCTCTCCTCTCCTCACGTTCGTCCCCTTCTATCCTCACGGGCATGTTGTCCCCCCTGCCTCCGCTCACGTTCACTGGCATCTGTCCTGTAACTTGATACCATTTTGTCCCTTCCCACTCATTCAGATGAGCTCCTTTCCATTGCGGGGGTTTCACTTCCATGATTTCTGAGAACATTCGTCTCGCGTCTTTTTTTCCTCCGCCTTATCTGAGATAGCCTTCAGGATGGGAGTAGGAGGAACTTGAAAAATGTGCAGCTGCATGAGGGGAGGGAAAAAAAAGGGAGGAGAGAAGTATTTAAAAAAGATACATTTTACAGAACAATGGTTATACTCTTTCACAGTGAAAACCAACACTATTCACCTTACATAGCACATGTGATTTCACTACAACGGTTCGGCATTTTGCCTTAATCTTGAAATGCCTGCGGCTCTGGTGTTACACAGATCTCACAGATGCAGGCCCGGGCATCAGAAATTCAGCTTGCATGTGGCCATGGCAAGCCATTGTCTTTCAGCTTCTGCAGCCTTCATATACACAGTGCCCTCCTTTTCCCTAAATTACCAAGCAAATCCCGTCCAGGTTTTCAGTGATGCTTCTTTCCTGTTAACAAATCGCAATTATCTTGGCAGCAGCAGAAGAGAAGCCCCCACCACCGCCCTTCCAAATTCTGTGGGATGATCGCCTCGCTTTACTCCCCCCTCCAACCCAGAATGGCTGGTTATCATGGAAGATCAACTGCTAATCACCCCCCTTTCCCCCCCCCCGCCGCTGCGGGTAGCAAAGGCAGGCTAGAAAGGGATCCCTGACAGCCAAACGCGAAAAAGCCACTGCGCTATTTTCCCCTCCCCCAGCTTGGCTACTGCAAGGTAAGGATTTCTTTTAAGCAACAGGCAAACAGCCCAGTAAGGAATGGCCATCCCTCCGTCCCCTTACTTAAATTCCTGAATTTCAACCAGGTTACCATGAACGATATCACTTCCTGCTTGAGGGTTTAAAATAACACAGTGATGAAAAGGGAATGGGATGTTTCTTGAATGCCAGCAATCACTGGGACCATACCAGCTTACGGCTTTGTTCATGCAATGACAACCCAATTACTTGCTACATGCAGGGCGCGTGGTAAAGTGTTGGTCCTACCATGACAAAAATGGATTGGAAAAGGGGGGCTACCTTTGGGGGCCCCCCCAGAAACCTTCTGCAAAGGCTTTTGGAAGTAACCTCCAGGGAGGGCTTCACGGAGAAGTATCCCTGGAGGATTTCCGCTCCATCCCCAGACAATGTTAAACAAACTTTTCTAATAAACTGTTTACTGGCCGTGAATGCATCCCAAGTTTTTCCCCCTCAGGGGGGGGGCAAATCAATCAATTTAAAAAATGCATGCCTTTTAAACCAAGTTTTATAATTTACAAAGGATATACCTCACCAGAAGGTCACTTCCATGGCTTCACCTTTGTCTGGGACTAGTGGCTTGGGAGGGCTGGGAGGGTGAGAAAAAAATTCCGTCTGGGGGTGAGAAAAAAAAAAATTCTCCTGGCTGTTGGGGGCCTAACAGGAGTGCTCTGTGCTCTCTGCAAGCTCAATCCTCCTCTTCCTCCTCCCCTCATCTTCCCCGTCCACAGAATCCTCAGGCTTGGCTGAGATTAACCACCCCACCTCAAAGAAATCCACGGACAGGGGTGAGGGTAGTGGTGGCGGACCCCGCTAGAAATTGCATGCAGCTCAGCGTAGAAGCGGCAATGTTTTTTTTTTTCTGTTTCCCTGCCCCGACCTTCCGTTTTGCTTCTTGGTTTTCTGGTAGGCGTCTGTCTGAGCTCCTTAACTTTCACTCTGCACTGCACTGAGTTCCCTGGTGTGCCTTTTCTCCATCATAGGCCTTGGAAAATTTTTTCAAAATATTTTTCATTGTTTTTTATTTCGTCTTATTTGAATGGAGTTCTGTTAACACAAGAAATCCTCTCCCCATATAGTGATCCAGAATCCAATACCTCCCGTGCGGTCCATGCTGGAAGCTCTTTTTCGATTCTCAGGAGACTGCATTTGTTTTGTTTATCTGTGCTGATGAGGGCTTCTTGCGTGGTTTTCACCTTGTTGGCTGATCAGAGCTCCACGCTGGCCCAAAAACAAAAGGAAATTGAAATTCAAAAAGTTCGCGGGGGCTTTTTTTTCCTGTTTTACCTTGGCCAAAGTGAATCAGGAGTTGAGATTGCGCTGTCCCCAGAGCGGTTCCCCACAATTGGGTGCACTTGTGGGGATCCAAACCCAACCCAGTAAGCCAAATTACCGTTTTGATTTGCGGACAACACTAACCCCCCCTAATTTCCGATATGGTAATTTTTAACGGGATTTTAGCGCTACTCCTCTCGTCGGGGACGGGGGAAAGGAAAGTACAAGAAAACCGAATTTTTTTAAAAAGGGACCCCTTTATATCGAGTATATAAGGGACCCTCAATTGTGTTGGGTGGAAAAAAAACGGGTTAACCAGGCATAAAAATCGGTTTAAAAACAAAAACCTTTGCTAAAATGCGGTCTTTTAAAACGTAGTAAAGGCCTCATTGTGTGGACGGGTACAGCGTTAAATCGGTTTAACACTGCTAAAATCGGTTTAAACGTGTAGTGTAGACCAGGCCTAAGAGATTTAAGTGTTTAAACCCTAAACTCCTTTGAAAATCCCAGCCAGCCACTATGTAGCACCTTTTACATGAGTGCCAAAAATTCTCTTACTTTCTCTTGAGAAAATATAAATATATTCTAGTGACTACGATATTGCTTGCAACCTCTAATGATATTTACATTGACATTATTTAGGGATTGATCCAAAGATCATTGAAGTCAATAGACATTTCTATTGACTTCACTGGGCTTTGACCAGGCCTTTAGAATAAACTGCAAGTAGAAACAAGCAAGTGATCAAAATAGAAATAAATCCAAGGGGAAAACATACTGTCTAATGAAATCAAAACCACACACTGTCAGCCTCTCACACTGATGTAAATGGGGAATCATTTTACTGAAGTTAATGAAGATAACCAGTGTAAACCCAGAGTAAGTGAACCTGGCCCAGAGCCAAATGTCCATTAACTTCTTCAATGAAAGCATTTACTGTTATATTACATTTGGCTTCATCTTTTTCCTCAAATTATTGACAGTCACGAGGAGTCAAAACAAAGATATTTTGTATTCAAAAGAAATGGTGCAAAGAGTAACATATTTCTCTCCTGGCTGATCTAGTCTTTCTTGTTAAGACCAGGAAAGACACAAAAGAGAAAGTGGTTTAGAGTCACACTGTGCATACTAAATCAAGATCACACTTTTCCATCTGACATAAGAAACAAAACACCTCTCTGGCTGCGCCTGATCACTATCCCACTTACAATGATTTTATACCAGTAAAATTTGACTGCAGCTATTTCAATGAAGTTATTCCATATCTACACAAAAGCAAATAAAATTAGAAGTTGCCTGTCACCAACTCCCACCCCCTGTCTCCATGTCCAGTATCAGCAACGCAAAAATCAATAGTTAATATTTTCAGCAACAGGAAAGAGAAAGGGTGAGCATATGGAGAGGCAGCAGAACCATGGCAAGGTCATTCTCTCAGTCTGCCAAACATGCACAAACACTTGCCAACAGGGAGTGCTGGGAACAATTCTGGATTCTGCCAGTCTGTTGTGCTAATTGACCACAGAGTATGTCAACACATGCAGCACATTCTGTGCTATAAATACACACACACCTGGATTCTGCCACCATACCAACTGGCTGCTTAAACCCATTGTCAGTAGGACTGTTGACGCTGCAGGCTAAGCTATTAAATTCAGTTATGTTTGTAATCCCGTAATGGTTGCTTGACCTTCATAAACAAATGCACAACTAGTCTTTGTTTCAAATGAGACATTTCCTGACTATAACATATGCTGTTCTAAACTCATGGTTCAAACCACAGCCACTATTTTTAGTAAGGACCAAATAAGCCTCTTTTGGTGACAGCTTGCCAGGGGTTTGTCACTCAGATTCTTAACCGGTTTCAAATTGTGATGTCAGCATTAACACTGGGCTCTTTTCCTATTTCTCCACTTCCTTCCTTTTCCACAAGACAGTTCAGTTCTGTCCAGGCACTGCCCCAAGAGGAAGAAGCACTGCAACCACTGGCCGCCTCTTTCATGATTAGCAAGTTCTCATCACCCTGATTTTGTCTTATGCTACATAAACACCACAACTGGGCCGGGTGTGATTTGCAGCTCATGCAGGCATATCTGTACTCACTAAAAGTAGCTGTAAGGAGGTAGCAGTGCGGACTTCAGTGTGGCTGTACAAGTCCACTTGTTCCCCCAAGTGTGGACTGTCATTGCTGGCCTGTGCTGAAGCCCACACTACCGGATCCTCTCTGCTATTTTTAGAATGCTAACTAGATAAAAGATAGTGAGATACCTCTACAGCAGGGCAAAGTACCCCTGCTGTGGTCTTAGTGTTTGATTAATGTACAGTGAGTTTTTACCTACTAATCTACATTGCCAGACAAAGTTTAAATTCTCTTTGTGTTTTTTAGGATGATGAAGAGGAAGAATGGTCCAGTTTTTATGGAGTTAACCTGGCCTCCTTGCTCCATCACTGACTTCCTGTGTGACCCTGGACAAGTCACTCAGTCTCTCCTCTCTGTGTTTCAGTTCTCTGCTACATGGATAATAGCACATCCCCATCACACTGGCCTGTTGTGGGGATAAAAGCATTAAAGACTGTGAGGTAATCAGAGGCTCCAGTAGCAAGGGTCAGATACGTGCCATTGAGGTATGTGCCAAGGGCTAACAGTGACAGCTGGAAAGGAAGTGAAAGCCATCAATGAAGTCCCTGTACCAGCATCTCAGAAAGTGGCTGTATTTCCAAATTTGTAGTTTGAAGATTTTAATCTTAACTGACAGAATGATTCATATTAAAAATATTATCTCAGCTAGGTTGACTTGTTCTGCACTGAAATTGCCAAATTAATTCTCTAATGGCTTTAGAACATATAGCTGTTATGCTTGTGCTTATCGAACCAGTGTGGTATGCTAGTGGGAAAGAATGCCACCAATGAATACGATACGTAGCAATGACACAATGATCTAATTTTTTTCCTAAGTGATTATTCTTAACATGTAAATAATGAGATAGAGTCTCAGCTGGTATAAATGGGCACATCACTGTTTATTGGCTCAAAATGCTGAGAACACTTGATTCTGGTGACACTGGTGAGAATTCATTCACTTTGGGTGGTATTATAAATATCTACACCTGTGGTTCCCAAACTTGTTCCGCAGCTTGTGCGCAGAAAGCCTCTGGTGGGCCTAGCCAGTTTGTTTATCTGCCGAGACTGCAGGTTCGGCCGATAGCGGCTCCCAGTGGCCGCAGTTCGCTGCTTCAGGCCAATGGGAGCTGCTGGAAGCGATGGCCAGTATGTCCCTCAGCCCACGCTGCTTCCAGCAGCTCCCAATGGACCAAAGCAGAGAACCATGGCCACTGGGAGCCACAATCATCCGAACCTGCAGAGGCAGCAGGTAAACAAACCGCACCAGCCCGCCAGGGGCTTTCCCTGCACAAGCGGTGGAACAAGTTTGGGAACCACTGATCTACATAGATCTTTTGCCTAGCAGTAACGATACAGGCTAATAGAGTGTTTCATCCAGATAATTCTTGATTAGAATGATTGTGTGTACATAGGTGCTGGAAGTAGAGGTGCTTGGGGTGCTACCGCACCACATGTCTTCAAGTTGTTTCCATCATATATAGGGTTTACAGTTTGCTTCATTGGCTTTCAGCATCCCCACTGCCACCATCAGCTCCTTTATGTTTTGAGCTGCATGTTATAAAACTCACTATCACTGTATCTAATATGAGGAAATTAGGAGAGCTAAAGAGGCAGTATAGCCTAATGGATAGAGCACTGGCTGGCACTCCGGACACTGGGTTTCGATTCTCGGCTTGGCCAGTAGCCTGCTGGGTAACTGTGGGTAAATCACATCACCTCCCTTTGCCTCAATTTCCCAATCTGTAAAATGGGGATAAAAATATTTACCTCCTTTATAAAGCACTAGTGTAAGACCTAGGAGGTATTATTATTATTCACACAGACTTACTTTGTGAATGTGGGTAAGTCACACATTTATGTGGGTAAGTCACATAAATAAAAATGTGCAAACCTGGATGCCCAAAGTTAAGTCATTAGAGCATGAATTTCAGAGGTGTGGAGCACCTATATTTCCTAATAAAATCAGTAGGATTTTGAGGAAGATCAGCATCTCTGAAAATTAGGCCACTTTTAGACAGCTGCCCAAGTATGGCAGCTAGGGTTGCCAATTTTGGTCAGATGTATTCCTGGAGATTTCATCCCATGACATAATCAAATTGGCAGGTAATTTGAAAATGCTGGTCTTAATCTTTCCATATCTCACCCTCCCCATTTGAAACATGATGATTTGGTGAGGCTTACTTCATTAATCTCTAAAATCTCTAAAATTCTTCTACCTGTATCCTCAGAGGTACATAGGTGCAAATAATTAGATTATTAACTATTACAGCTCCTGTTGGTATCTCCTTCCAGCTGAAATCAGTTTGTTATTTTTACACATGTATTCTCCCAAGTTTCTCACATTTCAAATGGGCATTTGGATATATATTTGAATATAAACCCTTGTCTGCCTCTAATTTATCGAAATAATTCTTCAACTAGCCATCACTTGAATTTTTACTTTGGTGCTTTCCCGAGTCAGATCCAACTCTAACATCAGCCCATTGGCTCATCTCTAGTCTATGTGGGATGTGGGAGATGCAAGCTTTCCTTAGCTCTTGATGCTGAATAGTTATCTAAATACCTTTATATTAATTTTACCAAACTTTTTTTTTAAATCAAGAAAGTGAACAGTCATGACCATTAAAAATGCATCTGCTTTCAAAAGCCTGTGCAGTGGTTTACATTCTCAGGCATGTTGCTGAGTCATGTTGATTGAGAATGGGTGAGAAAACAGAGCCAGCCTGTTAGCCGACTTTGGTGGTTGCTATTTACATTAATGGAAATGCCTTGCTACATGCCCATTAAGAATGATCAGAAGATGAAAAGTGCTTCCTCTGCTTCTTATCTCTGGCAATTTGAAAAATGAAATGTCCACAGACAGGTGTTTTAGCCTTCACAGTCTCCAAATGAAAATGCTCTCATGCAAGGGAGAAAGTTCTGTCTGGAACACACTCAAGAATCTGACCATCACACTCCATAGTAGGCTCAGATGGAGGCCTTCTGAAGGCTGGCATAACAGGTGCCCTGGCATGGATAGTATTTATCACTGACAGTAGCAGCTACATTCCTGCTGCTACAAGCAGCAAATAGCTTCCTGACATTGCACCAAGGCAACGAAGGAAATGCAGGAGGGAACACAGCTGGTTTTCTAAAGATCTGGTTTGTTTTGTGTTTTCTGCGCAATTTGTTTATTTAAAACAGCTGGCATCATGTGACTTTATGGATACAAGACAAATATTGCTAAAATCTATATTGCAGTTATGCCTGCAGGTCCCAGCTAAGCAAGACCCCTTGTGCAAGGTGCCACGGTAAATACTCCTCAGGCAGACAAAAGTATCATCATTACCCCAGTGTTCATATGTATAACAGAGGTAAAAACCAGTTAAGTGACTTGCCCAAGATCATACAGGAATAGCCAGGGACTGAATCTAGTTTTCCTGAGTTCCAGCCCACTGCCTTAATCACCAGATAAGTCTTCCTCCCTTGGAAAGCATTTGAATTTATGAAACCACTTGCCCTGATTTACTGGGAAAGTGTTGCAGCATGACTCTCCCCACTACAAAGAATTGAAGCCCTGACAAAGAAAGACAACAGGCCTGCGTTAGACTGAACACACCGACCTAGGCGCTGCTGAAATAGAAATGCTTTAAAAAAATGAAGCACAGGATTGGGGTTTGGTAGCACATGTTTCACCTTTGCTGCAGCGAAAATGAATGGTGGTGAAAAACTGTTTGAGGATGTAAAACAAGGATGCTGCCATTGAAAAAACATCTGCTACTTGTCAGCTGCCTTTTAGATAACAGTAAATGGCTGATAAAGAACTCAGATTATTTCATTTGTGCTTCTTGGTTTTCTGAGTGTCCAGTTTTTATAAGTCTACAACTCCATTTAGACAAAGGGGCCAGATTCTGACCTGCCTTAGACCTTGTGCATTTCCTGTCAACTGTAGTGATGACGCATAGGCTTTAAAACAGGGCTCAATTTGGATCAAAATCTTCAATAGTAGGCTGACTAGTTAACCAGTTCTGATAGTTAATATTCAGAACTGACTATAATGGAGTTTTTAATTAGTGAGGCACCTAGTATACCATCTGTTTGCAAGAGTCTTACTTATCATTTAGACCTAAACTACCCTTACTTTTCCATATTGCTTGCTCTGGTCATTCACTTTTTAGCTTATTTCAGCTAAAATACGCCACAGAATCATAGAATATCAGGGTGGGAAGAGACCTCAGGAGGTCATCTAGTCCAACCCCCTGCTGAAAGAAGGACCAACACCAACTAAATCACCCCAGCCAGGGCTTTGTCAAGCCAGGCCTTAAAAACCTCTAAAGATGGAGATTCCACCACCTCCCTGGGTAACCCATTCCAGTGCTTCACCGCCCTCCTAGTGAAATAGTGTTTCCTAATATCCAACCTAAACCTCCCACACTGCAACTTGAGACCGTTGCTTCTTGTTCTTTCATCTACCACCACTGATAACAGCCTAGTTCCATCCTCTTTGGAACCCCACCTTCAGGTAGTTTAAGACTGCTATCAAATCCCCCCTCACTCTTTGCTTCTGCAGACTAAACAAGTCTAGACCCTCAGCCTCTCCTCATAAGTCATGTTTCCCAGCCCCCTGACCATTTTCATTCTCCTCCACTGGACTCTCTCCAATTTGTCCACATCCTTGCTGTAGTGGGAGGACCAAAACTGGACGAAATACTCCAGATGTGTCCTTAACAGTTCCAAATAGATCGGAATAATCACTTCCCTCGATCTGCTGGCAATGCTCTTACTAATGCAACCCAATATGCCGTAAGCGTTTGTCAAGGTTCCTTCCCCACTCTGAACTTTAGGGTTCAAATGTGGGGACCTGCATTGACACTTCTAAGCTTAATTACTAGCTTAGATCTAGTAACTCTGCCACCATCCAGAAATTTCAGTGTCTGGATCACTTCTTGTCCCCCCAAAACCTTCCCTTCCCTGGGCAGCCTTGAGAGGCTTCACCAATTCCCTGGTGAACACAGATCCAAACCCCTTGGATCTTAAAACAAGGAGAAATTAACCATCCCCTGCCCTCCTTTCCCCCCCACCAGTCCCTGGTGAGTCCAGATCCAATCCCCTTGGATCTAAAAAAACAAGGAAAAATCATCAGGTTCTTAAAAAGAAGCTTTTAATTAAAGAAAGAAAGTAAAAAAATCATCTCTGTAAAATCAGGATGGAAAATACTTTACAGGGAAATCAGATTCATATAGCCCAGAGGACCCCCTTACGCTTAGGTTCAAAGTTACAGCAAGCAGAGGTAAAATCCTTTCAGCAAAAAAACGACATTTACAAGTTGAGAAAACAAAAATAAGACTAATCCACCTTGCCTGGCTCTTACTTACAAGTTTGAAACATGAGAGACTGATTCAGAAAGATTTGGAGAGCCTGGATTGATGTCTGGTCCCTCTTAGTCCCAAGAGCGAACACCAACAAAAAGAAGCACAAACAAGACTTCCCTCCACCAAGATTTTGAAAGTATCTTGTCCCCCATTGGTCTCTGGTGTCAGCCAGGTTTACTGAGCTTCTTAACCTTTACAGCTAAAAGAGGCATTAACCCTTAACTATCTGTTTATGACAGCATTCTTGGCAACAAGGTACACTGCTGACACATATCCAGCTTCTCATCCACTGTAATCCACAGGTTCTTTTCTGCAGATCTGCGCTTAGCCAGTCAGTCCCCATCCTGTAGCAGTACATGGGATTCTTTCATCTAAATGCAGGACTCTGTACTTGTCCTTGTTGAACCTCATCAGATTTCTTTTGACTCAATCCCCAATTTGTCTAGGTCACTCTGGACCCTATCCCTATCTTCCAGCATATCTACCTCTCCCCACAGCTTTAGTGTCATCTGCAAACTTGCTGAGGGGTGCAATCCATCCCATCATCCAGATCATTAATAAATATGTTGAACAAAACCAGCCCTAGGACCAATGCCTGGGGGACTCCGCTTGATACCGGCTGCCAACTAGACATCGAGCCATTGATCACTACTCGTTGAGCCCAACAATCTAGCCATCTTTCTATCCACCTTATGGTCCATTCATCCAATTCATACTTTTTTAGCTTCCTGGCAAGAATACCATGGAAGACCATATGAAAAGCTTTGATAACTCAAGATATATCAAGTCCACTGCTTTCCCCATATCCACAGAGCCAGTTATTTCTTCATGGAAGGCAAGCAGGTTGGTCAGGCATGACTTGCCCTTGGTGAATCCATGTTGACTGTCCCTTCCTCTCCTCCAGGTGCTTCAAAGTGGTTTCCTTAAGGATCTACTCCATGATTTATCCAGGAACTGAGGTACATAGTACCTTGTTGTTCTGCTGAACTGGGATTTGGATAATTGTTGTAATAATATTACCTATTCCTGACACTTCACATTTAATGCAACTTTTGAGTTGGGTTACCTGCTAAAAGTCAGAACAGATCCCGAGGTTTAAACCTACAGATCAGCTGACCTGGCACTTAATGTGATTCCAACAGATAGTTATTATTTTTTTTTTCCTCACAACTTTCTCCTTATGCCATGATATTTTATTAAGCTCATCCTTACAATTTTGCACAGTGAGTTTGAATTATTTTACCGGGAATATAAACTGAGTGCAGTTATCATAAGGGCATGTTTTCCTTTGAAATCCAGGACATTCAGATTATATTTTCTAACAGAGCAGTGCAACAGTTACTTCCAATGAAGAGTGTTGTGTTTGAGCGGGCAATCTTTAAACAAAGATTTCTGCAATTCCTTCCTTCCTTCAAACAGCCTTTATCCTGCTGCATGTGTGTTTCACTGAACAGTAGCAAACAGTTTACTCCTTGGAGATTTTATGAATTCATTTACTGTAGTACATCTCCTGCTTGGCAAGTGGAATTTCATATTATGCAAAGCACTAACATGCAATAGTTTGATACAATGCAGATTTATTCATTAAATTTAATTATGTGTTCCACAGGTAAAAAGCCTTGCTTTTCACCATTTGCTAGCTTTTTTTGGAGCCCTGAATGCTACATCAGATATTTTTGTTGCCCTTCTCTGTACATTTTCCAATTTCAATATATCATTTTTGAGATGGGGTGACTAAAACTGGACACAGTATTCAAGATGTGGGCATATCATGGATTTATATTGTAAAAGTGGAGGAGCTTGGTTTGCCAGATTGATCAGCTAACCGATATGAAAAGGCTGCAAAACACCATGCCTCTGGACTGCATCACCATGCAGAAAGCCTTATAAGCCAGTCACTGTCAAAGCCAATTTTAGAAGAATTTAATGAGGCTTCATGCTGGAGACAAAACTCATTTTATGTAAACCAACATGGCTGTTGCATCATACTTTCTATTTAAGCAAGAGATACCACGTACTCCAAACTGGAGGCCAATGTTAAGTGCATTGTCACTTGTTAATCCTGAGGTTGGACAATGATTTCAAACAAGACTGGCAACTTCTCACTATCTCTCTGAAAAAACTCAGCTGACTCTCTAGAAGCATGTGGTGCAACAGTGAAAGACTGAAAAGTTGAATAAGTGAAGAACTCTCTCACTATATTCAAAAAATGTGCATACATGTTTGATGAATGCACCAATGCAAACAGGCATCAAGTATTAAGTCATTGCAAATGTTATCTTGATGTCCGTGGTAGGTCCATGGTAGGCATTCTAGATGTTCAGGTTATAGAAGGCACTTCATCTGCATCTGTGACATCTTAGAAGGGTTAAATGCTTGTAAATTGAACCCAAAACAGATGGCTTCTTCTGCATTTGATGGAGCTACAAACTTCTCTGGAATACATAGTGGAGTACAAGCTTTGCTCAGAGAAAAGTGTAACTCTAATCTCTCCTATACACACTACAGAGGCCATCTACTCCAGCTAACATTATTACGAGCTGCAAAATCTTCAAAAGACATTAAAAAGCCATAAGTTTAATGGCTTTGTTATACTCTTTTTTTCAGCAAGAGTCCAAAAGGACTGAATATCCTGGAAACAAATTTGAGATACACTGGGACAGAAGCTCAGATTAGTTCAACCTGGGAAAACCTGTTGGCTTTCTCACTTTGAAATTCCTGCAACCGTTATTACTGGCTTTGGAAAGCATCCGCCAAGACAGGACAGATCTAAGTAGAAAGGCTGGTGGACTATTTTTGTTACTAAGTTCAGAGAAGACTGAACTTAGTAATGAAATATTGCCATTCTCTCTCTTGTAAGTCTACCGTTGAAACCACTTGAGTCATTAAACAACGTCATCCAGACATCTTCTACAACAGTAGTAGATCTTTGTCCAGGAATAGAAGGTACTTTTGGATCAATCAGAGAAATCCATTGAAAACATACTGGAAGAAGCAAAGACTTCAGTCCAGAAGTTGACTTATGAAGGTACTTATATGAAGAGGACAAGAAGTGTTTGTTAAAAAAGTACACAGACTTGATTCTTACAAATCTACAATAGTGATTTCTGGATTCTACTCAACCTCTATATAGCTTTTTCAGATCCTGTCTTATAAAACACCTACAGCTGAGTGGAGTGAGGCACTACCAGCAATGAGGCTGCTATGTGATCAGGACAGAATAGAGAAATTTGAACACAGTGTGGAATATCACACGATGAAAGAATGAAGATTTAACTTCTTTATCCTCACTAGTGGTTTGACCCAATCTTTGTGCTATCTTTCTTGGGATGAAAGTAGTAGAAATTCATCTCTTGCTACTCCCAGTCACAATAGCTACAGCTGAGCGTTCTTTTTCCTCATTGAATAGAATTTTGAGTTCTGAAAGAAGTTGCCTTCTGCCTGATCGTGAGCATCACTGGAAGTAACAGGCAAACAAGAAGACACCGAAAAGTTGTGCAAAATTACAAGAAACTAAGAAGGATGTAGTTGCAGTGCTTCATAGTAGGCTTGAGTAGCCAGCTTTAATTTCTGTGATGACTTTAAAAAATGAGTTAAACCTAATAAAATGATCATGAAACATTTTTCAGTTTTTACTATGGTGCCATACAGCCCACCTTCACCCTCACAGTCTCAACCCTCATCGGCATTATTTCCCCGCCTCGTTCCCCTCTCCCCTCCCCGTATATTCGAACACCCCCCCACTTAAATTCCTGAGGAAAATACTGGAATGCACACAGTGCCTGCCTAAATCTTAGTCCAGATTAAATTCATCATGGAATGGATTACTGCATGCACTATAAGAAGCATATTCATTTCAGACAGGAACACAAGTCCAACATTTTCCCCAGGACAACATGTTATGATATTGTTAGCAGAATGGTTTTCCCTCCTGTCATTATCCACTATTGGGAAAGTAGGAGGCTAGCAAAAGGCCAATAAATGTTTGGGCCTTTTCAAGTGAGCTAAAGTCAGTCTTGTTTGCTAGAATTTGAATCTCTGGTGCATATTGTTCACTAAAGTCCTGGAGGGAATAACTGGTCTGACTGCTGGTTAAAAAGAAAATGTGATGGAATAGCTTTGTACCTTAAATACATAGACAAATCCTCCAACAGGACAAGAAAACCTCTTATGTTTTCACAGGTGCCTAATCAGATAAAGAGGAGACAAGTGGAAATACAAAAGCCTTAATATCAGACACAAGAATTACTTTGCTATATTATCCAAAATACTCCATTTCCGGTTAGATTTGGTGGTTTGTTAGATGACTAAAAATCCAATAGAGTTAATGTCATGAAAACTGAGAATAAGACAAACTATAGGCATTTCCAGTACAGAGAATTTCAGATCCATCAATGATAGAAAGAGATGGAATAATAGCCTCATGTCATTTGCATGCATTAAATCAATAGCTTTGGAACAAATATCAGGAAAATTATTAATGTTTAGTAGGAAACATTGCAAGTACAATGTATAATACAATAGAAAGACATTAGGGCCAAGAATCATGTTCATGGAATTCCAAGAGTAATACACAGTAGCTCAAATTCACTTCCTATGATTATGACTGTCTGATAATGATAAGAAAGTGCATTGTGAATTATTATTAAGCGTGGTAAGAGAAAAATGTCTAATTTCTTAATACAAAAATAATACATAAAGAATAATATTGTTTTCCTATGAAATATGTCATCAGCTTGGCTTTTTTCTAAGTATATTGGAAGAAAAATGAATTGTAGTGCACTATTCAATGGGAGAAGAAATGTCATGGATTATTTTGCTATTCTTTAACCTATCACCGTTGTCTCTTGTTTCTAGCTCCTCAATTTAGATGGGATGGTTCACGAGAGGAAAACTAATTCTAGGTTTTATGCAGATGTAACTCCCACTTCTTCCCTGTGTTACTTGGGAGCAGGCAACAAATACCTGTGTGCTAGGGTGTCTGAAGTTGGTGACAGTAAAGGAGATCCTGAGTGTCCCAGTGATGATGGTCAATAGGTAGGATGCCTCTCTCCACTCATCTGCAACTGTCATTTTACTTGTAACGGACATTAATCTTGGTGGTGTCTCTATCTGTACACACTCACTGGAATGTCTTGGGAGCCTCCAGGAATAAACGTGAGCTAATCTATGCAATGGGTCTTACTCAAGGCACTGACTATAAACAGCTGATAGACACTTAGATGAGAACAAACATACCTTTATTTAACAATTTGAAATAAACTCATGCCATAACAGATTGAGATTAATTGAATTGTCAATATCAAATTAAATTAGTAGGGGGCACTTCAATAAGTCAATTAATAAATGCAATTTACAGTAGTAAATTAAACTTAACTATCTTACATTTACGCTGTCACCATTTACCCCAGCCCTGAGTATCCACTCATCTGAATTTCAGATTTCTAGACACCACTGTGGGTGGTGCTTGAAGATCTTGAAGCTGGGGGCAGTGCTCCCTTGGCCCAGCAAAACAGTCCAGCCAAGGTAACGAGGGGCAGAGTGATTCTAACTTGGGATCATTCCAAACTGCACATCCCCTCTGAAGATGGGAGGTGTTATAACCAGAGGTCAGTAACCCTGGATTCTGGTTAGACGATAAGATGACTTTGTCTTTTCTCAGACTCAGGGAAACCCCTTAATATCTCTTCCCTGTCTGCTGACCTTGCAAGCACTTTCCCAAATAGCAAAGGCAGCTGTTACCCACACAAAGCAATTTTAGCTCCTCTGACCAGGATCTCAGCTCCCCTTCAAGATGGAGCCCACTGCAAGCTCTCCCCACATCCTCTGAAAGTGGAAGGCTCCTTCTCTTCCCCAAGACATTATGGAAGTTGAAGTCTCCAAGGCTGGATTGCAGCACTCAGGATTTTCCCAACTGGAGCACTCCCAATTAAGTTCAGAGGCCACTCTTGTAGAGGGTGCCTATACAGATATGGGTCTTTATTCCATAACCTACTGCTCTCCCGGGTCAAAGGTAAGTGCTGACACAACAGAATATTGGGAGCGAGGTGGTGATTATGAAATCAATGCACATTAATTTGACTTATCACTACTAGGGCCAGATTCTGCCTGGTCCTACCATGGTTGTGCAATGAATCTTCCTCAATGCTTGAAGTAAGGGCTGGCTTAATTGCAGGCATGCATTCATGAGAGTGCAGAAGGGGATCCCTGCTTGCTCCTATGAGCACATACAGTGACCCAAAAAATATGGGAAAGAGGCAAAGCTTTGTCTCCATTGCCACAGCTGGGGTAGTAAAGTGCATCCTCTGAAAATGCATGGCAAAGGAGATGCTCCCTTTATAAACTGGCTAAGTTCAGACGTTAGAATGCCTCCCTTAGATCTCCCTCAGGGCAGATTTCTGCTTCTCAGGTGTGAGCTATCCCTTTGAGACCTGTAAGCTGATGAGCGTAAAAGGGGAGGTAATAACAACCAGGGTCTATGTGAGGATCTTTCTCACACAGTATATTTTTTTTCCAATGGGAATGTTCTCCCTCAACATCTACACCACTGTTCCAGGTACTCGGCAAATTGGATTACTACAGGTGAATGGTGAATTCAGTACTTACAAGACATCACTCAGCTTTTGTGATTTCAAGTTACAGAGAGTCAGAGTCTGATTCTGATCTCACATCTGTTTTACATGAGGATCACTTCATTGATACGACACCTGGTTTGCACTAACATATGTGAGAGGAGAATCAGATCCACACTCCGCTGCGGTGCTCTAGTGTGAACTGTCACTTCAGAATGGCAGAGGCCATTTTTCCCTGTTAAAATTTGTGCTCAAGCAGGCCTCATTCATGCGTTGGTTCAATTTAAAGCTTTCACAGGTTGTTCACTTCCCAGCCTTTACATTGTCATTAATTCGAAAGAAATTCTCAGGACAGTCCAGATCATCAGTGATCTATCCTGTCTCTTAAAAATGTCTTTGATCTGAATATAAAAGGATCTTCCTGGGTTACTTTCAGTCCTCGCAACATAGCTTCAGAATATGAGCATGTTATTTGTTTTGACAGTGTACTAACGATGACAATGAATCATGAGGTGACCATGTTAAGTCATAACAGAACCATAATGTTTATACATTTACAGCAGGAACCCAAGGAAAATTATCTCATGGGAGGAAAATTAAACTACAGAAGAAGTAATCTATGAAGAAGTATCAATGCTGGGAAAAGATCTGATTCTGGAATTCCTAGATTTGAGAAAAAGTTTATTTTCATTACAACTGTAAAAACATTCTCCCTCACAACCGTTAGATAATTATACTCTTAACCAGGTAGTTATCCACTAGAATTCTGACAGTACAGTTTCAGTGTTCAGTTAAAACCTCAAATGGTTGTATTACTCATAAATGATATGTATCATGTTATCATTGAATGTTCCCAATCCATTCATTTAATCTTTGAAAACTGTGACAGTCATCTGACATTATCGGAGCATGTGCAAATGACTAGATGCTGCATGAGAAAGTATTGGCTAAATCCCAGAAGTTGTTTACAGTGAAAACACAGAAGTACTCCTTGGATAGCTAGCATTGTGTCTTGCACCACATGACAGCTCAATCAATACTGTTCCTTTTTTTCAAATTAATCTGCCACACTTATCTATCAGTTTAATGAATAAGGGTTTGTAAATTGGACTAATGTTTACGTTTCCAATAATAGCAGGGAGGTAAATATGCTGTCTGAAGTAGACACATCAGTTCAGAGGTATTTGGGACTATATATTGTGTCTGCTGTCATTATGTATTAACCATTCATCTGCCTTTCACACCCAGGCATGTAAGAGACAAATTGGCCCTTATGTAGCCATGCTAGGAGCACAGATTCTGCCAACTCTCACACAACCTGTATTGCAACCCCTGCACCTGAGGGACCCCAAGGGCTCCTACGAAGTTACTACCCTGTTGTGAGCAACTCACTGAAGGGAGGTACATTCTGCTCCCACCCCTCACACATTGTCCACTAGTGTTTTTAAAGGCATGTAGCATATTACTCCCTCCACCCTTCAAAACAACCAGGGAGATCTAGGAGATGTAGTTCCCAGAGGCCTTCCTTGGGGAGTGTCTCTGCATTGCCCCTTACAATAGGATGTGCCTGAATGGCACAAGTAAGTCTTTGTGCTTGCAGTATCATACTAATAATAAGTTTATCACTTCCCAGTATCCAATGGGAAGACCCAGGGCCATATTCCACTCTCTGTTGTATTGGTGGAACAATTCTCACTGGGGTAAATGAGAACAGAATCTGGCCCCAGGTATTTCTGAAACTTCTGACAGGGTCTTTGGTGAACACTTCAGCTGTGGGACAGAACAGATATCATTCACCAGTTCAAAGTGAGGTCCTGTACTTTCTTATGCAGGCTGGGAAACCCTTCCCATTAATCCTGTGCTTTCCTTGCTGCATTACGTGCTTTCCGTATGAATCTACTGCCTAAAACAACAAAGGGGTTTCCAACGGTCTGAGGGATTTTCAATGCTCCAAGCACAGTCAATTCCCATTACTCAAGTGAGAAAATAAGAAAAAAATCTGATGTACAGAGTCTCTGGCCAGCGTTCAGGTTAATATTTATACACATTTTTACAAAGTACCCAAAATTCATAGTAGCAGGGGGGTACTTCCCTTACCAAAAAAAGCACATTTTAAAGTAATTGTCCAAAGTCCTATTATAAATTGCACTGCAACATATTGTAAGTTATTCTAATCTTTAGTGTTTCCACCATTGTCATATAATGCTGTATACATAGGAAAACCTCTGAAGAGTTGCAACATTGAGAAATAAACTGTGACTTGGACTACTCACCTATGCAAAGGAATCCCCTTCTGCAGGCTACACAGACTGTAGGTCTGGATATATAAGCACATACTTAACAGCCAACAACTTGGGTGTCTCTGAATGAGGACCTCCAGCGCTGAATGGATGAGGTTCTACAGGTGGAGCAAAAGAGACAACCTCTTTGGCTGTGAATTGTAATAGGTCCATGTGTTTCTGAATCATGATGCCTCTTGAGGCTAGCCCTGTGATCCTGAAGTTTATGCACCACTCCTTCTTCAGGGGTATGACCAAAGTCACAATCTAGTCTTTCTTCATGTATCTGTTATAAATGAAAATGCTTTCTCCTAAATCCTGGTATGAAATGTGGTGAATCACGTCTGTCTCCTGCATGAGTGCCTTTTCCCCATTTCAGTACCGCACACTGACATCAGTCTCTGAAAAGGAGTGTGACTTATGTAAATAACAGCCATAGAAAAATGGGGAAGTACTGTAAGAGATCCCGGCCATCATTCTGAACACTAATCTTTAACGTGGTTTCCTTTCTGTTTGTAAGCGCTTTGGGGTGAAATTCTGGCTCCACTGAAGTAAATGAGAATTTTGCTATTTACCTTTGATTTCTTATATATTTGAAATGTACCTAACAAACTGGAGGGTCTGGGATTTTGGTAGTTCCTTTCAGTGGACTCTTTCAACTTATTTAATATCTCTCACTGGTTTTACCTTGACATAGATGGAGTTGTTCCTGATTGGCCTCATACAATGTCAATACTAGGCTCTTTAAGTCACAGTGCGTCAGATTCTTCCACTCTCGCTCTTCAGACAGCCCCATGAATTTCACTGGAACTACTTATGGGACCAGCTATTACTTACCATGAGCATAGGGGCAGATTTTTGCACTTGGGGTATTTTCCAAAACAGAATGGTGTGAATTTAAAGCAAAACAGAGCAATTAATAAACCCTTTGGATACTGCAGAAGCTAAAACAGGCAATAAAGTCACAGAAAAAAAATTCTGTTCAACAGGAATAGCATATTGCAGCCTGCCCGATAATATCCTTCAAACACTTGCCAAAACTAGATAAGAACAGCTGATCTGAGGGTGTCTGTAACAGAATCTTTTCCATATAAGTGTCTCTTATCATATGATGACTGCAAAGCACATGTCCTAAAACAATAACAAATATTCTTTCACAGTTCTAAGCAATCATTGTTCTTGAATCAGATGATACCTGATCTAAACATATTGAACCAACGTGTTTCTTGGTACCTGCCCCCCCACCCCTCATATCGAGTGACTATTTTTATACAGCATCATGACTACTCTAAATACAGAATGCTATTAACATTAAGGTTATTGCCACAACTGACTAGAGGTTCATAGTTAAGGCTGAAATGTGGCTGCTTCTAGTGCATGATGTGAGAGGAATGGAAAGCACAACAGCAAGAACTCATGATAGAGTTAGTGCTCGGTCTTTCGTATTTTTTAAATATGATTTTTTGGAGTGCTGTATCTTCTTTAGATTGTATTTCATTCTGAAAGACAAGTTTCCCATCTCCAGTAAGGAAACACACATGGACTGACAACTGGCAACATTTGTTTAAAAAAACAACAGCCACAACAGCAACAAAACAGAACATTTTTTTAGCCAGGAAAAAGCAAAAATAAGAAATAGACAAAAAATTCCAACCAATGAATTGTCCTCTAACTGCCTACTCATCCACTTACCTACCCAGACATACACCAAATATGTCCATGTTATTTATCACAAATGACTGTTTCCCAAATCACGGTTCAAGCCATCAGAGAAATACAGCCAAATTAACTCTTGCTGTAATTTAAAGATAAATTAAAAGATTCTCAGATACTATGGAGAGGAATTCAGTGAACATAGATTATTAGATACTAAAATAAGTACATGGATGAATATAAACAGAAAAGTAAATGGATATAAAACAGATAGAACTTTAAATCCAAGGGCTTGAGTTGTCTGGGGCAGGAATAGTTTTTGTATTATGTTTGTGTAATGCCTTTTTCAATGAGGCCTTGGTCCCTAACTGAGGTATTTTGGAGCTATGGCAATGGAAATAATAAATATGAAACAGAGACAAAAATCAAAATAAATATAGATAGGAAGAAAGAGATGGAAATATATAAAGAGATTAGATTAGATTAGGAAGTGTTTTGCCCTTATAGGCCTAATCCTGTAAAGACTTGCTCACATAAGGAATCTTTGCTCTCATAAGTCATCCTGACTAATACAAAGAGCTTCCTGGACTTCCATGAGTCTGGTTGCATGTGTGAGGATTACTCCTGTGAATTCACCTTGCAGGATCAGACCCACCAACTTGACACTGCACTTGTGGGTGTCCAGTGGAGACACTGGAAGGATTCTTATTGTCTTCAGTGGGAGGTAGATCAGGCTACATCTGTGATGGTGACATCATTGCTCTCATTTCATCATAAGTCTGTAATGCCAAAAAGAAAGAAAATTGGAAGGGACTAGAAGCAAAGACAAAAGTGAGCAAAGTGAAATAAATATGGTACATCGTATAATCAAAATATGTGATGGCATGGGGAGCTCTAAAGTTTTTATTGCCTCTTGTTTAGAAAAACCTGCATAGCTCACCCTTTAGTAATATGATCATCTCAAACTCATGGCAATAAAATCTTTATGGTGCCCCACACCGTCACGTTGTCTGTACATACATATACTTTTTTATAACATAAAATGGTTTGTAAATATTTTTTTTGTCCCATGCTGAAAGCCTTTAGAACAAAAACATATTTACTTCACATCAAGTTTTACAGCAAGGCTGGATGCTCCCCAATAACACACAGTGTTTTATCCTGGAAATATGGGTCCTGCCCCAGCTGCAGTGAAACTGAGTGTCACTACTGGATAGGAAAAGGAGAAGAGATCAAGAGCATCTGGGGAAAGATATATGGCTTCAAAAAAAGGTTACAAGGTTTGACATAGGACTGGGAGTCTGAGTCTGAATTCCATTGTGTCACTAAGGACCAGATCCACAAAGGTATTTAGGCTCCTAACTCAATGGAATCTAGGCGCCTAAATATCTTTGTGGATCTGGACCTAATTCACTGACTGACTTTGGATATGCCACTTACAGCCTTGTGATTCTCAAGGTGTGGAGCATGCACAGCTCCTCTTGACTTCAGTGGAGCCTTTGGGCAATCAGCTCAAGTCAATCGTTTCTTTGTGACTCAGTTTCATCATCTGAGGATCAGAGTATTCTGAAGTGGTTTTTAAGATCCTCAGTGACAGGCACTGGAGAAGCACAAAGTATCAAGATAGATATTAGAGAAGTTGTTCAATTGCAGATTTATTTTGCTTTGCACAAGCCATTCCATTCATAGAAAAAAAATGAATTAAGACAAAGTTGCTGAATTATTAAAATATAACGTAGCACCAATTTAAAGGCAGCAAACAGGCCTGCAATGTGCAGGAGGTCAGACTAGATGATCACAAGGGTCCCTTCTGACCTTAACGTCTATGAGTCTAGGCATGTGACAGGGATTGCAGCGAAGCAACTGGGCCACACCAGAGAATCACAGCATCAACTGGCACCAGTGGGCATAGGAATCAACTCTGGGTGCTCCAGGGCTGGAGCACCCGCAAGAAAAAAGTGGGTGCTCAGCATCCACCAGCAGCCCCACTGGTCAGCTCCTCTCCCTCCCCCAGTGCCTCCTGCCCACTGGCAGACTCCACCAATCAGCTCCTCCCTGCCCTCCCAACGCCACGCCCTGCCACAACCAGCGGCTCAGTGGTGTGCAGGAGACACTGGGGGGTAGGGGAGGGAGGGAGGAGTGAAGGCAGGGCACACTTAGGGGTGAGCAGGTAGAATGGGGCCAGGAAGAGGCAGAGGATGGGGTGGAATGAGGGCAGGGCCTGGGACAGAGAGGAGGTTGAGCACCCTCGGGAAAGTGGAAAGTTGGTGCCTGTGCCAGGGGTGTTTTGAGATTCCTTATCAGAGAAGAGGAAAGACCAGCCCCATATCCTTGGCTCGTAGTGACTGTAATGGGAGAGGGTAGACTCAGTGAGAGTTACCACTACCCAGATCATCCTAGAAGGGCTCTCTCTTTCCTCCTTCCCTGGTCTCCTGCAATCCAACACTGCTATCTTGCATGCAGCCAGGATACCCTTTGCATAAATGTGATTCACATCTCATATTTTCCCTCAGTAGCCAATTCTAATCATTCTGTTTGGAGCAGGAGGTTCTGTCACATGCAATATTCAGCCGACTGTATAAAATGTCTGTTTCCTTGCTCAGTGTTTAGAATGTTTACATTCCTGCACAGGGAAGTATAAAGGGAAAGATACATTACTAGTGTCTGCAAAGTAAACCTACGCATGTTCTGTGCTGAGACTCAGAGAAGGTTTCTGTGTCTCAGTGGAAAGGTAAAGGAAAATAGGTTTGTTTCTAAGGCAATAAAAAATATTTGGTTCCTTATTTTCTTTTACGTTGTCTGTTATTGCATTGAAACTCATCTGGTATTTACCAGGTCATAAAAAGGGCAAAACAAGCTGCTCTTCACTGGGAACAGCTTTAATACTCTAGTTTAAATCAACCATACCAGCTAGGTAGATGAAAAATAGGCCGGAAAAGAAGTCCTTCCAAATGCATGCAGATTAAGCCTCGGAATTTAAATAAAGGGAAAAACTCATACAGGTCTGTCGTATCTTATGTGCATTTAACATGCGCGAATTCAGCTTTATGCAGTTGGCAAAAACAACAAAAAAAAGAGACATATAATAATTTAGATACTGTTCCTGTTGTGCAGGCGATTCTGCCCGCCATTGAACTCAATGTAATTTGACTATACGCGGTTTTCGCTTTACGCGTTGACCGCGGAACATAACTCCACCGCAAGATGAGACAGACCTGTACTGTAATCATCTCTGGGCTGGATTCTGATCTAATTTACACTGGTTTAAATGAGGAGAAACTCAAGTAAATTAAATGGAGTTCTGCTAGTGTATGAACCTCCCAAACTGGTGGATAACAGAGTGACAAAAAGCACTTTAGACGTGAATAAAATACAAAATAAAAATAAAAAAATAAAATTGAGAAACTACAGATGGTTGGAAACAGAATTTTCCAGCTTGCAAACATATAGATTTTTCAGTGTTTAGATGCTACAGTGATGGGTGTTGTAGAGATATGATTAGACAGGTTAGATGAGATTAGGTAGACAGCTATTCTGTAGTGGTTTACATCTCTGAACCATTGTATGAACATTAACTATTTAAGAGCAAGCTCACCTCCTGCCCAGTGCACCCATGCAGAGATATAAGGGAGCTGACAGGACACAGAACTGCAGGTAAAGCACACTCCATGAGGCTGCTATTGCTGCTGCCATGCAGGTAAGCACACAGAGGAGACAGGTAGGGAGGAGACAAGCAAGAGTGGGGAATAGCCAGAACCTTGGCTTCTCCCCCCATGCACCAGTCAGAAGAATTGAGCTGCACAGAGAGGGAAACCATTGCTCATGCCAAAGATTGTTCATGCCTGGAGCAAAACGGGAACCTGGAATCAAACTGTGACTCTCAGTCAGTATTAGTACCTTGATCTGCCCCTGGGGTGCTACAACTAAGCACCCCCTGCTTAGTCTGAGCAGATTGTAACGTTACAATAAACCAGGGGACAGCAACCTATAGCTCATGTGCCAAAGGCGGCATGTGAGCCGATTTTTGTTGGCACGTGGGGCAGGCTGAGTGGCTCATCCTGCCACCGCTCTGGGGTTCCCACTGCTGGCCCGTTGCCAGCTGGTATCCTGCCACTGGTCCCATTCAGCACCCCCTGCTGGCCTGGGGGAAGGAACCCTTGACTGGCAGTGGGCTATGACCACAGCTGGCAGGAGTCGGTGGCCGAAATCCCAGAACGGCAGCAGGCTGAACCGCAAGCCCACCACCACTCTGGGGTGTCCACCGCCGGCTCCTGCCAGCCGGGGTCCCACTCAGCGCCCGCTGCAGGCCTGGGTGAAGGAACCCCAGGCTGACAGTGGGCTAAGACTCCGGCTGGCAGGAATTGGCATCTGAAACCCCAAAGCAGGGGCTGGCAGAGACGCTCAGCCCACCACTGAAACTCCAGAGTGGGGCGAGCTGACCCACTCAGCCCGCCGCCGCTCTGGGGTTCCGGCTGCTGGCCTCCTGCCAGACAGGGTCTAGGCCTCTGGCCCTGCTCAGCCTTACCAGCCACTAGTTTTACTCACCTCAGCTGCCGATCTGGGATTCCAGCCGGTTAACAACTGATCACTCAGAAGCCTGTGTGCAGCTTAAAGTATCCAAATATGTGCCACCAGACATTGGAAACTCAGCAAGGAAAAGCAAGGGCAAGGATCACACTCAATTAATAAGACCTGCATTTTAATTTAATTTTAAATAAAGCTTCTGAAAGATTTTGAAAACCTTGTTTATTTTATGTATAACAGTAGTTCAGTTATATATTATAGACTTATAGAAAGACCATCTAAAACACGTTAAACTGTGTTACCGGCATGCGAAGCCTTAAATTAGAGTGTATACATGAAGACTCGACACACCGCTGCTGAAAGGTTGCCGACCCCTGCAGTTCTCACAGCACATATCTGAGATAGTAAGTCCCTCCCTCGATTGAAATTAAGAGTTCAAGGAGGATGGTTGCTGTTGACAGGGTTTGAAAATCATTTGGAAGGAAAAGTGGATGTGAGCAAATTCTGGAAGGGGACGTTGGGAAACAGTTTAGAGGAGATGAACCTGAGGCTTCCAGCTTTTAAAGTGGATGCTGAAATGAATTATAGGGGAACTTGGTAGACAACATAAATATAGAAATTGCTAACACTTTCCTTTATAAAATATTTTGAGTCCCTTTTTTGGTCATAATTTCTGTGCAATCTGAATAAACTTTCATGGGGGAAAGACAAAGTGCTCACCTAGCCTGAGGGCTTTCCCCTTGCCAAATATCAAAGACCTGCTCCAAACAAAAGATATGAGATTCTGTTCAGCTTTCATTGAGTTATAAACTGTTAAAAATCACCATTTCTCTCTCTCTCACATTTGTGTCTTGGCCAAAATACTAACTGAACATGTTAACCTTCTAAGGCTGGACTCATGTTGCAAAAGTTGCTGCAAAAGCAGCATGCACTATAATGGGAGTTGCCAAAGCAGTTCTAGTGGCAGAAAAGGGGGAAAGAACTAGGCTGGGCTTCTCCCTAAACCTCACACATGACCTCAGTGGTGCATCCTCCCCATTCTGGAGGCATCATATGGGTCAGGAATTCCTCAAATCTCAAGAATCATGGGGAGAAGAAAGAACTGGTTAGGAGTCATGATCACTGCATATCACAATATAAGTATATGATACAATATATAATACATAATTGCATGACTATTTACTATATTTTCCGTAGGACCCCTGTGCACTGAATGAGCAGGGTGGCTGCCAAAGGGGGAAGAATTAAGATTTTATGGTTGTGCCAAGTGCAGAATGTGGATCAGATCAGACTAGTATTGATTAGACTCATAGATGCCGACTCTAGGACTGGAGCACCCATTGAAAAAAATGAGGGGGTGCTCAGCACCCACTGGCAGCCAGCTCCCCGCTTCTCCTACTAACCCCAGCACTGCCTGCCCCCACCAATCAACTCCTCTCCTTTCCTCCGAGCACCTCCTGCCTGCCATGTCAGCAGTTTCGCAGCAGGCAGGAGGTGCTGGGAGGAAGGGGGAGGAGTGAGGACGGGGTATGCTCAGGGGAGGGGGTGGAATGGGAAGGAAATGGGGACTTGTAGGAAGGGATCAGGTGGGGGTGGGGCCTGAGGCAGAGTGACGATGGGAAAAGGCAGGGTGGGAAGTTGGGAGAAGGGGGTGAGGGTCAGGGCCTGTGGTAGAGCAGGGGGCTGAGCACCCCTCAGACTTGGAGGAAGCCTGTGCCTCTGATGAGACTGACTATCAAAAGTTACAGAACACCAAATGCTATCTAGGATGGAGCTCTGAGGAATCAACAGATACAAAGTCACTACCAAGAAGAAGTTTTGCAGAAAACAAAGACCAAATGACTTTGGAACATCCAAAAGATACTATCAATTTAAAAAGCACAAAAAGATCAGCAAAAGAGAAAGATCAGCAACAGAGAAAAAGTAATATTGAAGAATATATACAGTTTAGCAAAGTCTGAATGGCTGAATGAGAAATGCAAATAAGTTGAACAACTGGCTAAAGAGAACAAATTAAGATGTTTCAAAAGATAAAATCCTTTAATTACTCAAAAGGACAAAAATGAATAATATTTGACAGACTCTAAAGATAAGAATAAAGATGGTGATAATGTATCAAAGCATTATTTGGTGATGATAGGCCTGAAAACAACCTCATTTGGAGGTCAATCAGGTAAGCTCACCAATAGTGGATGAAGAAATAATTTAAATAATATCATCGACTTTATTCAACATTTATAGCAAGGGTTTGATGAAACTAATTGAAGAAACACAATAAGGTATTAAGTTGAATGGAAAAAGGGTGAATATTTGCTATGCTGATGGCAAAGCTGTTGGCTGAGTTAGAAGATCTGATGAGGTTAGTGGAGATTTGTAACATCCTTCTCTTTCAGAGTTAAGGGTGCCCCTTTCTGATGATGTCAGGTAGTCAACATTGCCTCTGGAAGTTAATTGTGTGGCCTGACCTGTGACCATACAAGTTAGCTAAATAGCAGTTCAGGTCACCAGCAGGAGGTTCTGTGTTAAATTACAGCTGTGAAACATGGATATTCAAACAATGGTAATAAAGAAACTACAGTCCTTCAAATTATGGTGCTATAGAAGAATTCTGAAATATCATGGCTAGATCACATACCCAATGAAAAAGTGTTGAAGATTAATTAAACTCAGGAAACAACAAAGATTTTTCTGAAAAGAAAGATTCAAATTGCGGGGTACATTTTAAGATGTTCAGCTGGAGATATATGTTTACAAGCGTTGGAAGGGACAGTTGATGTCAGAAGAGAGTGAGGTAGAAAAAGAAGATCTTGGATGGATGAAGCGGTGTCCTAGGTGGACCAAGAGAGATTTGCAAAGAGATTAGCAGAGGGTGATACAGAATGGGCTACCATGGTTGTAAGCTTCCAGGAATGGAGACGCTAGACAAGAAGAAGAAGAAGAAGTGTAAAACTGGTATTTCCTAACTTTTGAATGCTTGACCTTGTAACCTAATTAATATTAATTTAATAAAATTTTTGTACGTGTTTTATTATTTAGATTGTGATAGCACACAAAGGCCCCAGTCAAAATCAGAACCTTTGGTGCAAAGTGCTATACAAAAACTTAGAAGACACAAACCATCTAGGATACCTTTCAGTCTAAGGGAAACCCAAATGAGCTTCTGCCCTAAGAGAGACTGAGACAAAGGTTTTTTATGAATTTGTTATGCCAAATGCATGAGACTTTGTAAGTCTGATTTAGTGTGAACATGTTCTTCTAGCAAAGATTTAGAAGCAGATAGCAGACAACAGCACAACTCATGATCAAACTTGTGAGTACCCTCCCCTTCACACACACACAAAGCTTTGCACTGTTCACAGTATCAACTGTAACAAGAAAGCCCCTTTCTATGCCCTTAAGGAAGAACATGATAGCTACTTATGGCATTTACCCATTACCTAGCTGCAAATACATCAAATTAATATTAAAGAACAAGAGACATGCCAAACTATGAAAAAAATAGCTATTTAGCTATAATCGTTATAAAACAGTTTTCATGTCCCAATAAGCTGTGCATAAGCTGCATTGCTTTAGTGGAAGCATGCGGAGACATTTGTGTATCTCCTGGTTTGGAGTTTCTACACATCTGCTACTGCACTCTACTATAGGATAAAGCTTACAGTTGCTTATCTCCGATGATCAGTGGATAGGGCTCCTTCCTGTCCCTTCCCTACCACTTTGGGGACTTGTAATCCTCTCAGTTACACAAGTGGATCTTCATTCCACTATTCTGCATGCAATATTTTACAAGCATATTCCTTGCATAGTTAAAGGGCCATCACACAGAGGTCTTATGGAGAGCAGCATATTGGAATTGAGATCTGCTGGTCAGTGTGCTGTAAAAAGCTAATATTTGCATACTTCTCGTGTTCTGCTGCCAGGATACTTCACCTCTGATCCTATGCACGTGCTTTCCCTAAAGAAGGAGAACAAAATGTAGCCCTGCTACATAAAAAAAATCCCACGACTAAAACCACAGAATCTCATTGCTTGAGGATACGTTATGAGGCAAGATGGAGATACATGCAAGAAACAATAAAGAAAGAAACAAAAAAATCACAAAAAGGAGGAAGCAAAGATCAATAGTAAAAAGTCAAGGATGGATAACAAAAAAATGAAAAAAAGATAGCTGCTCTGTGGCTTAACGTAGTTGAAGCCCTGCAGCTAAAAACATTGATCTTATCTTTCTCCAGTTACATTTATCATTCATTTTACTCATTAACCGCTAAGGCAGATTCAACAAAATCTAAGCCAGTAAATGAACTCTAACAAATAGCTTCCTAAGAAGACTTGATTTAATTAGGAGACAAGGTATATTATTCTACCTTAATGGACTTCCTATTCTAAACAACATTCTGTCATTTTTCTGCTAGTCAAGATAACCCACCTGCTGTTTATATGTCTACAATCCATAAGGGCAGGTATTCTAAGATATCTGTTATTAATTCATATTGGAATTCTTCAAAATTCCACTAATCGTGGACCAGATCCAAAACCCATTGAAGATGGTGGGAATCTTTCCATTGACTTGAATGGCCTCTGGATCAGATCCTGGGTTAGAAGTCAGTATAATTTGTTGTATGCATTCCGGAGACGAGTGCCCAAAGTTACAGGTATTCTGTATGAAAATGAGCTGAGTTAACAGATTCATATGTACTAGAGAAGGATCAAACCATATGAAAATTGTAAGATCATCAAACGTGGTGTAAACTGAGAAGTACTGGCGCATATTCAGAGCATGTATCTTGGCCATGTTGTTATTGTTCCATGCAGGGCCAGCTCCAGGCACCAGATGAGAAAGCATGTGCCTGGGGCGGCACATTGTAAGGGACGGCATTCCGGCCAATCTTGGGGCGGCCAGCCCAGCCCTAGAGGGATACGGATCCTGGCCGGGAGTGGGGGGGGGGGGCAGGAACTAGCAATCCCCACCATTCATCGTGCTGCTGGGCTTCCCAGGACACACCACTCCCCGCCGCCTGCACCAGCCTCCGCCTCCCGCACCGCTATGAGCCCGGCCTGGTTGAGGCACCTTTAAAGAAGCAGCTGAGCCACCACCTCCTGCAGCCCCTGAGCACCAGAAGGAGGGAGGGTTCTGCGGCGGCCCAGCAGGCAGCGGAGGGAGGGTTCTGCGGCGGCTCAGCAGGTGGCAGTGGCAGGGACGGTTCTGCAGCAGCCCGGAGGGCACCGGAGAGAGGGAGGGTTCTGTGGCGGCCTGGCTGCCAGTGGAGGGGCGGGCCCCATTTATCCCGACGCCTTTTGCACTGTGCCGAGCCCCTCTGCAATGCCGGCCCCACGCAGAGGTCGCAGGCCCCAGCCAGCGCTGCCTATGTCAGCCCCCTCACAGCCTGCCCAGCTGGGAGAGGCACCCCAAGGCCGGACGGGGGAACCCCTCTCACCCGACTGTGAGTGGGCTGCAGTGCCTGGCTTCCCATGGGCGGAGGGAGCTCGCAGGTGCTGCCCTTCACCGCCCTGTGAGCCGCCTTGACTGCCCTCCACGAGCTCCCTGCGGCTGCTGGTTTTTTTTTTGCTTCGGCTGCCTTTTTTATTTTTTGCCTGGGGCAGCAAAAAAGCTAAAGCCATCCCTGGTTCCATGGCTGTTTGGTGGCATGCTAAAAATTCATTGGTGGGGCATTCCTGTTCCTAGTGGCAGATGCTGTTTGTCTCATAATCACAAGGCAGTTGGCATTAGTTAATAATACCCTTATTGGCAGTCTAGGGGAGGGGTCAAGAGTTGAATGGGCTTGTAGACTGATCTTGGTGAGGTAGCAAGGTGAAGTTTGAATAAATAGCAGAGTTCACAGTCATCCCACCACTCCCCTGCCACTGCAATCCTTCAATGGCCCAACCTCCCTTTTCCTGGTCATTGTGCTTGTGCTCTCCTGTGACAGGAACCCCGGGGTCCAGCCTGGGAGTGTAAGGCCACGGTGCCTCCTTAACTCTTCCCCCACCTGGGCTGTCTCTCATAATGCCCTGCTAGTGACAAGCAGCAAACCTCTCCAGGCGCTGTGATCACTCAGCACAACCTATGTGGAGACCCAACACCCAGCTAGATTGCATGAATGCTCCCAGAGCCACTCATGAACATGAACTCATGAGCTCAGACAGAAAAAGGCACCAGCCAAATCCCCCCAGCTCCCAGTCTTGTACCTCAGGAATATACCGTCTTGCACTGCTCCAGACGAGCAATGCAGATTTATTAATTGGTCCACCACTTTATCAGTGGAAAGTGGATATACATCAGCCTTTGCAAAACCTGAGCAGATCTGCCACACACTTCACACAAGCTCACTGGTAAAGATAAACAGTAAAACAAATTTATTGACTACAAAAGATAGATTTTAAGTTATATTAAATGATAGGCCAAAAAATCAGAATTAGTTCCCAAAAGAAACAAAATATAAGCACGCAGTCTAAAATCTTGACCCTATTAGACTGAGCAACATCTAGATTAAGCAGTTTTTCTTACCTCACTGGTTATTACAGTTCATGGGCCAGTCCCCTCAGTTGGAGTCTTCAGAGTGTCCTTGTTGCTTGCAGTGTAGGGGAGGTGGGACGAGAAAGGCCAAGCATGGGTCCCCCGTGTTTGGTTTTATACCCTCAGTTCATGTGCTTGGAAAACACAAGTCCAGGTATGGCTGGGTGGGCATTGCTTAGTCTCCAGGCAAGGTTGAGCAATTCCCCTGGTGTGACCTCATGCAGGTGAGTCATTGAATTGTAACTCCCTTGGAAAATGATTGTTGATGGGTTGTTTGACACCCTGCCGGGTGTTGGTTACTTTCCTTGCTGTTGCCTCTGGAAAGCTAATATCTGGCTGATTCCCCAATTTACAGCATGTTTTAGTGACAACCATACTACACAATTCTCATATTTTCATATGCATTCATGATACACATATTGTGACAAAGTTCCTCCTTTACCTTGGTGGGTCCTGCGCTTCTTGGCAGATTTGCTCACCTCAGTGATCTTCCCCACAGTCTGGGTCAGCTCCTCCTGTGTCTGATCAGGAGTTGGGAGGTGTAGGTGGAACCCAGGCCCGCCCTCTACTCTGGGTTCCAGCCCAGGGCCCTGTGGATTTTAGCTGTCTATAGTACCTCCTGTAACAGCTGCATGACAGCTACAACTCCCTGGGCTACTTCCCCATGGCCTCCTCCAAACACCTTCTTTATCCTCACCACAGAGTGGTCTGCGGGAGTCCCAGGTCGGAGACTCACTGGACTCTACGGGGAGAGTTGGCTGGATCCTGCACGCTGCCGGCGAGTGGTTGGCTCTCCGTATCTCATAGTCCAGAGCTACTTCAGGAGTAAGGACCGCTTTGCTGCCTGTGTACGGGCTTACCTCGACGGTCTACGAGAGGGCCGCCACGCCCACACCTCCACCCCGGGCCCCTGGACATTTTATAGGGCCCTGCCCTGACCAATGGCCCCTCCCTTTCGTCTGCCAGCGGCTGCACGTGATGCGCCGGTTCTGTTCCCGACCGCCCAGGCAATCTGTCCGCTCTGCTCCACACCCTTCAGTACCTCGCGCCTCGTCGTCCCGCCCATCAAATGCGGACTTTCCCTCTCGAGGGTAGCAGCCCGGTGGCACTACTCTGCCCTGGTCCCCGGAGCCCTGGATTCAGTTAGCGGCTCTTCATTGGCCGTGAGCACGTTGTTACTGGCCGGTTCACCCTGTCCCACACCTGCCTTCGTGCGTGAACGAGCCCTTGCACGTTATCGATGCCAGTTGCCCACTGTTTCCGCTCCTCTTGAATATCTTTTTAGTTTCTGGTTGCTTTTCCCTCCCTTTTATCTATGCCTCCCTCCTTGCCCCGAACGCGGATCTCCTTCCTCACCTCCTCTTGGCCTGGCCAACCGCCATCTACAACACGGGAGGGAGTTGGCCAAGAATCTGCGGGACTGTAGGGCCTTTTCTTCCGCGTCTGTTAAGCTCAGGCGGCGTTCTGGCGGTGTCACTAGTTCCTCTGGGCGGTGTCCACTGGCTCCCTTGACGCCTTTGAGGAGCAGTGGGCGTTGTCCGGGGTTCTCTGCTCGGTTTCCCCATCCGGTTCCCATAGTTTAGCCCTATGACCTCACTCCTGATCCTGTTTTTTTCATTCGTTGTCCCACGTAATTATTTGGTGTTCTAGCCCTGTGGATCCTCCCCTTAGGCTGGGGGGAGGTCCTTTAGAAGTGGGCGGGCTTTGCCCGCCCACCCCTGGGATGCCAATAGGCTAACAAAGCTGTTTCTCAGTACTTTACTGTAGCCATCTGCCCTTGCACCATCACAATATATAGCTTGAAAAATGACTTTCAGCAGATCATAACCTTTCCCCGATACCTTTCAGGGCATGCTTTATATGTAAGATCACAATTATATAAACATGAGGAACATGGGGGTTACAGGATGCTCCCCCAAGGTAAAGAATGTCACACCTCCCTCCTTTCCTGTCTCCTTTCTCCCTCCCTAACCCTCAAGAGAACCCCTTTACTCGCTTCCCTTTCTTACTCATTGTCACCATGCCTCAGGGGTCACAGCTGAAAATAACCAGATTCAGGATAAACTGCTGAGAAATGGGACAGACCCACCCCAAACTGGTGATTATTCTTCCATAAGATATATCAAGCCAATAACAAAAGTAAACTTCTGTCTCACCACATCGGTTAACAAGAAGTCAGAAATGGAGTCTCCTTAGGCATTCCAGCACTTCTTTCATCACACAAACACTAGACTTACGATGAGTGGCTATTTAAAACCAATTTCACCAAACAAAGGGTCCATCTAGTCCCAAGAGATCAACCACACAGCCAGGTCAATAAATAACTCAGAGCTTACCCAATAATCACACTGTTGCCAATCCTTTAATATCTTATATTTAAAGGTTTATTTAGAAGAGAAAAGAAAGAGGAGAGAGTTAAGATGGTAAAGGAAAACAAATACGCACACTCTTTGCAAAGTTCTTGTATTAAGTTTGAAGCAGTGATGGAATAAATTATTGGCTTGTAAAATTTCTGGTAACTTCCAAAATAGTGGAAGGTTCTCAGTGCAATGCTCCTTTTAGCGTAAGTCCATAGTCCAGTGATCAGAGCCAGAAAGAGGCAAAATGGAGATGGTTCCATGATCTTCTCTCATGTGGAGGGAGCTTCACCGTCCCAAACAAAGCCCCTAGCACAGTCTGTAGAAAAGATGACACAAGATGGAGTCCAGGGTCACATGATCAAGTTACATGCCCTTACATGTTTTGATGACTCACAGGAGGAACCATTACACATATTTTAGCTAAAGCATCCACAGGAAGGCTCATCAGGTGGGAACAAACTTCTTCTACGGTTCATTGTAAGTGTTCATTAAGTGTTCTTTAATGAGCCATCAATTTGAATGGTCCAGGCTGGCCAGACTAGATATAAACTATCTTATGGGTTTTACCCCAGGAGCAAACACATTGAAAATACAGATACAGAATATAATCAATATTCATAATTTCAGATACAAAAATGATACATGCATATAAACAGGATAATCATATTCAGCAAATCATAACTTCTCCATTGACACCTTATATATAATACTTGGTATAGGATTTGTTGCAATTATCTAACAGTGACAATATTAATGATATACTGGGTCATGTTTCAATCATTATCACAATCTGGGGTTCAATCCAGACCAGTAACGGGTTGTGTCACCAACTGCTCTGAAACCCTGCTTGTCTCACAATGCTTTGCTGATGCAGCTCCCAACTTGGGTCACTTACAAACAGCTGGCCAGCATGCAGGTCACATCCCTGGAGTGTCTATGTATAGCCACCGTCCTGGTCCAGCAACACTGACCCCAGCAGCCTGTCAGCAACACACCAGCCACACTCTGGATTCCAACAGTCTTGGGCCACGTCTAGACGACGCGCCATATCGACGCGTTAAAATCGATAGCTCGGGGATCGATATATCGCGTCTCATCTAGACGCGATATATCGATCCCAGAGTGCGCTTAGATCGATTCCGGAACTCCACCAAGATGAACGGACTTCCGGATTCAACATGGCGAGCCGCAGACATCGATCCCGCGCGGTGAAGACGGGTGAGTAAATCGATTTTAGATATTCGATTTCAGCTACGCTATTCTCATAGCTGAAATTGCGTATCTAAAATCGATTTTATCTCGTCGTGTAGACCTGGCCTCAGTTACTACGTACAGGATGACCCCAACATACACCCATTTCCAAATATTCCTCAAAAACACATCTTCCGCACTGTCCAGGATTATCTTGAACAGTTCAGATAGTAGAGGCCCATTGCCCTGCAATGGGGTCAATTTATAATAGTTTGCTACTTTAACTGGAGCTACCAAATGATTCCGTTTAAACCCAACACTGAATTCATTTTAATTAAAGCATAAAATGAGATTATTTAACTTCAAAGAGAGAATTTTTAAGTGAGTACAGGAATAAGATACTAAAGTCTGAAATGGCTATAAGAGAAAAAGATAAAACTCTTTATAATAACTCCTACTTAACAATCTGGACTTGATTCAAGGTAAGATCCTTACCACATGTTCCCAGCAACAGGGCAGAGGAAATTCTCATGTTGGAGTCCCTCCCAAAGTACAAAATCTGGTTCCTTTGTCGTCTTAAGTGAAAGAGTTTGTGTCTGTGTGAGAAAGAGAGAGGCAGACTGACTGACTGACACGTTTTTGGCCCTCACTTTTATAATCCAGCCCCCCATTGAAATGGTTTCCTCTGAGGATTACCCCTCAAAGCAAAGTTTGTTCTAATAGTAAAGAAGGCAATGTGAAATCTGCGGGTGAAGGTGCCCCCACGTTCTTTCTTCTCCCATGTATGTTGAAATGCAGATTTGCCTGGTCTCTCTCTTGCTGTCTCAAGAACCCTGTTAACTACTTATATGTATGTTGAGGTAAACACACATTCCTTTGTTTAAGATAGACCTGCTTAACCACTCATGCCAAATATAGGCTATGGGGGTCTGAGCTGTGTCACCAGCATCATACAGGGGGGAAGTTCATAACTTTACATGTAATATTACCACACACATTTCACCATGATATTATTGACTAGTGAGTTATTAGTTTTCCAATGATACCTCATGAGGCATATTTTTTGCAAAGATTATTACAGTAGTGTATAGGGTGTGACTATAGGGTGCATTTGGTCACACACCTGTATGATTTCAGTTGGAACCTCCGGGTATCACTGGTATTTCAGTAGTGCCTGGATGACCCAACTAAAATCAGAGACCTATTGTGCTAGGGGCTCTATAGCTAAGAGATATGCTTTTCAGGGCATGGATTAACCATATAAACAAATAGGAAGAAGAAAAAAAGTGGGAAACAAGGGCATAGAGAGGGGAAGTGACGTCCCCAAGGTCACACGGCAGATGAGTGGTGAATCCAGGGAGAATCCAGGAATCCCAAACCACAATCCAGTGGCCTAGCCACTGAACCACACTGCCTTACAATTCTTCTCATGGTTTCCCTCCCCCATCACATAAAAAGCTTACTCATCCCAGAAAAATCCTCAATATTAGCTTGATCAATGATTCAAGATTCAACTGCTTTCAGTGGGTCAAAATATGTCCATGTTGTTTGTAGGCCTGTTTCCACTGAAGAAAAAGAAGGCGAGGTCAAAGTTCCAGAAGTATCAATTGACCTTTAATGCTCTGAACCATACCAATCAGTATGTTTCCTTCACAAAACCTGGAATTTCTATAGACTGATGTTGACTGACAGATATCCAGAGTTCTGGTAAGAGATTGCTATTTGTCCAGGTTTTTTTTGGAAATAGTTATATTACTGACACCATGGCTTTTTCCATTATGAATCAAAATACAACAATCATCTAGAAGACTCAAAATAGCATTCAATAATACTCCACCTAAAAGATACAAATGTACATGAAGAGGCCAATGTCAGAGGAGTCATGATATTTTTTATTGACTATCCTTCTCCTCTGCAGCCCTTAAAATACATTTCTGTTCCTACGAGTTTTGCAAACCATTGTTTATATGCACAAGCTTCCTCTAAAATTAGTAGACCTGGTCAAAGTTTTTCAATAAAATAGTTTTCTGTCAGAAAATGCTGATTCAACAGAATAAAAACATTCCACGTGAGCCTGTCAATTCCATCAAAACTTTCAAGGAAAATAAGCAGCTGCCCAGGTGGCTGCCGAACACCTGGTTGCTAAGCTGCCCAGTCAATTTGTCAGCTGCCTGGCCTGCCATGGGCTGGCTTCCCAGCTGCCTGGCTGTTTGGCCAGCCCTCTGGTTGGCTTGGTCTTCAGCTTCCCCACTGCCCAACTCTCTGGATGCTCATCTGTCTACCAAGCGTCTCAGCTGCCCATTGCTCAGCTTGTATGGAGGCTGGATCCCTGGGTGCTTGGCCAGCTGCCTGGCACGTACACATGCATCAAAATGGCTTGTTCCATTTCCCTGGAAGTTCTGCAATGTCAGTGTTTCATTCCAAGGCAGAACTAAACAAAATGTCAATAACCCAGAATCACCTATAAAATTGAAATTCCATTTTCTGGATAGCACTAAAAATTATTAATACATCAGCATGATTTGTCTAAGGCTTGTGGCAAGTTGTCAGCATTTCCCTCCACCCTGCAAATGCTATGTGTAACTTTTTTTTTCATTTCCTTCTCCTATGCATTTGTTCTACCATATGCAAAACATGGCACAGATTCCGTTCTTCGCGGTTTAAAAGATGAAAGAATAATTAAGCCTTTGTCAACAATCATTTTAGCTTACATCTTGGAGGAAAAGCCAATTTTAAAAATGCCTGAAAGAAAATATGATCTCAGCAGAGAGCATTTCCTCAGAGCAACGTTATGTGGACCTGATCCTGTGACTTTTCCCATGTGGCTAGGTCCCTTAAGGTCCATAGGATTATTCCCAAGTGGGTTTTATCATCAGGCCAAGAGCTGCATGATCATATGATTATATACAGTGCATAAGGTAAGGCAGGTACTTAGTATAAAAGAATTAAACCCTCAAATCCAAGGGACTTTCAATAAGTGTTGGGATCCTAAATATCTTAGGTGCCTTTCAAATTAGTAAAAGTAACTTGCATGCATTCTTTCTTTTTTTAACTGTATCAGATAATTTTCATTATCATTTCCAATGCCCTGTATGTATTGAAAATCAGCGTAGCATTTTACATGTTTATATCCATGTATGTAGTATAGAACATGACAGCTGTCTAAATAAATAGATGGGCAAGGGTTTCTTAACATTTATAGCAGGTCAACCGCACAATGGAATATCACTTGTCAAACAATATACTACACATACAAGATTATTGACCAAAAGTCTCTTTCATAGTCCGTCTCAAGGGTGGTGAAGCGCATATACCCACCCCAAAGATGTGCCTCTCATGCAGTCACACATTACAGGCAGAAGTAACTATTATATTTGACTGCAATAAGAAACATCATTATTGTATAGGTTGGATTCTTGAAGTCAAAGGGAGTTTTTTCAGCAAATTCATCAGATTTGAATCAGGGACCTATAAAGGTTCTTATTGTGAGGGGACAGGAGTTTTTATCAGGAATCAGAATTCATCCAGCCAGTCACATTTATTGCATCTACCATACAATGGCTCCTTCAGTACTTATAAAGTGACCACTCAGACGATCCCCAATATATGCTGCAGTGAAATTACCTACTACTACACCCTTAACGCAACTCTAAAATCAGCATTTAAAAGTCGGGTGATACAGTTGTAATCCAAAAAGGATTAAGGATGTGATTATTTTTCAGGATTTAAATTAACATGTCATTTACAGCATCTTAACATGGCCTGTATCCTGCAAGCTGGATATGCAGCGATATTTCATTGGGACAAGGGCTAGGGCAAGGGTCTTTCTGTGCAGATCCCTGTTGCAATGGATGGGGTCTGCATGGGAATAAAGTCCTGCAGACAGAGAGCAGCTTTCAGGCTCAGGGTCTATGTGAGCAACAGTCATGTGCCTGCTCCCAGTAATTTCCTCCCCACTGAAGCCCTAACGTATTTGGTTTAGGAAACTGAAGACCAAATAATGTATCTTTGATACTTTAACTCCTTCTCCTTTATTTGAGTTCTCAAGTGTAAACTTCACTTTTCTCTTAAAGTTGTATTTTTGTATGGACTATACATGATTCTTAAAGAATAACTGAGCCAAAGCTGATTTCACCTTTAAGTCAAATGAATTTAGGCAACAGATACTATTTATTTTAATATTCTCATATCTTCTCCCACTGCTTGACTTGTCTGGCATAAGATTAACTTTTCCATTGTTACCTGCCAGCCAATTTTACTTCTTTCCTTAGGACATATGGTGAAATTTTTGCCCAGTTACATGGCAGATAAAACAGTACTTTCCAAAGTGCAGTATGAAGAAAACAATTGTATTTCTCCCCCTTCCCCTTCATTCTTCATATATATGCATATGGAGATCTGTTTTAACTATAGATTTGAAGTGAATCATCTGTTTAGAGCCTTGCCCCATTCTTGTTTAAGCTGTTTCTCCATATACAGTAATGCCAGATCTCTATTTAGATGTTTCATGCAGATGTGTATTTGCAAACTTGTTGTATCATGATTTCCCTAATCTTAATGCTAGAGCAGGATGGTGCCAAGGTGCATGTATATGCAGGTGAGGAATATAATAAGCTGCAAAGTGCCAAAGGAAAACCACAGGGGGAAGAAAAGTCAAACATTTTCTATAAAAGAACACCATGTGCTAGAGGGTGGAATCTTTCAGAACCGAGTGTATGCTACACAAAACGTTCAGGCATGGGGAAATGAATAGCATTGGTTTTGATAGTTAAGGGACTAAAGCAAAAAGACTTGAACTATGTTTGTGGAGTAACTCATTAACTTTCCCCCTGTTTTGATAGGGAAAGGTTATGTGAATTGTTGCTCTACTGGTCTTTCACAGCTGGTGCTCATGGTTTAAAACTCCCTCTGCTCAGCGTCATTAGAATGGTTATAGGACATCAGACAATGAGACTAAAATATGCATGGCTCCAATCAGCCTTAAGGCTTTTACACAGCAATAGGGAAACCAGCTCCAGAGGTGGGAAGGGATTGTCTCCCAGTCCCAAGCCTTCACCTATACATAGATGTTTGTAAACCTTAAAGTTTTTTGAATATGTTTCTTTTTTCTCACTTTCACATGCTTCTGCCATGCTGAGATCAGAACTAAAAAGACTAAATAACTTCAAGAAAGATTATTTATTTCTGAATCAGCAGCAGTGCCAGTGCCTACTGCAGCTCTTTTTTTAACCAAGTGTTTGCCCATGGATTGCTAACAGGAAAGCACAATGTAGTCTGCAAACACACACACACACACATACATACATATTTTCAAGACCACATTTTCTTATAGCTCTTCCCTTTGTATTCAGTCCCACTTCAAATTTTGGTGTCACGCAGTTCTGAACAGGCCAGAGAAACAGTGCACTTGACTTCCACTGTTGACTTGTAAATTCACTCTCTGTTTACATTTCCAGCTCCCTTCTTTGGTATGCATAGCATCCTTGGGAGTAAGGAAGCTTGAATCTCAGTGTTAGCTGTAGCAATCTCACTATGAATGCTGCTTAACAGAAGAACCAATGAAAGAGTTTTGCGCATACTGTAGTAATGTGTGATCAACATTCTGTCACAAACTCTTTGAATGAAATGAGAAATGTATTTGCATCAGATCACTCTCATTGATTCCAATGATATTTCTCGGGATTCAAGTGATGTTTGCAACACAAAATTTATCTTCTTGGAGTGCACTCTGTTATCATCCTGACACATTTTTAAGCAGCTAACAATGTCGTTTCTATCACCTGTTATATTTATTTTATTAATTGACAAATATATTTAATCCATGTTAGTAATTCTCTCATTAGGAACTTCTGCTGTTATCTGTTCAGATCTCACAGGTCAACTGGGTTTAGCTGGACTCAGTATTTGGATTGGAGGTGCTTCCCTCTGAATAGGCAAGTTTTAGTGCACTGGACTTTTGAAACTTCTTTTCCAATTAAGTGCAATACTTAGCTCTTGGCCATGTGAGTTTGTTTAATATCTCGTGGAGATCTTGCAAAAAGAGAGGTACTAGGTCTGCTGTCCTAGTCAAATTTCTGACCTAGTAATTACATCGTACCTACCTAAATTGATCTTGGACATTCTGTTGGGAACTATTTTTTTCAATTCCAAATATCGTGTTGTGTTCATGTAATTTACTCTATAGGCATGTGAAATCACCACTGTACATCAGTGGTAAAGTGTTAAATGAAAAACAAAGTATTCATAGGGTTTAAAGCCAGAAGGGAAGATTTGATGATCTATTTTGACCTCCTGTAGATCATAGTCCATTAAATTTCATTACATTATCCCTGTATTGAGCTCAATAACTTGTGTCTGTCTAATGTATATCTTCCAGAAAGGCATCCAGCCAATCTGAGGACAGCAAAAAGACGACTTCCCTACTTCCCTTGGTAACTCATTCCAATGTTCAAAATGTGAGCCTTATTTCCAATTTTCATTTGTCTGACTTCGCTTCCAGCCACTGGTTCTTGTTATCCCTTTCTCTGCTAGATTAAAGACTCCTTTAGTACTCAGAGTTTTCTTCCTGTGGAGGTACTTATACACTGTATTCATGGAGAGTGACCAGATGTCCCAATTTTATAGGCTTTTTCAGGGCTTTTTCTTATTTAGGCGCCTATTACTCCTCACCCCCTGTCCCAGTTTTTCACATTTGCTATCTGGTCAGCCTATATTCATGTCATCTCTCAGTCATCTTTTTGATAATTTAATCAGATGAGCCTCTTTAAATTTCTCATGGTAAGGCATTTTCTCCAGACTTCAATTCATTGTTGTGGCTTTTTTCTGCCCCCTGTCCAATTTTGTCAACATCCTTTTCAAAACATTTACATCAGAACTGTACACAGTATTCCAGCATTGGTTTCACCAATGACACATACAGAGGTAAAACCACTGTCCTGCCCTCACTGTTTGCTGTTTATATATCCAGCAATTGTATTAGCCTGTTTTGCCAGCGCATCACAATGGGAGCTCATATTGAGTTGCTTACCCAATGTGACCCCTAAAATCCTATCCAGAGCCACTGCTTTCCAGGATCCCATTCCCCATTCTGTCAGTGTGGTCTGTATTTCTTTTTTCTAGATATATAACTTCACATTTGTCTGTATTAAAACACATTTTGATTGAATGGGCCCATTTTCCCAAGCGATCCAGTAGTTCTGTCTGATTGCTGTTTCTTCTTTTTTTCTTTACCATTTCACCTATCTGTGTGTCATCTGCAATGATTTTGTATTTGTTTCTAGATCACTGATGAAAATGTCAAATCGTCTCAGGCCAAGTACCAATCCCTACAGAACCTCACTAAAAACACAGCTACTTGATGATTCCGCATGAATGACTACTTTTTGAGATCTATCAGTTAGCCAGGTCTTAATCAATTTAACATATGCTTTACTGATATTGTATGGTGTGCATCTTTTAATCAGAATGTCATGTAGTATTAAGTCAAATGCCTTACAAATGTCTACTGTTACCTTTGTTCACCAAACTTTATAATTTCCTTGTAAGGTAGTGTGCTCACCACTTGTAATTCCCGGTTGTGTCAGGGTGCAATGCTGCAAGGTGTCCTTGTCTCCCACACCTCCCCAGGTCATCTGCTGCTCACCAGGTTTTCTGTGGCATGGCTTCTGGTCAAGTCACATAAAGGTCAATCCACTTCAGAGGTCCCACAAGGTCCCACTGAAAGTTCAACCTAAATGTCCAAAGAATAATTCTTCCACCCTCCTTGGACACTGAAATGCTGTTACTGGCCCTCCTTCAGAGCCTCTCTCACAGGAGCTCTAAGCTGCTACTGCAGCTGGGCTTGCATGGCCCTTCCTTAGGGGCTGGTAGGCACATTACTGTGGATTCCAGCCTAGAGACCCTGTATTATTCAACAGCTAGGTCTGCTTCTTCAGACATGCTGATGTTTGCCTGAGCCGCTTTTTACCTCTAAGCCCCCTTGTGCTGCTTCCCCACGGCCTGGCTCTTGGGCCTCCGGCTTTCCCTTCTCTGCTGAACTAATAATCTTATGCCCTTTCTGGGCTCCACTGACATGCTTTTACTGACTCTACCTCAGGGCCTTCCTCACATGACCCTAATCTGTCTTAGCAGGTTTTCCTAACTGTCTCTCTCCCCCAGGAACTCTGGAGTTTCCCCTAGGGATCCTCCTTCTCCATGTAGGGTCTAGCTCACAGCTTCCCCCATAGGAACCTAAGCTGCTGCCTGTGGGTCCTCCTAACTGACTTCTGCCTGTGTGCATTCCTTTCTCAGGAGCCTAACCCTGCTCCTTGTGGGTTCTCCTGCCTGCAGCAAAGTCCTATCTTCTCTGCAGTTTTTCCCCCCAGCTGAATTCTCCACACAGTTTGTATAATCTTTTCCTAACACTTTCACAGCTGCGGTCACTACTTATCATTATGTTGCCATATCACCATCAGCCAAGGGCTAGAAGCTAGGGCATAGGCAAGACTGAGCCTGATTTACTTGAAAGGTCTAGCCAGCCTGTCTCACTCCTCAGAGAATGAAATCAGGTTTGTTTGACAAGACTTATTTTCTTTAAAGCCATGTTATTTATATCCCTATCCTTTCAATTCTTTATCAGTTCCATTTCATATCTACCTCTTTTCCATTATTCTATTTGGGACTGATGCCAGGCTAACCAGCCTGTAGTTACCTTAGTTATCCTATTTGCACTTTTTAAATATTGGTACCATGCTAGTACTCTTCCAGTCTTCTGGAATTTCCCTGGTATTCCAGGATGTATCAACAATTATCAGAGTTGTGCTAGAGATCTCCTCTTAATCAGATGTTTTGTGACTCTGGGGGACAAGTTATCTGTGCCTACCATTTTAAAAATGTCCATCTCTAGTAGTTGTTGTTTAACATCCTCCTTGGTTACTAATGGACTGGAAAATACTTCACCATCATCCTGTGCTACAAGGACATCATACTGCTTCTTAACAAATACAGAACATAAATATTTATTGAACATGTCTGCCTTTTCTGTATCATTAACATCTTAACTATCTCCATCTATTTATGGGCCAATACCATTGCTAGGATTTCTTTCGTACCTAATGTACTTAATTAAGACTTGTTTCTTCTTATTGTCAATTTTCTTGACTTCATGACTTCTAATTTGTATTGATTGCTATCTATTTCCCTGTTTTTAAATTTGCTATATATTGCTTTTTAAATTCAAGTTGCTGCCTTCCTTTCCCCAGTGAACCAGGATTAGCCGCTTTCTTTATTGTGGTATTGTGGCTATCTCAAAGTTTTCTTAAAGAACTCCCCATTTTCATGCGTATTTTTCTGTCTAATTTCCCCCTCCCCTCCTAGTTAATTTTATTCATAGTGTTCCTCAGCTTTAGGGAATTAGCCCTCTTGAAGCACCAGGAATAAATATTACTGGTTCAAACCATCCTCTGATTGCCCATATTGGACGTAATCAGGACATGGTCACTTGTCCCTAGGCAACAAACATCTTCCAGTCCATTATTAATTAATCTTTATATATCACAATGAGGTCCAATGTTGGGTTATCGCATGTTGGGTTCAATACTTTTTGTGTTAGAAAATTATCATCTATAACTTTTAGAAACTCTAGTCATGTATTACTACTGGTTGTATGAGACCTTCAGCATATGTCTCCCACAAGGCATGTAAAAATGTAAGATGTGATTAATAACCCACCTAGAATAACTGAACATGCTTTGCTCCACAAAGTGATTTCAAAGCTATCTTATAATGTTTTGTGCATATGCATAACTCCTGCTTAGGCACCAGGTTCCTGGAAATTCCCCAGGCCATCTGGGCTGCTTCCAGAGTCCTGAGTCTTACAGAGCAGCAACCATAAAAGGAATTAGAAGAGCAACTGGAATATGGTTTTCCTGTCCCAGCATGATGCAAAGAACAGAGTTCTTGAGACCAATCACTGTCAATTATGATAACATTTTTAGGCCCCAATCAATAGGAATTTTGCCATTGATTTCTGTGTCAGCAGAATAAAGAAAGAATAAAGCTCATATTTTCTCATTAAAGTAAAAATGGTTTGATACTTTTTTCCCTTCCAATCACAAAGACACAATTTGAGGAGGGCAGCGAAAGGATCAATTAAGAGCAAATTCACAGACTTTTCATCTACATAGTATAGGCCTATTTTTAAACTAAATTCTGGAGTTAGATGCATGCACAGGGCTCCCACTGAGGTTCCCAAGAGTCATGCACATGCAGCCAAAGGCAGAATTTGGCCTATTCTTCTCTGTAGTCTTGCTAACACTTCCGTTGTGCTCCTTAATTAAGTATTTCATAGTGCCTTTAACGATGAATTAAGGGCATTAGAGAACAAGTAGATTGTATGATTACACTTGAGCCCTTTCAGGGACTGTCAAGTATAGAGACATGGCAGAGAGCTACATATACAGTATTCAGAGTAGCAGCCGTGTTAGTCTGTATCAGCAAAAACAACGAGGAATTCCTGCGGCACCTTCGAGACTAACAAATGCATTTGGGCATAAGCTTTCATGGGCTAGAGCCCACTTCATCAGTCTAAGGTGCCACAAAGGTTCCTCATTGTTCCACATCTTTATGGCAGACATCTTCATACAATGTTTCCTGACTATGTAAAAACAATTTTATGAGAGTGATTATTCTATGAAAGCATTTGCTTACACACACAAAAAGGTGGATTTGAATCTAGTACCTAGATGTATTTTTTAAAAATATGATTTGATATTTTATACAGAAGTAGGAAATATCTACCTCTTAGGGTGATCAGATGTCCCGATTTTATAGGGACAGTCCTGATTTTGGGGTCTTTTTCTTATATAGGCTCCAATTGCCCCCCACCCCATCCCAATTTTTCACATTTGCTGTTTGGTCACTGTAGTGAGTGCAGACTCACCTCTGAGGTGACTCCTGCTGGATTCTTCCGGGAATTAGCTCTCCAGAGCACCCTCTGCAGGCCAGTGTCCCACTACCACCTTTTGGCCCCCATGTCCCTCCCAGACTCAGTGCCCCTTTATCTGGGGCACTGCCCCCTGGCAGTAACCCCTCAGTCTTAGGGTCTCCACGCCCCAGGGAACCCCTACCCACTAACCCACCTTGCTTCAGTATACGGCTACTGCTAGTCATTGTCTAGCCCCCAGCCCTGGGGCAGACTGCAGTATCAGCCTACTCATCATGGCAAGGTTGGGTTTGGACCTGCTGCCTTGGCCTACCCCTGGGCTGCCCTCTGCAACCCCCAGTACCTGGTTGCCTTCTGCTAGGCTGCAGCCTGGGGCTTTCCAGACTAGAGCTCCACAGCTCCTCTTCCTTTACCCCAGCCCTGCTTCACTCAGATACCCTGTCTCTAGCTCCCTGAAGCCAGGCCCATCTCCCTCTACAGACAGAGAGAGAGACTGCAGAGCTCCTGGCTCTCAGACTCTTTATACAGGCCAGCTGGGGCCTGATTGGGGCATGGCCCAGCTGCAGCTGTTTCTGTAATCAGATCAGGGTTTTCTCTCTTTCAGCCCCAACTGACCACCCCGCTACAGTCAGACTACTACCTCTGTATATGCAGCTGAAACTCACAGGTCAGTCTATGTCATACATCCCCTTCTGTGTCCATTCCATGGTGGATGTGAGTCTGTTACAGCCCCTAGCTATAGATCCTGGTGCTTTCACTCAAACTGTACAGACTCATGCTCTGTTCAATTCCCAGTGTTCGCAAACATGGTGGCATCACAGAATAGTACCGTAAAAAGCTTCAGGCTTTCAATTACATGGGTCAATTCCTACTCCATTGAAGTCAATGACAAAACTCTTCAAGAGGTCAGGATCTCACACCATAACTCTATGAATGGGTGAAAGAGAGGGGGGAAAAGAGGATCCAATCCAAAACTCATTAAAACAATGGAAAGACTCTCACTGACTTCAGTGAACTTTGAATCTAGCAGTAAGTTTCACTTCCTGTTTCTTTTCTTTTCGGATAAAGAGTAATACAGGGTATGACTACACTGCAGCCTAAGCCTATGCTTGAGCCTGGGTTCAGGCATAACCTCCCCTTGTGTTTAATTGCATTAAACCATGGTTCAGACCCCAGATCCCAGGACCCTGAAGGGCTCAAGGGTCCGAGTTCGAGTTAAGGTGGGACCCAGGATCCGAGGCCTACTGCTTTGCAGCGTAGATGCAACCCTACTTAACTTGAGTCCCAGAGTCAGTTGGAAGTATTCCACAATTCTATGGGACACCTTCTTTAGTGCTCTCTTTCCAACAATCTGCAACCCTCTCTATTGAAAGGGGAAGCCACTCCCCCTTTGCAAACAGCAGCAGGTCAGGTCAACATTAACCCATTCTCTTCTGATCACCGATCTGCAAGCACACTATCACAGAGCCTGTTGGGTTTGCTATGGAGAGTGAACCAATCATGGCTTTTGCAAAGCAAGCTGCTTCAAACTTCCTGTAAAATGCAGGGTGGGTTGTAAAGTTTTCCCACCGTGTAACACAGGCCTAAGGCTACAGAGGCCACATTGTGGGGCAAGGGACTGTTAGGGACTCTGGGATATGGTTACTTTGACTTAGTAGGGTGACCATATTTTCCCAAAGGGAAAATGGGACACTGTGTGAGGCTGGCCCGAGGCCCCCCGTCCTCTTCCATCCCCGCGTACCCCTGCAGGGGGATGGTCGGAGGCCCCCTGCCACCCACTCACCCATGCAGGGCTGGCTAAGCCCAAGCCTTCCCTCCCTTCCACTCAGGGCTGGCATTGCTGCTCTCCTGCCTCCACCCGCACGTTCTTCTGTGCCCCACGAGGGTTTGCACCCCACTTTTTTGGCAAAACTAGGCATTTGTCCCATTTGCTCTTTCCAACTGATGATCAGTTGGCAAGAGCAGATAGGACAAATGCCCAGTTTTGCAAAAACAAAAGGTAGAGATGGCCAGGACAGGGCTTTACAAAGGGACTGTCCTGGCCAAAACAGGATATATGGTCACCCCATGACTCGGGTCTGTACATTGCAGTGTGGAGATCAGAGCCCTAGTTTTGTTCACCAGTTAGAAAAGTCTTAACGTAGGGTTTAAATATGTGTAGATGCTCAAGTCCAGGGTTCCCTAACATGGATCAGCTGACTAACTCCCTCTAACCTTGAGCTTACATTGCAGTGTACCTATACCCCAGGCACTGATTTCTCTTCTATTGATGTCAATGAGAGTTTTGCCGTTACCTTCAAGAGGAGCAGGATGGCCCCTTTTACCCATAAAAATCTTCTACTCATTTGAAAGAAAAAGACAGCTAGTAACCATGACATTTTATCTTCCTATAAACTACTGAGACAAATTCATTAGTGAATTAAACTAGTCCTTATGCCTGTGAATCACATGCATGAAGTCCCTACCCTTATAGCATGTTATCTCATCTGTTGGCATCCCCATGATACATTTAATTACTCTCAATAACAGAATCATATATTCTCAATTAACACATTAAATAACAAACTAATTAAATAAAGATTAAAAATATATATTATCTTTAATTAAGAGCTCCACCAAGTGTGGTAAGAAGCACAACATTATCTCTGGAAAAATTGCAAGATATTTGAAGTAACATAAATAATAACAAAAAAAAATTACCTGCTTGTAATGGAAAAGTGCAGCAATTAGAAATAATATAGGGCTAGATTCAGCCACACATCCTTATACAGAGTAGTAATTAATGCTGTAAATAGTTTCATTGAAATCAATGAGACTACTTGAAAAGTAAGATACTACTCAGTGTAACTATGGATTTGCAATCTAACCTGTATTAAATAAAATTATATGCACTATACTCAGTGAGAATCTCTCTTCTGATCTGCTTGCTTAGGGATCATGAGAAAGACAAAATCAAGCCCTTAACCATGGAGATTTTGTTAAATCAGCAAAATTTACCTTACAATATTTTGAAATGCACACATTCAAATAGGACATGAATACCCTTAATCTTAACCTAATGTACATCAGAAGTCTGTCCGTCTGGTATCTTTTGATTTAGTTACTTATACTTTTATATTTAAAACACTGTTAAATTTTGTTAATTAGATGCATCAATTAGAACATAAGAGCATCCATACTGGGTCAGATCAAGGTCCATCTAGCCCAGTATCCTGTCTTCCAACAGTGGACAATGCCAGGTTCTCCAGAGGGAATGAACAGAACAGGTTATCATCAAGTGATCCATCCTCCTGTCGCCTATTCCCAGCAGCTGGCAAACAGAGGTTGGGGCACTGTCCCAGTCCATCCTGGCTAATAGCTATTGATGGACCTTTCTTTTTTGAACCCTGTTATAGTCTTGCCCTTCAGAATATCCTCTGGCAAGGAGTTCCACAGGTTGACTGTGCTGTGTGAAGAAATATTTCCTTTTGTTTATTTTAAACCTGATGCCTATTGATTTCATTTGCGGACCCTTAGTTCTTCTGTCATGAGAAGGAGTAAATAACTCTTCCATATTTACAGTTTCCATACCTGTCATGATTTTAGAGACCTCTGTCATATCCTCACTTAGTCATTTCTTTTTAGTTTCATGTTACTTTGCAGTCCTCCCATAGATTTTCTCCTTAAGAATGCACACCCCGGTGTATTTTCATCATGTCAGCATTGTCAAACCAACAAACAATCACACAAACAAAACAAGCTGATTTTGGTAATGGTAATCATGGCAAAATAAATGGAAAATGAGAGTGGATACTCCCTTCATGATGTATGTGGAGTCATACATATAAATCTCTGCACATTGATTAAATTAGAATGTGGTGTCATTGATATCATAGGGCTACTTGCAGTGAAAGAACGGTTTCTTTGAAGGTACTGGAATGTCATTGAAAATGGATAAAGTACTATTAATGAAGATAAAAAAGAAGCTTCCAGTCATATTACACGAGATCTGCAGCTCCTTTGGACAACCCACACAGGATGTCAATTGAAGTATTATCATGCAAATTATACCTCTTAATCTCCTATTGAAATCTATGGGATTATGCATAAAACATGAAGAATGAAACAGCCAAAGAGAATCAATTTCCATCATTCATTCATGAACAAAAGTCACTGGAACACTCACACCATAACATTTGGTATGTTTTCTAACAGCTGACATACCTTTTCCCTTCACTGTGAATTTTAATAATTTGTTCCTAAGTATTACAGATCAGCTTCTTAGTGAACTCAATGAATCTATGCTTATTTATACCAACTGAGGAACTGCACTAGAGTACTTGTGTTGTTATTCTTTTTCCAGAAGCATTATTCTAACAAAACAACCTGATTTTGGAAATGTTAATCATGGCAAATAAACCTTAGTTATTGGGGCAAATTCAATGGTAGTAAAATGCTAATTAAATTAGTGGAATTACAACAGGGATGAAACCAGTCCATTATTTCTGAACAAGAGAAGTAGTTATTATTACTTGGTGTATTCTTTGATTCTGGCACAGATGAAGAGCCTCATGACCCTTCCACTAGGAAGTCCCTCTGAAATAACGCCCTGCTTCTTCCAGAGCCATGGAAACACATTATCGCCTCCTCCCAAAACCTTGTAGGGCAAATAATTGCATTTTACTGCATACTGAGGACCTGAATCACCACTTCAATGAAATCAACTGTGTGATACTGTGGTAATTCAAGCTCCAAGGCTGCATTATCTTACGTGTGTTCAACCCACTATGTCTGGAAACTGCTTCCCTGGGGATGGGGAGGAGGCAGATTTAGGGTGGTAAACATCCAGCCTCTTATGAGATGGGAATCTGGCACCCATGTTGATGAAAGAATAAAGAGGAATTCTTGGTTGCTGAAATTTAAAAATGACAGAGCCCAGTGCCAATACCTACAAATATAACAATTATCACTAGAAATATTTGCTAAAATGAAAATGTAATCAATTAAAGCAGGGTAACTGCATAATTAATTTTAATGCTGCAAAGAAAATGCAGCCATTCATTTTCCCTTTGTTGAACCCACTCCACTTTTCCATACTTTAGAAATTTTCCTTTAATAAGATATCCTCACCTTCTCCAAATACGTCATCTTTTTTTTTTCTTTTCTTCCTTCCCCCTGCCCCAGTTGTGTAAATGGCTTTAAATCTGAAAGAAAATTCAGTGCTTTCAGTGGTAAGGGTTTAATATCACAGTTAGCACCAGGCATAGTGTGTGCACATTCTGGCCAAATCTCCCAGACAAGTACCATAGTGCTGTCTTGTCCCAGTTCTGGATCTATCTTGAACAGAGAGACTAATGATCATGCCAAATTGTTTCTGCTGCTTTCGTGGTGCCTCCAAATAGGGTTAATATAAAAGACTAAAACACTCATTTTCACTATTGCGAATTAGGATTTGAACCTTGGGGTATGTCTATTCTGGAATAAAGGACCCACAACACATCCAGCCAGGGTCAGCTGATTCAGGCTTGCTCAGACTCAGGCTGGATCCTGGTTTCTGAGACCCTCTCCCCTCATGGGGTCCCAGAGCTCTGGCTCCAGAACAAGCCCTACGTATCTGCACAGTAATTTAACAGTCCTGCAGCCCAAGCAAGCTGAAGTCAGTTGACCCAGGCCAGCAGTGGGTGTTTAACTGCTGTGTAGACAAGCTTAGGTCTCCAGACTGACCAAAAAAAAAAGTGTTACCTTGCTGCTTTCAGCCTTGTCCACTGTGCTTAAAAGCTTTCCTAATATACCATTGCCACCTTTATTTCTATTATTTGTGTTACAGAAAAATCTAGAGGCCCCAGTTGAGAGACTCATTATGATAGGTGCGGTATAGGTACCTAGTAGGTGACAGCCCCTTCTCCAAAGAAATTGCAGACGTAAATCAAAAGTGTGGGAGAAGAGAAGTATTATTACCATCTTCATTTTACAGATGGGGAACTGAGGCATTTAAGTGACTTGACCAAGTCACATAAGAAGCTTGTAGCAGAGCTGGCAGTTGAACCTAAGTTTCCTACGACCCAGTCGAAGTGCATTAACTGCAAATCCTCTCCAATCAGCCCACGATTTTTGAACTAGTCATCATCAATGGACCAGAATGACCTGAATTTCTTTCTAAAATATATCTGATCCTAAGATTAGGGGATACTGAAAAACAATGTACAGAATAGAGGATGTAACATCTCGATAGGTAAATAAAGATTATGAGACAAAACATGCTTCATATGTTACTAAATATTACCCAGCTTCAATGTCATCTAAACAATATTGATGCAGGTATTTGTAAGTTTTGTAATGCAAATACTGATTGTGTTTAGTCTGTTCTGTCAGGCATTAAATAATGTTCCCATTCTAGTTTTAAAGAGCTCTTTCTAATCTTTGTTTACACTAATGCCTCCTTTGCTGACTTTTAACAATTATGTGCCATTGACAATTGTTTATTGTTGTTTAATTAGGAGGTGGATTATTCCGGTGTTTTAATGATTAGTGTTCAACAACTTGACAGAAATGTTATTCCCCAAACCACTAAACACAAATTGACTTTGATTTCTTTTACTTAATCTTGTTACAATTGTATTATAAGCTCTCTGCTGTATAACTTTTTGTTAATTATGGTACCTCAGAGTTTGAGCTTAGTAATGTGTGCACCAAAGGAAACAAATCCATAAAGTGTCTATTCCACTTCATTTTGGTAATTTGAAGAAAAAAAGTTAGAGAACTGAATATTAAACATAAGTGGTATAATTAGGACTCCACTGACTCCATATGCTATTTACTCAGTTTCCAAATTGGGTTACCTTACTTAATTTTCACACATAGTTTGAATGTTCTGAAGTAGTATAGAAATCTTTGAGAAAATGGCCATTACCTCTTAAATGTCATCAGTACCAGAAGTACTGCCTGCACAAAGATACCATAGGTAATGAGTACTGTTTAAATATTATTTGTTGGAGACACTAAATAAATGTATTAACAAAAGTTGTCAACTTTTATTAGCAAATCAGGAGATGATTTATGGAAATAGAGGATCCAGAAGACATTTAAATTATAGTGATCACTATAAAAATAATAGGACTAGTCAAAAATATTGCACCAAAACTGTTTTTCAGAATAAAAATGTTTTTTCATCTATATGAAATATTTACATAAAAATAATTTTTTCATGAAAAGATTTTGGCTTAAAATGGAAATTTTGGTGCATGATGGGAGCTTTAATTTGCTCCTTGTGCCCTCATTCTCCTCCATGGGCTGGGATCTCCAGGTGAGCTACATCTTCTATAAAGCACCATGGTCTCCCTTCTTGGTGAGGGAAAGCTGTGCAGCTTAGTGTCCCAGTGTGGCAAATTGCCAGCACTATTTTGATGGGTCTCGTGCTTTCTCTTCTTTGGGGAGGGTTCAGGGCACCATTTCTTGCCCCTGCAGTGGAATGTTAACTGCCCCACTAGTGTCCTAGAGGAGGGGAGTGGAGAGGGAGGGACCTGGGCCCGCCCTCTACTCCAGGTCCCAGCCCAGGGGCCCTAAGGATAGTGGTCAACCACTTGAACTGACACTTCCTTCCCCTGGGCTACTTCCCTCTCCTGCCCTTCAGCTTGTGGGGGGCTTCCTCTCCTCCCTCTGTACAAGCCAGGTGTCCCTTTACCGAGGGTCTTGGACTTCTTAGCTCACCGCAGCACTTCTCCAAACTGTCCTCTGCTTCCCTTCAAACTGTTCTCTGCTCCAGCACCAATTCCTCTCTGCTCCAACTCCTTCAAACTGTTCTCTGCTCCAACTCCCACACTGTCTGATTGAAGCAGGGGTTTTTATCATGTGATTGGCTCCGGGTGCTCTAATTAATCTATAGCAAACTTTCTTCCCCTTACAGGGAATAAGACTCCCTTCTAACCCTCTCCTGCTGCCCTCTGGCCATGCTGTATCACACCCAGGCTGAGACGCCTTCTGAGAGATGTAGTCCAGCTGAGGATTCTGGCCCACAGAGAAGAAAAGGGACACAAGGCATTAACTACAAGTCCAATGAGGCATTACAACTCCCATTTCAACTCAAATCCTTCAGCTTTTGAGTTTTTGGTGAAAAATTAAATATTTCCATAGGTAAATAAAGATTAGGAGACAAAACAAGCGCTAAATAGAGCTGGAGTCAGTGATTACTGACTTCTGTCATGTGACAGGGTTATTAATCTTTGTAACTATGTCAGGTGACTGGGATAGGAAATAGAGTTAAACCTCCTTTTTGCGTATGCTATCTCTAAACAACAATTGTAATAACCAGGGTTTTTCATAAGAGCTAAGGATGGGAAGAATAATATTGTTACAGCCACTCCTGCAGTCCCCATATCTGATCATAACAAGGAAATCTAGTGCTTGACTTTTAGAGGCAAAATTGAAATGAATGGTGCTGCTACCAAATTATTCCAATTTTGATTGTAGAAGAGAAATCTTCCTGACTCCTGGGCGATGTTTCGGGAGGTCATAAAAGACTAGAGCTGTGTGAATAATAGATTTTTCAGTTTGCTGCCAATTCCAAAAAATACAAATAAAAAAAATTATTGCAGGTCAAGTCAAAAATTATATTCTTCAAATTTTTCAGTGAATTGAAATAATAATAAATGATAATAATTAATTAATTAATTAATTAAGAATTCCAGGTCAAATGAAACATTTGTGGAGGTAGTCATGTATTCTGACGGATATCAGCCATGGAGTAAAACACTATTCTGGGTGAGTAAAGTGTATTGAGAGAGTATTCTTTCTGCATAATGTCTTAACATTTAATGTGATGGCTATTTTTTTATAGTCTTCCTAAATCCCTACTCTCGGAACTTCAGTGTGAGATTTTCAAAAGTATCCACATTACTAAAGTCCTATTCATTTTCATTATGATTTGTGATCCAAAGTCACTTAGGCAATTTTAAAAATCTGAATCCAGGGTTCCAAAATGATGTAAGTGAGATCATGCTATTCCTTTTCTCCATCCCCTCCACTGGCACTACATTCATCTCCAAACCCAAATGAAAATGATATTCTTGTTTACAGACTCATGGTCATGGCTGACCTGTCTGTCTAGAACTCCTCCCTTCTTACAGCCACAGAGTCACTTGCTCCACTTAAATCACACTGCTTCTTCCACTTTTTTCCCAGCTTATGTCTAGCTCTGTAAGGCATTTTGTAGTCCCCTGTAAGTAGGAGGATGTATAAAAAATAGATTGTATTATGTAAGCAGAGTCAGGATGAGCTTTACCCTGACATCTGGTGGTGAATTGTGGCGAGTTGTGCAAAAGAACTTCAGGGGCTGATCTTGTTTGCATAGGAACACCCACTCCACCTAGCATGAGCCCACAGCAGCTCAAATGGTCACTTTGGCTGCTGTGGGATCCCCATTTTCTCTGTTATTGGGGCAGGAAGAATAAAGTGTTGTTACCCTGATTATGTGAATCAAGGCCAGTGGAACTGTTTTAGGACAGAGTGACTCACCATCAACTAAGTAGCACTAGCTAGACAAGGGACATGGGTTCCAAAACCCAGTGAACTGAGAGAAGTGGAGGTCAGGTATTTATTTCTGATGATATGGGCACCCTTTTGAGGGCCTGAAATACCAATTGCACTTTCTTCTCTCTCTACTGTAGCATATCAGAGCTAATTTTAATTCTATTATGAATCTAGTTACAAGCTGCTGAGCTGAATTCACTTTGGGTCAATGGTGCATGAGTACTGAGGCTTCCCTACTACAAGCTAAAATCACTAAAGGGCTAAAATTACTGACAGCTGAAATTACTGAATGCTGGGGGGAGAGCTGAAGATATGTTGCTGAGTACCTGGCAGAGCAGTTCGCAGAGTGGCTGGAGTGGCTCATGGGACGGCTAGTGGAGCGGAGTGGCTAGTGGAGTGGCTCATGGTGAAGGGTGCAGCAGAACCCCATGAAGAGGCAGGGCAGTTGGCCTCCGACCATAGAAGATGCCCGTTAAAACCACTGCACACACACACACCCGCACTGGGCTGGGAGTAAAACTCTGCAGATAAACTTTTGAACTCTAGGCTGCACTGACCAGGGACAGATATTTTTGGATTGTTGGACTTTTGGGTGATTTTTCGGTTGCTGGACTCAAGAGACTTTGGGAGTGTTGGACTTTTGGGACTTTAGGGTGATCTTTTGGGTGGCTGGATTTCAGACCCTGAGGGGAAAAGGATACTGCCAAACTTACTTGGGGGGGGGTCTTTTGCTCGTGGTTTTGTTATGAATCCTGTTTGTGGTGTTTCCCCAACATAATGCTGCATTATTTCCCTCCTTTATTAAAAGGATTTTGCTACACTGAGGCTCTGTGCTTGCAAGAGGGAAAGTATTGCCTCTCAGAGGCACCGAGGGGGTGGTATGTAATTGTCCGAGGTCACTGGGTGGGGGCTCGAGACGGTTTTGCATTGTGTTATTGAAACGGAACCCCTGGATATTGAACCCAGCCCTTGTTGCTGCCATCTCAGATGGGCAAAAGGGTTAACATTATATTGAAGAACTGGGAATAGTGTTACTCTACAACAGAAGTTACAGGAGAGAACAAAACATTGGTCTGACTCTCCTCTCACACTGGTATTATGCCAGTTTAACTCAGGAGCTGCCATCCTACTTTTACATCAGTTTGATTCAAGGCCTGACAAACAAAATCAGTATATATGGAAGGAACTCACTGAAGCAGTAAACTCCAATTTGGAACAGATGGCCTTAAAGTCCCCACCACACATGAAAATGCCATTTCATACATGATGGAGCTTAGAGGCTGAGCCACTGTCTAGAAAACAGATCCATGCCCTACCTGGCTGGTGAACGATAGCAATTTCTTAAGAGAAATCATCAACAGCTTCAGAGCAGCAAGCACAACAATTTCCTTGAATAATGTAGCAGTCTTGATTCAAAACAACTTTCCAGTTACTATCCCATCTCTGACCTACTATTCCTGAGCAAAACAGAAGAGAAAGTTCTAAGTAGTGGCAACCAGGGCCCAACAACTTATTTCCTCTGCCAACATCCTGGATGTTTTGGAAGCAGTGCAAGATCATCTGCTTATGGCAGTGGATGGAGGCCACATCTCAATGTTCTCAGTGCTTCACCCCCAAGTACAATCACTGACATCCTTACATGATGCAACTGGATAAGACTGCACAACACAACAATGGGTCCATCAGGACTCAAAAAGCTGTATAGAGCAACTGCTTTTCTTCAATAGAAACCTTTGTCTGTAGATTCCTACAGGGTTCTATCCAGTGTTCTAAGAATCTTCCTCCCAGGCAGACTTCTGGCAATAGTGATCTATGCATTCATCATCTCCACACTAGATGACAGTAACACAGTTTATATTGGACTGAACATGCCAAAAATGCGAGGTTCCAAACCACACAAAATTCAGCAGCCGTGTCCTCCATGTATTAGCTGCCAAGAGCCCTTTATCCCACCATGTGCTCCAATCTCTCCACAGGCTCCCAGTTCACTTCTATTGATAGTTCAAGGTGCAAGTTCTGATCTTCAAGTCCACCACTGGGTTACTGAAGCACATTAGCTACACGATTTTATCCACTAAGAAAACTGCACTCTCTGGGACAATGTGCATTAACCAGCTATTTCCCCCACTGTCTGTCATGTTTACTGGTGCCAAGAGAGGGCAAGGATCACCATCTTAGAAATGCATTATTAATAAGAATAAGAAGAATTTATCACTTAAAAGTTGTGAACCTTTTTCAATAGCTTCAGTATATTAAAAATATGCCAATTCTCTATAGAGAAAGTTTGACTCCTCTGCGCTGTGTCTTTGCAAGAGGTGGGATGGTGGATGGTGGAGAGAAGGGATGGCCATGTGGTAGGTCTATGAGATGTCTTCCTGGCCCAGGGCTTGATGACTCCAGAGTGCAGGGCGGGCCTTACCGTGAGGCGAACTGAGGCAGCTGCCTCAGGTGCCAGACTGTGCGGGAGTTCCATTAGGACCCAGAGTGTAGAAAATTGTGTCTTCTGCTAGTGCATATGTATTCTCTCTGCTCTAGACGCATAGAGATGGTGGAGTGCTGTGCTGGAGGAAGGAGGGCACAAGAAACATAACAGGCAGGCAGGAGAAAAGGTGAGAGGGAATAACATAAAATGGCAGGAGCTGCAGGGAGAGAGAGGAGGAGGAGCATCTTATGTACCTCTCTAACACCCCCGGAGCCTGGACTAATTAACACCAGCTTCTCAGGGAGCTTCCTGTTTCCTACTGCTTCCCTGAACCCCTTTGAGAAGAACAGGCAACTGAAGTAGTAGGAGCCAGTTAGGCCCTTAAGAAGCTGATATCTTCCCTCACTCTGGCCCTGCTACCAGCCTGCTTATTTGTCCCCTTAAATGAGTGTTGAGAGCCACTATAGCTGGCACAGAACAGCAGTCATGGGTAAAAGAAGAAAACATCCCTCTGAGGCAGCATTCAGAAAAAGAAAGAAAGCAAAGGAAGCTTTTCTATCTAAGCAGGAAGGAGCTCTCCTGAGATACATAGACATAAATGTTCATGGTGAGCCTTCTGGCCCCAGTGAGAATGTGAGTGGTGAGGAGATGCCTGATCTTCCAGTTAGTCAGAGTGCAGGTGACCTGGCCAGCTACTGCAGCATCCATATCTCCATCTCAAATGGATATAATCATGCACATTCCTGAAGAAAAGTGTAGATCAGAGAAGAATGTGGTGGAGGTGCAAGAAACAGCTGCTGCTGAGTTTAGTTCCTTAAGTCTAGATCAGGGGTCGGCAACCTTTCAGAAGCGATGTGCCGAGTTTTCATTTATTCACTCTAATTTAAGGTTCCTGCAGTGCCCGTATCATATATTAACATGTTTAGAACGTCCTATCCTTATGAGTCCATAATAATTATAGACCAATACAACTATTGTTGTATGTAACGTAAATGAGTTTGTTGAAATGTTTAAGAAGCTCCCCCCCCCCTCCCCACCCTCCCCCCCCAAAAACCCCCCCCCCCCCCCCCCCTCCCCCCCCTCCCACCCCCCCCCATCTCCCCGCCTCCCCTCATGTAAATTTATTAAACATCGACTACACCGTCCTGGACTGGTGGTCCAGTGACTGGCAAGGCGTGAGTGCCAAGAAAATTACATCTCGTGTGCTGCCACAGTTTAGGCATCGTCGATAGCTCATAGGTTGCCATAACCCTGGTCCTATGATGATCCAGGACTGTGTGATCGGCACTGATAGTAGCTCTGGGGAAGACATCCTGTACTTTAAAGACAATGGGCCCAGCAAAAGTGACAAAACTTGCATGTTCCCCCTATTAAGAGCTTATGAAAATACGAATTCCAATCCCAATACCATACTCGAGCGTCGAATTAATAGCAAGCAATGTGACAAAATGGAAGGGAACATGGCCTATGGATTGCTAAAAAATATTCCAAAGCTGCACTTCTGGAACTTTGTTGCACACAACCATCTCATTATATCAGTCAATATGTTCCAGCAGCATTGGGTTCTACAGGAACAAAAGATCTAGAAACACATCTGGCTAGAATCGTTTATTTGCCACGAGAAGGTCACAAATACCAGAGAGTATTCCATAGGTGTGGAAAGACGCTTGAATAGATTATGGTTAAAGCGCACCAGTGAGACTGATCAGCATCAAGAAGAAGATGCATCACTAGTCTTTTTACTGGCACTAAATATGTTCCTGACAATGTATACGGTGCCATTTTGCATTTTGTGGAGCTTTTGCGTAGCCATAACTAGCAACTTGCATCAGTGCAACTTTCAGATCAGCTAAGTATGGTGAACCAACATCAATGGTAAACTAGACTTTAAGAATTGTTGTGGTGAGCTGATGGCTGTTGTTTGATGCTTTTACTCTAAGAACATCCTAACGATATAGATCACCGACCCAAGAAATGTCAACAACACTACTGTTGAAAACCAAACAATTCAAATGAAATCAATTACAGTACTACTATCAAACGGCGAGAGACAGAAATGTGTGGCAGAGACTGAAGTCAGCAAGATATCGTCTATCTCGTTTATTCCAGAGGACTTTCACACTGACTCATAGACTTAAGAATCAGAAGGACTCGAGATATGATACAATAAAAAGATCATATGTTCTACCTCCCTACAATGCAGCCACAAGAAATCTGCACCCACCACTCCTGTAAACAACCCTAACCTATGTCGGACGTTATTGAAGTCCCAATCGTGGTCTTACAGATTCTCAAGAGTATGAGGAGACCATCTATCACAAATGCACCCGCAAGCTGCTCATCTACGCCTGCTATGGAGAGTAACAGGCGCATTATACTACCTCTAGGCGCACCACTGTCAATTTCTCTCTGGACGGCAAAAGGAATTATACCTCCACCAACCAAAATAGTAATAACAGTTAAACTCTAGAGCATATGGCAAGACTCACACCACAACGCAGGAAAGCAATTGAGTTGTTGTTACACTCAGATCCCACTCCAAATCTAACATCCATTCCCACAGACCATTGACCATACTTTACCTAATTATCAATAGTATCAATTTATTTAGTCAAAATTAGGCTATACTATTCAGTTATCCATCCCATCCATTAAAACTTATCATGCTTAGTCTTGAACAGGCAGATGGAATAGTCTTTTGCCCCACACAGCGCAATTGTAAGGCTTCCAGAAGTACCACTCCTCTAATGGTTTTAGATATACAATTCGATTCGAAGAAACTATTCTAAGTCTACAACTTCCTATGCGGTCCAGAAAATTGATATTGGGTCCATAATATTTCTTGTGTCCACTATTGGCGCTAAGACTTATAATTCCTCCCTCTCCAAGATTTGATTTATCACAATATACTGATCAATATCTTTTATAGAATTACTGATGAAATGCACATAATGCCATTCACTCTCTCTCCAGCCTGAATTACATTCTGTTAGGCTCTAAAACTAGCCAAGCTCTTTGAGTTCAACTTGCATAAGACAGTTTTCCATTTCTGCAGATCATCCTAGTAGCCCTTCTCTGTGCCTGTTCCAGTTTGAATTCATCCTTCTTAAACATGGGAGACCAGAACTGCACACAGTATTCCAGATGAGGTCTCATCAGTGCCTTGTATAATGGTACTAACATCAGCCATACAGAACAAATGACTTTAATGGTGTGTTTTGTAACAACAACAGAATATAGTGAAAAAGTTCCTGCAATGGTGATTGTCAGAGAGTATTTTCTAGAATATATTGACATTGATGATTCTGCAGGAGCTGGTATGACAAATGTGCTTCTTAAAAGCTGGAAGATATGGGAATTGCGATAGCTGACATGAAAGGTCAGGGCCACAATAATGTGCCAACGTTAGAGGAAAGAACATAGGAATGCAGATATAGATCCTAGAGTTGAACTCTTGTGCTTTTTTTGTTCCATGCAGTTCTCATTCATTGAACTTGGTGGTCAGTGATGTAGCGTCAGCTCCCAGTGAGGCTGCTGAATTTTTTAATGTTATTCAAAGCATCTATGTATTTTTCTCTGCATCCACTCATTGATGACAAATTGTTGAAGCAACATCTGGGAACAACCTCTCTGACATTGAAACCACTGAGTGCCACACGATGGGAAAGCCGAGCAGAGGAGATAAAGCCTATCAAACACCAAACTGGGAAGACAGATGATGCCATAGTTGCCATTATAGAGGATAACACTATGACAGGAACTGTTCGTGGGAGAACAGTGGCAGAGGGAAATGGAACCACCAGAAACATACATAAGTTGAAATTTCTGTGTGGCTTAGTGTTGTGGCATGACATACTGTTTGGAATAAATGTTGTAAGCAATGGACTCCAATGTGTTGACCTTGATATATCTGGAGCAATGGGACAACTGGACAAAGCAATGTCATACCTACAGTCTTACCAGTCAGATGAGGGATTTCAAAACATTCTGAAGAGTGCACAGAAGTTGGCAGAGGATCTTCACACTGAAGCTATTTTCCCACCATTCAAGAATACAAAAGTCACCGAAGAAGACATTTTGATTACGAGGCATGGGATAATCCCATATGAAACCCCAAACAATAATTCAAAGTTGAATTCTTTAACCAGGTGCTAGATTGTGCAATAGAGTCAGTTGAAGAACGTTTCATGCAGCTCAGGGAACATAGCAGTATATTTGGGATGTTGTATGATATTCCAAAACTCCTCACTATACCTAAAGAAGACCTATACCAGCAATGCAGGGCACTAGGGACAGTGTTGACACATGATGCCATGCATGATATTGATGCGAGTGATTTAGATGATGAACTGAAAGCTCTTTCAAGATACATTTCAGCAGGATCAACTCCAAAAGCTGTTCTGGAATATATGTGCACTAATGAGATGATCACCGTCTTTTCAAATGCTTTTGCTGCTCTGTGCATACTTCTAACACTTCCTGTAACAGTTTTCAGTGGAGAACGCAGCTTCTCCAACCTGAAGTTAATAAAAACACATCTACGCTCCACAATGACACAGGAAAGGCTGTTTGGCCTTGCAACCATCTCAATAGACCATGAGCTGGCCCAGACTGTGGACCTTCAGGAAGCAGTTCAAATCTTTGCAACCAAGAAGGCACGGAAAGCACCTCTTTGATTATTTAAACAGATTAAAAATGCCAGTGTTTACTATGCGGACAAGAAAAGTTACATTTGCTGTTCAGGCATTTGAAAGTTGTGTTATTTAAAATTTTTGAACAAGGCATTTTAAGTTGTTAGTTCTCCTTTATTGGAGTAGGTAGCAGAGCAGTACCATGAGAGGAGTAGAACAGGAAGAAGGCAGAATTGAGACCTTTCAAAGTTTTGGCCCAAATGAGGGGCCATGAGGGTGTCATTTGATCTCCTTGCCTCAGGTGCCAAAATTTTCTGGGCCAGCCCTGCCAGAGTACAGGGATTTGCTCTCTGTAACACATCTTACTGCGACTCTCAAGAAGAAGCAATATTTGCCCACCTTCTGCATGGGCTGAGATAGCCAAAGATGCTTGGCTCCATCAGACAAATCTCCTTAATCTGCCATGCACAGAATGGTGCAGTACTTAGGATCTCTGCCCGGTACACAAAGAACTAAAAGCATGTTCTCCTCAGCTCCTGAGCAAATCTGCTGGTTGGGAACCCAACTCCTTTCTTGTTGAGATCAATGGCAAAACTCACATCAACTTCAACAGGAACAGGATTGGGTCCTGGGCATACCGAGAAGGAAGGAGGTTTCCTATAACCTCTTTATTCCAAGTGCATGCAACCAACACAAGATTTAGTCCTATGTATACTAGAAACTATATCAGGCAAAGAAAAAGACTCTCTGATTTAATTTTAGCCTATTTCTTTCCTCTAAGTATACAAGGTAATGTCACTAAAAAAGAGTTATATATACCAAAAAAGAAGGCAAAAAATGTATTACAAATATAAGCATACATTAAAATGTGGCTATATTATATAATAGGAAATGGAAAATGGAAGATAAAATGAAAAGTCAAGGACATGATTTAGTCTTTCAAGAGTATATCTGGGTCTCTTCTAAATCTTTCTTCTGGAGACTTTCAAATTACTTATAAAAATGTGCCTTTTCTATTCTTGCAAAACTGCAAATCAGCAAAAATTATATACTTTTCCAAATTAACAATAATGCTATTCAGTCAGTTTCCTTTGCTCTCATCTCATGCATTTAACACTACATGTTACCAATTTAGAAAGCAAAATCTTCTTAAAGCCAAGTCCTTCAACCCCTCCCCTCCGAATAGACACATTCTGTTTTACACAGATAAGGTTCTTGAAATAACATCAGGTAATAGCATATGTTATCCAGATTCTGTAGGCTAACTATCTGGTGTATGTGTGTGGGAGAGAGAGACAGAGATCCATGTGATAAATTTCAGAATCATGTGAAGCCTTTATTTATCATGTACCGCATCTAAACACTGGCTCTCTCCCACTAATCTACGTCCCTGGGATTCATTCTATATTCCAAATCTCTGAGCAGCTTCAAGCCATTAGTGTGTAAAATTACACTAGCACAGACGTGTTTTCTCCTTTTCCCCACAGCAACAGCAAACTAACCCCTTAAAAAGGGGGCATAAGCCCAATGACAAGAACAGACAACATCCTGCAAAAGGAACAGCTTTTCTATACATACAAATGTCATGGATTTAAAGTACAGTAACTTTGAGCTAAGTTGCTGCCAAGAGGGAGTGGGAAGAGGAAAAGAGGAGAGAGACTCTGGACTCATCTGCAAATCCATCGCTATTTTCTTTTTGGTGTAAACTGCTGAAATCCATCTACCAAATACTGCTTCACTCTTATGATTCATTTAATAAATTAGTCGTATTTTACATTATTCTAGCTCATCCCTTGCAGTTATCTGTGTGTCCCCATCTCTGAGATCCATCTTACTCCCTGATTTAGTATTTTCAATAGCTCTTGACATGTTACATAGTAAGTTAATTAGGCGCTGAAAATAAAGGTAAATTTTATTTAAAACAAATATATTGCAATCTCTCCTTTCTCTTTCTTTAAACAGAGTTGTCTTATCACCTACAAATTTACAAGCCTGTCTGAAGTCATCATACCTCGGATAGCTCTTAACGTCACAATTTTTACTTGATATCCTGGTCTAAGTTGGTCCGACAGAAAAAACTAACATAACTCCTTGTCTGGGGAACTTGACTGAGATGAACAAACCAGTTAACATAGTCATGAAGTCTGGTCTCACAGATGTTATTTGGAGAGTCATTAATGTGGACAACTAATTGTGGGCTAGACGGTGCCATTTACACCCAGCTCATAGTGTGGAGTTACTCCGCCACAAACTGCACATACCAGATCTGCCAGGTTCATAGAGGGTGCCCACTTATGCTGCTACACCATTATGAGGAGTGCAGTTTTCCATTCTGTAGGCAGCATGCTAGCTATGAAGATTGGTGCACAGAGAGGCACAGCCCGTGGCCCCATCTTCCACTCCTCCCTGCATATTTCAAAGCACTGTGCACCCATAGGAGAGGATTGGAGCAATACCCTGAATGCAAGGGCTGCAGTTCTATCTGGCTTTATATAGGCCCTTCAATGAGAGTGGGAAAGTTTCTTATGGCCTTCCTCTGCCACATAAAATGTATGTAGAATCTGACCCTTAATATGTAACATTCAAGGAGCAGGCAAACAATGGTTCCTGCAGTGAGTGGTAAAATATTTGAGGGGACCCTATTTGGATATGGTTACATAGAAAGGATATACAAACAATTAACTCTCTAGAAAACATGACCAATGAAGGAAGATTGAAAAAAAATGGGTTTGTTTATTGTGGAAAAGAGAAGACTGAGGGGGGATATGTTAACAGTTTTCAAGTACATAAAAGGTTGTTACAAGGAGGAGGGAGAAAAATTGTTCTTCTTACCTCTGAGTATAGGACAAGAAGCAATAGGCTTAAATTGCAGCAAGGGAGGTTTCGGTTGGACATTAGGAAAAGCTTCCTAACTGTCAGGGTGGTTAAGCACTGGAATAAATTCCCTAGGGAGGAGATTTCTCCTCTCCATCAGTCGAGATTTCTAAGAGCAGATCAGACAAACACCTGTCAGGAATGGTCTGGATTAGTGGTGAGCAACTTGCGGCCCACAGTCTGCATGTGGCCTATCATGGTTATCTAATTACAGGCCATGTAGCATGACCAGACAAGTGTGAAAAATCGAGACGGGAGTGGGGGATAATAGGAGCCAATATAAGAAAAAGAGAAAATTGCGACTGTCCCTATAAAATCGGGATATCTGGTAACCCTAAGACCATGAGACATTTTGCTGATGTTGACCTTCCACAAACATGGTCCTATGCAGCTTCCAGTGGCCATAGTTCACTGTTCCCGGCCAATGGGAGCTGTGGGAAGCAGCGGGCCACAGGGATGTGCTGGCCCTTGCTTCCCGCAACTCCCATTGACCAGGAACGGTGAACCATGGCCACTGGGAGCTGTGGGGAGCCATGCCTGCAGTTGGTCAATGTCATCAAAATGTCTTGCAGCCTGCAATCAGATTAGCCTGATGGGCTGTATGCAGCCCATGGGCTGCAGGCTGCCCATCGCTGGTCTAGATAATATTTAGTCCTGCCATGAGTGCAGGGGACTGGACTAGATGACGTCTTGAGGTCTCTTCCAGTCCTGTGATTCTATGACTCTGTGAAATACTGAGACTCATTCCAGCTGAACTATGAGTCAACCAGAACTCCTATTTTCAATAGTATATAATACTACCATGTAGATATGACACACGGGAAATTCCTGTCACTAATGGTGGTAATCCTAAATGCTAATTCTGGCTTTGGACACACAGATTTGCAAGTCCCAAAGGGCATTCTAGCAGTCAGTCTCTGAGATAGTAGGCTTCTCTAACAGCAGGGCTGGCTACAGACCTCATCTTTTCCCAGATGTCGGAGAATGGGGAGATTGGGGAGAATTTTGAAGAAAGAATTGCTCGGTGGAGGAGGCAGGGGATTTTATTTGTTGACTTTCCAGTTATTAGTGGTGGGATATACTGTAGTGTGTTGTTATGTTCTTGTCATGTGTGGGGTATCCAGACCACATCCAAGAGAGGAAGGACTAACCAGTAGTTAGGGCACTACCTAGCACTGAGGACACCCAGGTTCATAACCTCCATCTATCACAAACTTCTGGTATAACCTGGGAAAGTCACATAGCTTCTATGAGCCCCAGTTCCCCAGCTGTAAAATGGGGATGACAGTAGTTTTCTACTTCACTAATCTACACTGCAATGTTAGCTCAGGGTTTAAAGTCTGGCCCAAGCCTAGCTCTCCTTGCATCTACACACAGATCACACTGACCCAGGATCCCAGGACATCACAAGGGTTGAGGGTCTGAGTCTGAGTCAAGCCAGGACCCAGAGTTTGAGCTTTATTGTGCTGCAATGTAGATGCAGCCCCATGCTCTGGGAATCTGACAAAAGTATTCCATTATCCCATGGGCCAACTTTCTTTGTCATTTGGACAATCAGATTTGATGTCTTCTCACACTGCACCACGAACAAAGGGCTAGAGTAGCCACATTTTGGGAAGGTGCTAAAAAGTCTGGGATATGGGTGGTTGGACTTGAGATCTCACAATGCAGTGCAGATACTGGAGCCCAATCTTGGGACCAAGGGTTACATATGAGCATAGGTTCTCAAGCCCTATGTCAGGGTGCCTTCCCCACTCTGAACTTTAGGGTATATGGGGACCTGCATGGAAGACCCCTTAATCTTATTTACCAGCTTAGGTTAACAGTAAGCGGCCATCACCAAACGTGTTCCAAATCTCAAGGGAGAGCCACTTGGAACTCTGCCCTCCCCCCCAAATATTTCCCAAGTCTCTAACCCCCTCTTTCCTGGGCAGATTTGAGACTAATCCCCCCACCCCCCAAATCCTTACATCCCTTTTCCTGGGTAGGTTTGAGAGTATACCCTCACCAACTAGTCCTGGTGAACTCAAATCCAAAACTCTTGGATCTTAAAACAATGAAAAAGCAATCAGGTTCTTAAAAGAAGGATTTATTAAAAGAAAAAGTAAAGTTTATCTCTGTAAAATTAGGATGGAAATAACTTTACAGGGTAATCAGATTCAAAGAGCCCAGAGGAACCCCCTCTAGCCTTAGTTTCAAAGTTACAGCAAAACAGGGGTAAACCTCCCTCTAGCAAAGGAACATTTACAAGTTGAGAAAACAAAGATAAAACTAACACGCCTTGCCTAGCTGTTACTTACAAGTTTGAAACATGAGAGTCTTGTTCATAAGGATTTGGAGAACATGGATTGATGTCCGGTCCCTCTTAGTCCCAAGAGCGAACACCACCAAAACAAAAAACACAAACAAAAGCCTTTCCCGCACCCCCAAGATTTGAAAGTATCTTGTCCCCTTATTGGTCCTTTGGGTCAGGTGTCAGCCAGGTTACCTGAGCTTCTTAACCCTTTACAGGTAAAAGGATTTTCGTGCCTCTGGCCAGGAGAGATCTTATAGATTTGTATACAGGAGGGTTGTTACCCTTTCTTTTATAGTTATGACACCCTAGGTTAATAAACCCAGGATCTGCTAACTTAAGTTCTAGTAACCCTGGGCTTACATTCCAGTGTAGACATACCAACAGGTTATTGCAAGGTTACATACATTGCAAGACTGGGAGACACTCAGCTACTATGGTGATGAGGGGCCATAGACAGAGGCTTTAAAGTTATGTCAAGGCCCCCTAGAGCGTATGGATAGAAGCTCTTTTAAAGTGTTTCCTACAAAGCCAAATACATAAATAAAATGTCCAGTTCCAGATTTTCAAGATAATGAATTGCACGCAGAAGTGAACTGCCAGTGCAAGTGTCTTTCTTAGCCTGCCTGTTTAAAATATATAGGTTGCCTTATTTTGAGCTGGCTGCAGTGTCTGGGTGCCAATGTAAAGTATATTGCAGAAGTTAGGTGATGAAATGCTACAAATTGGGGAAGCCTTGTGTAAACCAGCCACAGTCTATTCTAAGCAAGCACTTGTAAAGAACTCTTTCAAAGCAGGGTAAAGTGCTTAGAGTGGCTTTGAGTTTTTCAACCTTTTGTCATAAACAGATAGCTAAGGGTTAATGTCTATTTCACCTGCAAAGGGGTAACCAAACACTTGACCAGAGGACCAATCAGGAAACCGGATTTTTCAAAGCTCAGGGAGGGAATTTTTGGGTGTGTGTTTTTTGTCTGTGACTCTCTGCTCTGTGCTCTCTCGGCTATGAGATCATTCTATCTCCAGGCTTTTCCTAATCTTCTGTTTCCAAGTACAAGTACAAAGGTAGAAAGACAATAGTTTTTATATTGTTCTTTTGTATTTACCTTGTGTGTAGTTTTGGCTGGAATGTTAAATTGTTTTTCTTTTTAAATAAGGTTTTTTTATTCATATTTTTCTTTAAGCAATTGACCCTGTATATTGTTACACTGATACATAGGACCCATTTTTTAATGTTCTTTTTCCCCTTTCTTTTATATAAGCTTTGCTCTATGGGGGATAGAAATCCTGTGCCAGGATTATGGTCCCTCTCAGGGAAAGACTGGAAGGGGGAAAGAAGGTAGGGGGGAAGGTAATTGCCCTCTCTTGTTTTGTATTCAAGAGTTTAAGTACAAGTAATCATCCAGAATCAACCCCACGGAGGGAAGACCTGAGGAGGAAAGTAAAGAGAAGACAAGTGGGGGAGGGGGGGTTATTTCCCTTTGTGGTAAGACCTCAGGCACTGAGTTTGGGTCCCCAGGGAAGGTTTTGGGTGAGAGCCAGAGTGAGCCAAACACTGGAATTTTTGGCTGGTGGCAGTGCTATCAGATCCAAGCTGGTAATTAAGCTTGGAGGTTTCATGCAGGCACCCACATTTTGGACTCTAAGGTTCAGAATTAGGAATTATGCTTATGATGCCTTTGCATTGTTTTTAAGTGAAATAATGTATTTAATTAGGTTAGCTGGGGAAAGGGCTAAGATAATGTGCTTGGCAAGGATGCAGCATAAGCACCAGAGGGTGTTTATAATGTGTTGAGTGCTCTTAATTTCTACTGAGGTCAGTGAGAGCTCAGCACTCCACAGGATTAGGCCTATGTCCTCTACAGAGTCTTGCATCATAAGTAGCTGGTTAATTATTTTCTTAATACAGGCTCATAAATGTTTCTGATGGTTTGTACTTTTGTTTTCTCTCACTCCTTATTTTGATTCAACTTTGGCTGCACATCTCCAGTATAAATTCTCATTTAATGTCTAAGCAGCATATTTGCAGACTGTTGAATGGTGCATCCTGTGGGAAGCACTGACAGAGGGAGCAAAGTGAATGCTGTCCTTGGAACCATGTTAAATGAAATCACAGCCTCGAATCCTTAAAAGGTTGGCTACTTCTAATATACAAAATATTTTCAAGTGAAAGACTCAATTTCCTGTCTTTTGTCATGCTTCCTGACTGGAATAATACAATGTTTTCAGGTAGTACATTGAATCAGTAAGGATCTGACAAAACCAATCTTCAGTGTTCTGATTTGGTTTCACTAGATATTATTCACTTTGTTCTACTAAATATATACCCACTGCTCACTCATTTTCATTTTCACCAGCTTAGCAGGGGATTTCCGATGTGCACATTTTTGAAGAATAATAAAACTCCAGGCCAGCAAAGCACATGAGCTCACGCTTAACTTTAATGATATGAGTAGTTCCATTTATTTTAACACCACTACTCGCCTAATTATTATTATTTGTATTATCATAGTGCCTAGGCATTCCAATCATGGACCAGGGCTCCATTTTGCTAGGCACTGTGCAAATGCGAAACAAAAAGACAGTCCCTGCCCCAAGGATGTTACAGTCTAATTTTTAAGACAAGAGACAACAGATGGATACAGGCAGACAAGGATGTACCAAGAGTCAGTATGCTATGAAGTGGTCCCAACACACCGGGAGCCTAAAATTAAGCATGTGCTTAAGTGTTTTGCTGGATCAGAGGCTAAGTTTCAATAAGCTTAGGCTCCAAGTGTTACTTTTCAAATTTAGTATAAAAAGTAGTTGAAAAACTATGGCCATACTTACACCATTCACTGTTGTTCGGGCATGATGGATTTAGTTCCCAAAAGCAGAAGCGGAAGATAAAAAACATTAGGCTGTCTGGTGTACTGAGACCACTGACTATCAAGCTTACAAATATTGCCTCATTGTTTCCTTAACTTCTCCCATCAGTCTGTATGTATCCATCTGTAGTGCGGCTTTGTCGCGGTTTGGCCCTCAGCAGGGCTGTGGGGTATCCCACCGCCTCGCTCTAGTTTGCTGGCCGATGGCTCTGTGGTCATGGGGAATAACATAAACTTGGTTAGGGGGCTCAGGTCCTTGAAGCGGGTCTGAGTCAATAGTCAAATGGCAGCCCAGGCCCTAGGTCAGGGCGGGACAGCCAGCAAACAGTCAGAGACTCAGGCCTTTAAGCGGGGACTGAGTCAAGAGTCCAAATAGCAGCCCAGGCCTTGGATCAGGATGGGGCAACAAGCAAACAGTCAGAGACTCAGGCCCTTACGCAGGGGCTGAGTCAGCAGTTCAGTAACAGCCCAGGTCCTAGGTCAAGGCGGGGCAGCAAGCAAATAGTCAGAGACTCAGACCTTTCAGCAGGGGCTGAGTCAGTAGTTCAATAGCAGCCCAGGCCCTAGGTCAGGGCGGGGCAGCAAGCAAACAGTCAGAGACTCAAGCCTTTCAGCAGGGGCTGAGTCAGTAGTTCCACAATAGGAGGTACTAGCCTCTCCAGGCCAGGGAGAGGAGGAGTCTGCCACCCAGGGAGTGGGTGACAGGGGGGACGCGGGCCCTGCCTCTCCACTGCGTCCCAGCCCAGGGCCCTAGCAGTGGCAGAAACTCGCTGCTGTCAGTGGGGATCCTGGCTGCAACACATTGACATAGGCTCTGGCAGTGTTGCAGCCAGACTGCGGTCGGCTGCCCCTGGGCTACTTCCACACTCCCCCTCGTAGGGTAGCTGAGTCATGGTAGCATCGCCGGCGGTCTCAAATACCATCGGTTCCTCTGGGTAAGTAGCGGATGGTAGGCTTGGCTCCTCCCCGAGGTACCAGGCAAGAGGCAGGCTCGGCAACTCCTCGAGGTAACGAGCACGGGGTAGGCTCAGCCAGTCCTCCCCGGAGTAACATGCAAGGGGTAGGTTCAGCCAGTCCTCACCAGAGTAACATGCGAGGGATAGGCTCCGCCAGTCCTCACCGAGGTAATGAGCGAGGGGTAGGCTCGGCCAGCCCGGCTCCCCAGGGGGAGCTGGATCACAGATATCTGGCCTCCCCAACAGCTAGTTCCCAAATGAGCTCTGCCGGTGAACTTTTATACTTCTGGGTCTGCGCTGTGACCTCTGAGGAGCGGGCACAGGACCCAGTGACTCTGCCCACAATGGTATTAGGGAAGGTTCTTCCCTCAGCGGGGCTGTGGGGTATCCCTCCGCCTCGCTACACCATCTTTTGTCTTATACTTAGATTGTAAGCTCTTAGGTGCAGGGACCATCTTTTTGTTCTGTGTTGGTACAGCAAAATGGGGTCTCCTGGTCCATGACTGCAGTTCCTAGGCGCTATAAAAAGAAATACATATATAATAAAAACATTCATGGTCCTGTTCCATGGAGCCCACATGGGTCATAAAATTAGATTATAGGCCTGTCCACGTTACCACTAGAGTCAATGTATATTTTGCCATTGACTCCAGTAGGAGAAGGACCTAGTCCTACATTCCTTTTCAAGAGTAGTGATTCCTCATTTGCTATAAATGTTCTCTCATACACTGAATACATCATAAGGAGTTCTGAGGTTCCTGTACCATGGCTAAGAATGATGTTAGAGAGTCCTTTACTCTGATACATCAAATTCCTACCCAAAGGAACTGTTCTGGCTGACAATTTCATTTCAATCCCTGCAAAACCAGATGCAATAGTTAACAGGATAATTAGAAAAAAAGCCCAATATAATATAAAAAAATCTCTACAAATGACCAAAAATAGCTCTGATCATCACTGAAGTCCAATATCTTGATTTTCTCCAGGGCTTTGAAGATAGTGGCCCATTGGGAATCTAGGAATATCGCTTTTCAATTGGTACAAACCTCATGATTTGCAGGGTCATGTGATTTCAGATTTTATGCCTAATAGTGGTGCAAGACTGATTAGTGCCCATACTGGCCTCAGGCCAGTGCAATCTGGATACAGCATGGAAAACTGTACACTTAGCATGAAACAATGGGGAAAGTGGGTGGCAGGTTCTTGCAATATTTTTTAACTTGTGATTCTTTAAAGCTGCTCAGGGATTTAGAATACAAGAATAAGTCTATTACAGGTGCATGACAATTGCAATCTATATGACTCCTCTGTGGGTTACGAGAAGGCTCTTCAATTTAGCATAGGGCTATCACCTCCATTTGTGGAATATGTGATAGTGTGATGTGACATAAAAATATATTGCTATGAGTTTGGAATGGCTATACTACTCATTAGTTATGCAGGTCATTCTACATGCATGTCATAAAACCATTATACTTCCCCACACAATCATGTACTGGGCACATTTTTTTAATTATAAAACTATTTTTGAAAGTTTTTAAAAAAATATGGGGACTAAAATGTAACACCTGAAGCATCTGGAAGTTTGAAGTAGCCCCAAAAGAGATGTATTAGTGGACAGAGAGCAGGTGAGGATGTCAAAGATGAATGCTAAATACAATTTTAAAAATGTCTACATAATTTTTCACATAGGTCTGAAGAAAAACTTTTACGTGGATATCACCACAAGATGTATGGTGTATTATTATACAGGTGTTTGAACTTGCAAAGAACATATGTGCGTATGTGGGCCACGATCAATGAATTCACCTTAAAATGAGACCCTATATTATTGCGTCATCCAGAAAATGCGTATATTCTAATGATATGTTGAAAACAACATACCTATCTCATAGAACTGGAAGGGACCCTGAAAGGGCATCAAGTCCAGCCCCGGCCTTCACTAGCAGGACCAAGTACTGATTTTGCCCTAGATCCCTGAGTGGCCCCCTCAAAGATTGAACTCACAACCCTGAGTTTAGCAGGCCAATGCTCAAACTACTAACTTTTCATTCAAATCTATTCTGTCCTTTATCTTTCAAACAATAATGTAGCAGATTATTACAGGGAATTTAATTATCCTTTTCCTGTCATTAACTTTTTTCCTTTAAGGAACAAAAATCCTCATACCGTCTCCTCAATGGAACAAATTACAACTGATAGTAGTGCTTAATTTTAAATAATTTCAATTTTATGTGCTAAGTAAAATAATTTCACAAATCCAGTCAGTCATTGAAAATGAAATGTACTTATATAAAGTTAATCAATAGTGTGAGACATATAACACATTTTTTGTGAAAAGATAAAAGAATGCTAGGAGAAAAAAGGAGCATTCTTAGAAATTACTAATAAAAGCTAAACGCTTTCAGGGTAATTAGAGTTTAATTAGCAAGAGTGATGCTATCAATATGATAATAGTTGCAATTTTAATAATGCTGATATCTTATTTCTCTGTAATATAACATAATCCTATCCTTAAAACATACACACAAAAATGTCTTACTGCAAGTGGTAGTTTGGACTAGAACAAGTACTGTGTTCTGTTTCCATGAATAGATGCCTATCAAGTTTTATTTAATCATTCAATTAATCTTTGGGATTATTTATGCAAATTAACACCAGTTGCCAAACACTTCATCATGAGAAACAATTTGTATCTGAAATAGAGTTATAAGAGAAAGTATCCATAAATGTTCTCAGATACCATCACGACACCAACATTATTAGAACCCAAATGGAACAGAACAGGAACATTCATAATAGAAAAAAATAAGTTTTCAATTATTTTTGAAAATAGGAAAGTAGCTGTAAATTCCTCTTATTGGTGTTTTTGGAGAACAATGATTTACGGAATGTAGTAGTTGTAAATTTCACTCTTTAGTGGTTTTGATTAATGAACGTTTTCTGTAGAAATGGTTTGTTTTAGGAATGACATCATTCAAGTCAATTTATTATTGCTTAATGTTTTTCTTTTCCCAATCCGTAGCTATATCACAGGGCAATAATGAGACTTAATCATTGTTGTTTAAAGTACTTTGAGATCCATGGATTAAAGTTACTATAGAAGTGAGAGTTATTATTAGTAGGAGTTTGGGACTTATTTTTTTCTTCAAATGACACTGGCCTTTGTGCAAAACATGGTAGAAAAACTATTAAACATGGCCAGAGCATATTTATATCCTTTAGCTTATGTTCTAATAACAGAGTTACAGAAAGAGTCAAACCTCATTTCAGCCAAGAAATTTGACTTTGAATATAATCCAAACCATTGGGGTTGATTTGATTATTCATCTACTTTGCTTAGTGCTAAGAAGACAAAATTGCTCACTTTTTAGAAAATGCAGCAGTCCAAATCTGACCATTAAAAAAAAAAAAAATCCACAGCAGTGCAACAGATCTTGAAAGGACCAAATCACTTTTGATTTTTCAAGCAGAGACAATCTATTTTTAGTATGAGATGCTAACAACGCTCTTGATTTCTTTGAAATTTCAGCTTGCCTTTGTAAGTCAAAAGCAGTTTCCCTCAACAAAGTTTACTACCAGCTGGAGAGATTAGAGTTGTCCTTCCTGTAACCTATAACCAACCATGAAATCCCACAGGGTAGGGTTGTTTTCCCCTCAGTCATGTCTATCAGAAAGATTATATTTTCTCCCCTCAGCACCTGTCTGTCCTGTGAAATAAAGGCCCACTAGGGAACTGTCTCATCCTGGGAAGTTCTAAGTACCCTCAACAACCAATGCTTGAAAATGGAGTTGAAGGTACTTGGCACTTGCCAGGAGCTGTTCAATACTTTGCAAGATCAGGCCCTAAGATTAAATATATTTCAACAAGCTGTTCACCATCTAAAAATTCCAATCTCCTGATAAAAGAAAAATAGAAAACAGCCAGTTATATGTTTTTCTTTTTTAAAGAATCAGATTCCCTTTGTCAAAATCTATCATTTTCCATGAGCAAAGCATCCTGAAAGATTCATGGTACTTTCAGACAGTACATGACTTGACACCTCAACATACAGTTTTGTTTATTGATATATGAACATTGCTTCTATTAAATAAAGATGCCATAGTTCAGTCCTGACCATTCTATTTGGTCCATGTATTTTGTTCAGGTGACTCTCCATAAGAGATCATTCATCTTCTGCTTGTTATATCTATAGTACTGTGAGTTCCCTGCATTAGGAATCTTTGGTCCCTTTGAGATGGATAATAACTGGTAACTTCACAAATTCCAGGGCTGAGATGGAGAGTGGGGAATTACAATTTAAGACATTCTGCAAAAAGAATGAACAGGCCAATTTTAAGACTATGTCATAGTTACAATTAATTGCTTCATAACAATGCAGCCCTGAAATCACATTTTGTTCTTACTACAAGCAGTTAAAGAATTTGCCAAATAACACTGAACTCCACATCTTTAGAGCCTACATTAAGCTCAGGTCATTGAACCAGGTCAGACCATTCAGAAAACAAGAATTACATTTCTTGAAAAAATTCAAAGCCTCAACGAGACCATTTGAAATGAGACCTTGTGAAATTTTTAATGAACAAATTAGAGCAAATCCCACCACAAAATAGCCAACAGTCCAACAGTTAGGGCACAAAGCTGGGATACAGAAGACTCAAGATCAAATTCCTCCTTTAGCTGATTTTTCCCAGGCAACTGTCCTAATCACCAAGTATAAAGCCTGTCTCTCTTTCTTTCTCTCAGTCTTTTTTATTGGAGTTTTTTCCACTGTGTATAAGTAATTAAATTTCCATTTGGCCCGGCAGACGGAGATTGACTCTACAGCAGGACTCAGCAATCTTCGGCATGTGGCCCATCAGGCTAATCCGCTGGCTGAACACGAGACATTTTGTTTATGTTGACCGTCTACAGGCACATCGCCCCGCATCTCCCAGTGGCCGCGATTTGCCATTCCCAGCCAATGGGAGATGCGAGAAGCGGCGGCCAGCACAACCACCTAATCTGTGTTCTTGGCTTCATCTCAGCTTCCTTTGCAATGCTTTATCAGATGATGCTTCAAGAGACCAAACTCTGACTCCTCTCCTCTGTGGACACAAAACCCACCACAGTTCCATGCCTTGGACAGGCTGCTTGTACTCTGTAATGTCCACTGAACATCAAGAGGATACTGAGAGTCTCCTCCAGCCTATCTTACCCTACCCAGAGCAGCCTTATGAGAACTTGGAGCTAATTTGCCAGGCAAGTTTGGCAAATTTTCTACTAGCTTCCTGGGGAATATCAATCTATACACCTTTATTAACATTAGTAACAAACAGTTAAAAAGGGAAGATTCCTAAATGTTTGCCTTTGATGTGCCATTTAATATTTGATCTACTCTTGTGACTTCCCTAGAAACTCTCCAGTAGGATATTGCAGAAAATCTCAAACAATAATCTAGGCAAAATCTTAATTAACTACATTACAGGTGACAACTGACCCCTTAGTTAAAACAGTAGTGCTGAACGTCATTGCACTCTGTGCAAGTACCAAATGCATTTAACTAATCTGTCCAATGAATCCATTAAGAAATGAAAACTGCAGGACAAGTGCTTTTGCAGATTTATAGCAGCCATGGATCCTGTTATTTATTTTGTACAAAAGTGTAGTTAAAAACATGCCACAGAGCAAGTTTATGGCTTCCAAGACTTGAAGATATCCTTGTTATTCTTGCTGACTTCTCTGTTCAGTATCTCTTTTGGTAGCTCCTTATTGTCTGTCAGTCATCTATTGGCCTCTCTTGCTGTTCCATTCTCAGTCCCCCTCCCTATTTAGTCTCTCTGTCCTCCTCCTGTGGTTTTAGCTACTTCCTGTCTGCGAATGACTCCCAAATCTATCTCTTCACACACAACCTCCTACCATCATCCCAGTCTTGCATTTCTAGAATGTCCTCTCCACTTCCCAAACCAAGTCCATCCAGACAGGGACCACTCATCTTGCCACTAATTCCCTCTCCTCTTTATTCCTACTGTATTCCCACTGGCTGTGCCATTATTCTCCACTTTTCCAGCAGTCACTTTGTCAGTTGAAATTCCTCTCGCCTTTTTCTATCCTGCTGTACCCCAGCTATCTTTTGGCTCTATAGATCTTTCTTACATAATATTGTCTAAAATCCATCTTTTACTTTCTAATCCCATGTATTTCAGTCATTTCTGGCCTGGATTATCATAACTTTCTCCCTTTTGACATTCCCATTTCATATTTCTTCCTTCTCAGGTCTGTATAGAGTCGTATTCTTTTTCTAGGCACTCCAAGTATTTCATTTCCACCCTGGAATTCCTGCACTGCATTCCTGAGTATTACAACATTAAAGTCAAACTCCTCATCCATTTCTCCAAGGTTCTATATAATCTTGCCCCAACCTACATCACAGAAAGTTGGTGGAATAATTCACGACTGGAATATTGATATAGAAGGTCACATCTTGTTCAGGAAGGAGAAGCTGGGCAAAAAGGAAGGAGGTGTTGCCTTATATATCATAGTTAAAATAGGATGTATGGTACTGGAGCATCCTGGCTTATTCAAAAGATCTTCAGTGACCTGATACTTAAAAAAGAGTCATATAAAAAGTGGAAACTAGGTAAAATTATGAAGAAAGAACATAAAACAAAACAACACAACCATGTAAGGACAACATTGGAAAGGCAAGACAAAAAACAAGATTATCAAGGGGCATAAAGAGTAATATGAAAACATTTTACAAATAGATGAGAAGCAAGAGGAAGACAAAGGACAGGATAGACCCATTATTCAATAAGGAGAGAAAGATAATAATGAAAAATGAAGCAATAGCTAAAGAATTAAACGATGTGTTTTTTTTTTTGGTTTTCACAAAAAAGTTAGCAGTGATTGGATTACTAATATAGTGAACATCAGTGTTGAAGGGGTAGGATATGAGGCTAAAATAGGAATAGAATAAATTAAGAATTACTTAGGCAAGTTAGATGTCCTCAAGTCAGCAGGGCCTGATGAAATACATCCTAGAATACTTAAGGGGCTGGCTGAAGACATCTCTGAAACATTAGTGATTGAGAACTTGTGAAGAACAGGAGATACCCTGTGAAATGGAACGGACAAATATAATACCTATCTATAGAAAGGGAAATAAGGATAAGCTATCTATAATTCCCTAGGTTAACATCAGTACTTGGAAAGACAATGGAACAAGTAATCAAACAATCAATTTATAACCTACGTGACAGACCCAAGCCAGTGAGGTACAGGAGTCTGGTCCTATTGGCATCCCAGGGGTGGGCGGGCAAAGCCCGCCCACTTCTAAAGGACCTCCCCCCAGCCTAAGGGGAGGATCCACAGGTCTAGAACACCAAGTAATTCCGAGGGACAACTAATGAAAAAAAGCAGGAGCGGGAGTGAGGTCACAGGGCTAAACGAGGGAACCCGATGGACGACTGAGCGAAAACCGCAGACACGCCCACTGCTCTGTATGGGTGGAGCCAGTGGACACCGCCAGAGGAAACTCGCTCAGATGCTGGTTGAACGGACGGGAGCGGAAGAATAGCAACACAGTGCAAGATGAATCCCATCAGCCACTCTCTCCCTGCTGCTGTACGGATGGCTAGTTTGGCAGGGCCAAGCGCGAGGTTGAAGAAGAGAGATCCCGCGGACTTTGGCGCGGCCACGGATGGGGAGTGCGTAATTAAAAGGTGAGGGGAAAAGTGCACAGAAACGCCAAGAAGTATTCAGAGGCCCGGAAACAGGGCTGCAGGCCTGGCACACTCCAAGTTAAATGTGCGCCAAGGTTCTCCTTCTCGCCACAGAAAGGGCAGGGTGTTGGGGACAAGGGTGAACCGCGCCAAGTACACGCCCGGTCTCACGGCCCATGAAGGAGCGCAAACTGCACATCCCCAGTGGGCGCGGGACCCAGGGCAGAGTACAAGCTGGCCCAACCGGGTTTCTCACCCTCGAGAGGTGGCAGGAGGTCCCACCTACGGGAGTCTGGTAGAGGGCAAATATACTAGTCACTGGCTGAGTAGTTTCTGTTCCTGAGTGACTAGAGCAGGTCACTTGGAGTAATCAGGACCTGCTAGAACCAATTAGGCGGGACAGGCTGATTAGAACACCTGCAGCCAACCAAGAGGGCTAATCAGGGCACCTGGGCTTAAAAGGACTCACTCCAGTCAGGGAGGGAGGAACTAGAAGAGAGGAGTGTGTGAGAGGAGCTAGAGGCAAGAGGCACAAGGAGCTGAGAGTGAGAGAGGTGTGCTGCTGGAGGACTATGGAGTACAAGTGTTATCAGACACCAGGAGAAAGGTCCTGTGGTGAGGATAAAGAAGGTGTTGGAGGAGGCCATGGGAATAGCCCAGGGAGTTGTAACTGTCATGCAGCTGTTACAAGAGGCACTATAGACAATGCAATCCACAGGGCCCTGGGCTGGAACCCGAGTAGGGGCGGGCCCGTTCCCTCCAAAACTCCCAACTCCTGATCAGACACAGGAGGAGCTGACCCAGACTGTGGGGAAGATCACTGAGGTAAGCAAATTGCCAATAAGTGCAGGACCCCACAAAGGGGTATTAGGAGGAACTTTATCACACCACCTAGAAGAAAATAAGGTGATAAGTAACAGTCAACGTGGATTTGTCAAAAACAATCATGTCAAACAAACCCAATAGCCTTATTTGACATGGTAACTAGGCTTGTGGATGTGGGGAAGAAGTAGATGTGATATATCTCAACTTTAGTAAGGCTTTTGGTACTGTATCATATGACCTTCACATAAAGAAACTAGAGAAATATAGTCTAGACAAGCCTACAAAAAGGTGGATACACAACTGGTTGGAAAAGCATACTCAGAAAGTAGTTATCATTGGTTCATAGTCAGGGTGCAAGGGCATATCAAGTGGGATTCCACCAGGATCTGTCCTGGGTCTGGTTCTATTCAATATCTTCATAAATGATTTGGGTAACAGCATAGAGAGTACACTTATAAAGTTTGCAGATGATGCCAAGCTGAGAAGTATTGCAAGCACTTTGGAGAACATGATTAGATTTCAAAATGATCTTGGTAAACTGAAGAAATAATCTGAAATAAATAGGATGACATTCAATAAGGACAAATACAGAGTATTAGACTTAGGAAGGAATAATCAAGTGCATAAATACAAAATGGGAAATGACTGCCTTGTAAAGAGTACAGTGGAAAAGCATCTGGGGTGATAGCAGATCACAAATTAACTAAGAGTCAACAATGTAATACTGTTGGAAAAAAAGGAAAACATCATCCTGGGATGTATTAGCAGGAGTATTGTAAACAGGATATGAGAAGTAATTCTTCCACTCTACTCAGCACTGTAAGCCCTCAGCTGGAATATTGTGTCTAGTTCTGGGTACCGCACTTTGGGAAAGATGTGGACAAACTGGAAAAAGTCCAGAGGAGAACAACAAAAATTATTCAAGGTCAAGAAAACATGGCCTATGAGGACAGACTGAAACAATTAGGTTTGTTCAGTCTGGAGAAGTAAAGCATGAGAGCAGGCATGATAACAGCCTTCAATTATGTAGACGACCCACATAAAGAGGAGGATGATAAATTGTTCTCCTCAACCACTGAGGACAGCACAAGTAATGGGGCTAGAGGTTAGAAAAAACTTCCTAATTGTAAAGGTAGTTAAGCACTGGAACAAATTACCTAGGGATGTTGTGGAATCTCTGTCAGAGGAGGCTTTTAAGAACAGATTAGAAAAATACATGGAAGGTCTAGATAATACTTAGTCTTGATCAGTGCAGGATCCTGGCCTAGATGACTTATCAAGGTCCCTTCCAGTCCTACATTTCTATGATTCTATGATCTCTGCTCACATTGCATTTTCATTTCATATCTCATTTTCCTTCTTCCTCACTACATATGGGCCAATCAAACCTTACTACTCCCCTCATTTTGATCTCCTTTCATCACAAATGGGCTTGGAACAGTCTCCAAATTCTGGTCATATTATTCCAAACTTTCCTTAAAACTGACTTTTTCCATGTATTCTTTTTCTTCTTTATTAGTATTTTTAGTGTGGGCTCACCCACAGTTCTGCTGAGCCTTAGCCAAGTGCTTTGGGAAAATAAGGAAAGTCTAAGAAATATTTCAAATGGTTGGGGGTACCTCACACACATAGACTCAGCACATATTATAAGAGGGAGAATTTTAAAGCACATATGCAGCCAGGAGTATTGTAATCAGTCCTAATGTGGGCTTTAAAATAATAAAGCACTTTTAAATAATAACGCTAATACTGACCTTAAATATTAACAGAAGGGAAAATGTATAACATCTGTGAAAGCAAAAGCAAAACACCATCCATGAAGTGTCAAAGAAACCAAAGGTTAAAGGTTATGCATGGAAAAACCATTTCAAAGGATAATGTGTAATAATGACAACAATTTCCATGCCCTGATCACAATGGTTACATGTGCACCTGAAATCATCTGTCAAATTGGAATTTGTTATTTAACACCACAGTTCAGATAATCCTAGATATAAGAGGAGTTGCTTGGTCAGGAGAAATTTCTCCTTGTCTTGAAGTGCAAAACTTTATTTTTGTGAATAATATTTTCCTCGCAATACTGAATACAATTCTACATGTTTAATTTCTCAGGGATTGAGTAATAACTCAGTCCCACTCTCATCTGACACAGACAAAGCAGCAGATATCACCTTGGAAAAAAAGTATTTAGGGTTAAGGCCTTGCACTCTTACTCTCATTATGTTGAATTGAAATTTAGGCCCCGATCAAGGATGGCACTAAGTAAGTGAGTAGTTCTACTGAAGATAAATTAAGCATGTACTTAAATGTATTTCTGGATTAGAGCTTCACTCCATATTTTGTAATAAAGGGACTACATGTAGAAAGTCTGCTCTTTAAGGTCCCGCAATCAGAAAAGGTAACAAAATTAAGCCAAAAGAATGCTTCCAAGTGGTATTTGTGGTGGTATTTGTCGTTATTTTTGGTCACTATAGAATACTTTACAGGTCTGTCTCATCTTACATGTATTTAACATGCATGAATTCAGCTTTGCATGGTTGGCAAAAACAAAATACAAAACCAAAAAGAGAGAGAGAAAAATAACAATTTAATACTGTACCTGTAGTGCAGGCGACTCCGTCAGCCATTACACTCAATGGAATTTTGACTATACGCGATTTTCACTTTACGCGCAGACTGTGGAACGTAACCCCAGCGTAAGATGCGACAGACCTGTAATAATAGTACTTTGCAACTTCCACCCAAAGTTCTCAAAGGTACAGGAGGTCCACTATCTTCCATGAGGATAATTTGGCTTCCCTCTGATTATTGCTAATGGGAAATAATGGCCATATTTGCTAAGGGCACTTTTAGCCTTATTGCTATTCATAGAATATTAGGGTTGGAAGGGACCTCAAGAGATCATCTAGTCCAACCCCCTGCTCAAAGCAGGACCAATCCCCAAATGGTCCCCTCAAGGATTGAACTCACAACCCTGGGTTTAGCAAGGCAATACTCAAGCCACTGAGCTATCCCTGCCTCCCTCCCTACAATGAGGATGGTAGCCATTTTTGAAAGGGCAGTTCTACATGGAGTTCTTTGTAGACATTACTATAGTTAAGCCCACTGAAGAAGTTTCTCTCAGTTATGAAGAAAAATGGCAAAATAAAATCCTAAGAATTTATTTTCACATTTCTTTATAACCTCCTAGCTATCTAAGCATTTGTTGACATGGGCTTCATCTATATTTGTTGCATTCTGGTATTCGCATCAATATTTGCCTTATGCAGGTGTCCACGGTAACCGTTAATAGAGGCGCTCAAATATTATGGCCAGGGACACCTAAGACAAAACTCTAAAACTGTAAAAGTGCTTTTATATACCTATGTTAACAAGTTCAATTTACAAATCTCTGTAGACATCTGAAAGTACCAGTTGCCCAGATTTTGAGGGTGTCAGCTGTAACAGATGCACATTTTAAATGCACAGTGACGGTTTATGCCCAATATTCATTCACAAAGTTTCAGAAGGATTTTTATGATATAATCACAAATTATAATTGTGTCATTATGCATAATTGCTGTACACCATTACATCACATAATTGGATCAGTTCAAGTTCTAATTGCAGGTTAGAGATATTTGCTCTAAGTATACATTGGGATATAATTATACTAATTCCATTATTTTGGGACCTGCAGAGTCCAAATTGTAAAGGATTGCTGCTTATTTTTGTGGTTTTGGTTTAGAACCTGAAGCTTTTTGAAAGATATTTTTCATTGCATGGTGAATTGTAGCATGTTTTCACCAGTATAAGGCTGGACTGCAAGTTGGACTCTGCAGGAGTGTGAGGAGGAGTAAGAACCCTCCTTATGCCCCTGTGTTGGCTATTTAAGTCTAGGTCTAAGCACAAAGCAATAGGCATGCATAGTGCAGCAAGGTATGAAGTAGGGAGAAAGTAGATGGGCAGCAAATAGTGAATCCAGACCAGTTAGGAGTAGAGGAGACAGAGCCTGGGCTCCACCTCATAATGCACTAGCCAACACGGCTGAGCTGACATGATAGTACTGCAATGGTGTAATTTACTGACACCGCTAAGTGAGTTATTGGCAGTGGGGACAGAACTTGAGATGTCTTCTACTACCTTAGTTAAACAACCCAGCTGTGTTAGCCCAGGTTGTAGCAGGCTCATCAATCTGTTTACATGGTCCATCCCACCACTAGACAGGGACAGAGTTTCATACTGAGCAGCTGTAGTGTACAATACCAGCAACAATCACTAGATCCCTCTGCCCCCCAGAGCAAAGAGAAGCAGGCATATCGCTGCATTACGATGTCTCCTGCACTATTTCTGGGATGAAGCAGCTTATGTGCCACCCCTTGCTCAGGACAGTGTAAAGGCAAAATGCAGCCATTTACTGACACAATATTAATTAATCAGGCTTGGAAGCTTGTTTTAGGCAGAGAACATCACAGAGATTTCCCGTGCCCTAATGGATTTTGATATCAAAATATACATTCCAATGTATATAGCCAGACAAAACGTTTGGGCTCGTAACTGTGTTTGTTCAGGTGGAGTCGATAAAACACTATTTAAGTGTATCAAAATGAGGTAGGAATAAATCGTTCTAAGCCAAACTTTGATTTACATATTTTCTTTATCATTACCATTTCATACAATAGATTAAGCAATCCTAAATTAAATAAAGTTCTGCATATGTGAACCTTTATATTTAGTAGTGCAATTAAAGGATAATCATCATGGCATTGGACTGCACAAAGCAATAAATGGAATCTGCAGGTAATTAAAAGCCAAAGCAATATTGAGGTGTTTTAATAACCTCAAAAGCCATTTTATTGTGATTATAAACCAAAACTTCCTGTTCTACAACCAGATTAAAAAGAGAGCATATGATGTGTGAGGGCTCTTAACTGACCATTTTCTCCTCCATTTTATTGTCTGTACTGAACTGGAATTTGAAATAACTTAGTGTTCACTCCTATTGTATGTGTGACAGCCAAGCAAAGACACTTGCATGTTTTTTTCCTGTACTTTCCACATTGTTGATGACACAAACCATTTTCCAATAAAAAATATCAAAATGATTATTTCTCCAGTTTTTATAGAATAATAGCAGGTCTAATTAGAGACAGGTTCTTCTATGCTTTAATATGGCTAAATTCAGCAGTTGGTGTGGGAGAGTAAAAGAAAGAGGAACTTCCAACAAAAGATAAATAGGAACTATGGGCATTAACTGGCAAACTATTAAGGGATTTTAACATAAAATGAACAATATATTTTTCACTTCTGTAGACATCAATGTATCAGAAATCCACGTATACAGTTCTGTGTCCTTTTAGTAAGTCCATTTGGCTTTTAAGACTAAAACAACTGCATAATTCTAGCTCAGGAACAAACAAAAGAGGAATTAAATATAGCAGGTACTGTATTTCTTGCTCTAGACTTCATCTGTAAAATGTGCTAGATGTCACTTGTTTTTGGACAATAGTGGTCCCATTTGGAGTGTTAGGGACAGTTACATATCAGACTCTCAATCAGCTAATCAAACCACAGTGTGTGACTAGTAGGTCTATTCAGGCTGGGATTTTCAATGGCAACTAAAGGAGTTAGGTGCCCAAGTCCCATGAATTCCTATAGTAGTTGGGTGCCCTGTTCCCTTGGCTGCTTTGAAAATCCCCATGCAGATGCCTTGCTTCTACTTGGAAAACACACGGGAAATTCCTTTAAAACATAAGGCTCAGTGAATAGTATCCTATTGGGTTTATGGCAGCAGCTGGTCTTCTTTAGGAGTGGAATATCATTGGACTGAGTAACTAAATCGTTTCCCTTTACAACCACTGGGTTCCCTGGATGATTTCTATCTTGTGTTCTAAACTGGAAGCTGACTGTATTCAGGCAGTTCAATCAGCTTCATCACTAACTGATTTCTTTTATAACTATAAAAAGAACGAGGAGTATTTGTGGCACCTTAGAGATTAACACATTTATTTGAGTATATGCTTCCATCGGCTAAACCCCACTTCATCGGATGCATGCAGTGGAAAATACAATAGAAAGATATATAAATACACAGAGAACATGAAAACATGGATGTCGCCATATCAACTCTAATGAGAGTAATCAATTAAAGTGGGCTATTATCAGCAGGAGAAAAAAAAACAAGAGGAGCGAAAAAAAACTTTTGTAGTGATAAACAGCCATGGCCCAATTTCCCCCAACAATTGACAAGAAGCGTGGAGTAACAGTAGGGGAATAGTTCTACTTTGGTTGTAATGGGACCCATTCTACTCCCAGTCTTTATTCAAGCGCTAATTTTCCACATCGTGTCTGAGTTTGGAAATTTCAAATATTCCAATTCCAGCAGGTTTCTCATTGGAGTCTGATTCTGAAGGTTTTTGTTTTGTAATATTGCCACTTCTTAGGTCCTGTAATGAGTAACTAGAGAGTAAGCGCCTTGAGTGTTCTCCGCTGGTCTTTAGCAATGTTATAATTGCTTGAATCTGATTATGTGTTCCAATTATATTCTTTTGACAGAGACTGTCGGTCATGGCCCAATGTAAATGGGCGTGAGGGGCCATCGACTGTTGAGAGGACCAGCACTCTCAGAATCCTCAACTGAAATCGGTCCAAGATCATATATACTAGACACTGCCAAAACCAGTTCTCCCAGTAACCAGACCATTCTGTCGTCCTTGTCTTAAGGATTACACGTTCTAATTTTTCCAGGGATTAATGCAGCACCCTTTCAGATTAGGATGGTCCGCCTGCGTCGAGTTACTTTCATTTAATCACTCGTAATTTTAAGGTTTTACGTTGTCCAGTAGATACATTCTTTAAACATTTTTAGAAGGTTCTCTTTCCATAGTCTTGTTGTGGGGCAAGGCCCAGTCATGGCGTTTTACCAGTAAAGTACTGAGAAACAGGTTGTTGTGCGAACCTTGGTTGAAACACACAGGCATAAGAATCCCTAACCACACTGGCTAACCAAAAAAGTGGCGTTTGGATGCTCCAGGTTTAATCGAAGGCACTCTGGAGCCCAATTACAATCTTTCTAAAAGGTCAGTGAGGATAGCTACTTTAATTAGAACCTGAGCCATTCAAGGGAGGCCTATCTCTAATGCACCTTGGGTTTAAAAGGAGCTCACTCCGTTCAGGACGGGAGGAGCCAGAGGAGAAGGGTGTGTGTGAGAGCTGGGCGACAAGTAAGCTGCAGAGTGAGAGAGGTGGTACTGTGGAGGATTGAGCGCAGGACAAGGCGTTTATCAGACACAGGAGGAAGCTCCTGTGAAGTGAGGATAAGAAAGTGTTTGGCGGAGGGCATGGGGAAGTTAGCCCAGGGAGTTGTAGCTAGTCATGCAGCCTGTTCAGAGGACTATAGCAGCTATGCAATCCACGGGCCCTGGGCTGGGAACCCGAGATAGAGGGCAGGCCCGGTTCCCCTAAACCTCCATTCCTGAATCAGACACAGGAGGAGGCTGACCCGGACTGTGGGTTCCCAAGAAGGAGAAGATCACTTACGTAACAATCCGCGGCCAAGTAAGCCGAGGACCCACCAAGGGTAGAGGAAGAACTTTTTGTCACAGTCTTTAATATTATATCACTACTATTGTTGTATGTAAAGTAAATAAGTTTTTTAAATGTTTGTGGCCAGAACCCGGGCAGTGTGAGTGCCACTGAAAATCAGCTCACATGCTGCCTTCAGCACACGTGCCAGAGGTTGCCTACCCCTGGTCTAAATGTACAAGATGGACAAAAAGGTGAGCGGGGAAATAGAGGAACAAACATGAAGTGACTTGCCCAAGGTGACACAGTAAGTCAGTGGCAAAGCCAAGAACACAACCCCTGTTACCTCACTCCCAGTTCAGTGTCCTATACACTAGATCACTCTGCCTCACTACATTTAGTGAGTTGTCTTAAAATTAGAGAGCTCAAAGACTGTCAACTCTAGCTGGCCTTATTAAGGGTGGTTTAGTTTCAGAAAACTATGTTGGTACTAACTCCAGAACAAATTTGTGGTTGTGTTTTCTTTTCTGCTAGAGCCAATCTTCAATTTAAGTGACTCCAAATAGAATTCAAAAATAGGGTAACCCCTTCCCTCCATTTTCTCACACTCAGTCTCTCCAGGGTAATCACATGATATATGATAAAACTTTCAGATAATAATCCATGTTCAAGTTGAGAGTAGAATGAATAAATGTCATCCCAAAGGGTAAATGTTTGGAATGTCCTGAAAGATGGGGAAAAAGAGTTGCAATGGGAATAATTTCTCATCCACAGCAAAGGTATAACATGAGAAACTAGATTAATTTTGTTAATAATAGTGTTCAGTTTAGTGATTTTTTTTGTTAAAATAGGCTACATTTCCATTTGTGTGATTCAGTTCAGCTGCCAAATATGGTAGCAAGCTACCAACTCTGTAGTAGCCTAATTGTATACATGACATAACACTGATCTTAATTAAGGCCCACAAATGAAAGCACATGCAGATTTTCAACCTGATCAAAATGCAGAGTTTTGCTGACTATATTTATACAAACTGAGGAATTAACCTCAAATGAATGAAGATTTTTCTCTTGTCACTCGTTAAATTCCTACTCATAGAGAGAACATGCAATTGACCACCTCCTTCTGCGGTGCAGCTAACAGGTATTCTGGGAATAGTAACCTAAATGAGCACCTTGAATTTTACAAGAGCAAAAACACCTGTTTGAGCAGAAAGCATGAAAATATCATTGTTATAGGATGCTCAGTGACAACAAGCATAACGCTGCAATTAAATATCTGTAAATGTTTCAAAGCATGTCTCTTTTTCGTTAATACACACCTCCAGAAAAAGGTTTTCCTTCACTCCATTCAAACTTGACTAGGAGTCTCACCTCCCTAATGCAATTACTTTGGGATGGTAATGCCATGATTCATATATATTTTATTCACCACTTAATTTTGCAATGTTTTTATTATTATTTGCATTTGTGTGCAAAAAATTAATTATTTAGGATCCTATAGGCTCCCACATTCTGCCAGGCATTGTAAAAACGTAGTGAAATAGAAGACCTGTCATGAAGAACTTACAACTTAAATAGACAATAAAGACACTGGGTCAGAAGGGAACTAAAGATGAAGTGACTATCAGAGATAGGGTCCGCAGACTCCTAGTCTATTGCTTTATTTGCTAGACCACAAGACCCATCTCTGTGTATAACCGCATGCTTTCCTCCACATAACAGCTACAAAAAGTCCATCGCAGATACAGATATAAAATACATTCAGCCAACAACTGGCCAGGAAGAGGAGCAAGCACTGACAAATTGTAGTTTGTTTTCTTGTTTTTTTTCTTACACTGAATAAGCAAGTAAAGTTTACAGAGAACCATTTACAAGCTGCTGTTTCTTTTCCAATGATACCAAACCAGAAATGATGCAGAGAACCTTCAACTGATGCACAATGCAAAAATTCCCTGATTCCCTCTCCTCACACAAGAAAATATCAAATCCCATGAAGATTCCCCTTGCTCTTCTCACATTAACATGTTTGGTTGCTTAAGTGACTAAGATAATTTGAGCAATCATGTTGTTGTTTTTTTAGAGTACTGTTCTGGCCTTTAGCTGTTGAGAAAGGCTTCAAAATGTAAATGACTGCTGGGGTTGATGTTTGACTTAAGAATCAATGGCTCTTCGTAGTTCTTCTATACCTGTTAACTCTCTTTATCCATGTCAGCCTATGAAGATATTTTCAGTCTGCCAACAAGTCATGTGATCTTGATCTTATATTGAGATCTACTTCAGTTAGGCACTGCTTGCACGTTAACATCTATAACATAAGATGGTATGTCCCATGAAACACAGATATGATTAAAAACAGTAACTTATTTCACCGCATGATACATATATGTTTTCAGTCTTTAGCCTCCCTCATGGGTCTGGGGTCCTGTTGCATGGTTCCTGCTCCTATTATGGGGGTTGTTGCTTTATATAATATGAATGGGGCAGGTGAGAGAATGGATAATACACCTGCAGTGTTAAAAAAATGTGACATAAGAACAGCCATATTGTGTCAGACCAAAGTTCCATCTAGCCTAGTATCCTGTCTTTTGACAGTGGCCAATGCCAGGTGCCCCAGAAGAAATGAACAGAACAAGTAAGGATCAAGTGACCCATCCCCTGTCGCCCATCCCCAGTTTCTGGCAAAGAGAGATATGCACTAGAGGATTATTTAGGATTGTCAGCTTTGATGATGGCATTACCCACATAAAGGAGGTGGCATTGTGGTTGTACAATGTAATGATAAGCTGATTCTCTTTCTGTGATATTGGCTAAATAAATAAAGAAGATCCTCAAACCCAGATGATCATTCAGTCGTCTCATTCCTTCTTCCTCTAGGAGAAGGAGAAAGTGGGTCTTATTTTACAGCAGGGATATTGAAAACAATTACATCATCTTAATAATGTATTATCAATATTATTTCTTTACAGTGTAATTATTGATCATCAAAATAGTAAGAACAGTACAGTACATGTGGTTATAATGAAAATATGTGAATATTTTTCCCATTGTATCCACTGTGTTTCAGAGATGTAGGACAGAAGTCTATAATGCGTGTATCTGAGCATATGTTTGGGCTGAACAATAACCCATCATAAATATGAGGAACTGATGGCCTTACAAAGTTCAGACTCACAAAAATTCTTTGATAAAAATATGATCTCTATGAAAGTCTGTATTGCATATCACATCGCATCTTGCTTTTCAACCAGTTCCGGGATGGGATTCTCAAAGAGACTCAGTGTTGTTTTACTAGGCTCAATGGAAGTTACCATTTACTCCAATGGGAACAGAGTTACGCTAATGCTGAGCACATCTGACAACCCAATCCCTCACCGTTTAGAGTTTTTCATTTTTTAATCTGCTTAGTTTTTGGTGAAATGGGTAGATAATATAAATGTCACTGATTTTGTTCTGGAAGACACTTTTTGACAAGTGGATAATTTGAAAAAATTGAGATTGGTCAGAATATATGAAAATGTACCTGCTATCTGGCATTATTATTGACTGAATTTCTACGTATTAAGTAGTTGGACTTTACTTTTAAGGGGAGAAGAGTAAGTAGTCTTAAGAATGCCATGTGAAAGCTATTTCTCCCTGTTAGGGAAATGGTTGAGAAGTGAATTTGGGTTTTTTTAGACAACAGATGGCAACTGTGGCACATTCCTCTGTTGTACATTGGACTGTTATAACTTGTCTGTATTTAAATATATCTTTTGTTTGGTTTATCTTGAATATGAATCTCTTACCATAGTTAAACAGAATCAGATTTAGCAGCTCATCAAAATTCAGAAAAATATTCCCTTGCTCTGCAAGTTCTCGCCTTGTGAAGAAGGCACTGCTAGTGACCCTCTTTTCAGGATGTTTAGCTGTTTATAATAATAGGGACACTGTTTCCACTCCTTTCTCCTACAATTCAGGGCAACATACTTATAAACTTTTCCAAAGTGGTGACTATTTTTAATGGAGATGTACAGAAATAACTATAATTATAATTACAAATATTATTATTGTTATTGTCATTATTGCACCAAGATCAGGGTTTCATTGTGCTAAGCATTGTACAAACAGAGAGTGGTTGACAGTCCCTGCCCTGAAAGAGCTTTCAATCTAAATAGACAGACAAAGTGTAAGGGAACAAGTATATAGGAGCGGCTCCAGGCACCAGCACACCACGTGCGTGCCTGAGGTGGCAAGCCACGGGGGGCGCTCAGCCAGTCGCCGCTAGGGCGGCAGGTCGGTTGCCTTCGGTGGCACACTTGCGGAGGGTCCGCTGGTCCTGCGGCTTCGGCGGACCTCCCACAGGCTGCCGCTGAGTCTGCGGGACCGGGGACCTCTGGCAGGCAGGCCGCCAAAGGCAGCCTGCCTGCCGTGTTTGGAGCGGTAAAATACCTAGAGCCACCCCTGCGAGTATAACATAAAAACAGAGCCAGCAGAGGGCTGGCTGGCAAACGCCATGTTAGACCTATGATCTTGGGTGGGCTGGGGACTAGAGCCCAGTCCTCAGTGGGCAGAACTGAACCTGGGACCTTTGAAGCTTACTGCATGAGCTAAAAGCCAGGTGGCTGTTAGCTAAGGCTGTAGCAAACTCATTAATCTCTAAGTGGTCTCAGTGTCACTAGAGGGGACAGAACACCATACCCAGGAAATGTGGGGGTTACATATGCTCCTGCCATCTTGAGAGTTTATCTGGCCCTGGGGGCTGGCTCTGTCCCAGAATATTTTATTCCACAAGCCCACTTGGCTCAAGGGTGGATAAGGGGGTGCAACATGGGTTCTAGTATGCCCTGGAGAGAAGGGCAGATGGTCACCCCTGAGGTCATACGGAACCCTATTAATAACTTCCTGAACTACAATGGCTAAGATAGCAGCACATATTTTGAATACTGCAAGTGGAGATGAGCGTGAACCACAAAGATACAGATAGAATCATAGAAATGTAGGACTGGAAGGGACCTTGATAGGTCATCTACTCCAATCCCCTGCATTGAAGCAGGTCTAAGTATTATATAGACCAGTGGTCTCCAAACTTTTTACGTCCAAGATCACTTTTTTAATCTAAGCACAACCAAGGATCTACCCAGCCCCTTCCCCGAGGCCCTGCCTCTTCCCAAAATCCTGCTTCACTCACTCCATCCCGCTCTCTCTCTGTTGCTCACTCTCCCACACCCTCACTCACTTTCACCGGGCTGGGGCATGGGGTGCGGGCTCTGGGCTGGGGCTGAGGGATTTGCAGTGTGTTTCTGGGATCAGCTTGGGGCAAGGGGTTGGTGTGCAGGAGGGGATGAGGGATTCAAGCTCTAGATGGGAGTTTGAGTGCAGGAGGGGGCTCTGGGTTGGACAGAATGTTGGATGCAGAAGGGGTGCAGGGTGCTGGGAGAGGGTCAGGGTTGGGGTGATGTCTCTGGGAGGGGTATCCAGGCTGGGGCAGAGTGTTGGGTTTCGAGGGGAGTACAGGGTGCTGTCTCTGGGAGGAGGGTCAGGGCTGGGGCTTGGGATGTAAGAGGGGATTCAGGGTTTAGACAGGGGTATAGGGTGCTTGCTCTGAGAGGGGGCTCAGGGTTGGGGTGCAGCCTCCTACAGGGCAGCACTTACCTCCAGCAGCTCCCAGTCAGCAGCGGGCACAGTAAGACTAAGACAGGCTCCCTGCCTACCCCAGCCCCACACCACTCTCGGAAGGCATCAACGCGCCCCTGCGGCCCCTGGAAGGCGTGGGGGGCACATGACTCCACACTCTGCCCCTCTCTGCAAGCACCACCCCTGCAACTCTCCCAGCCAATGGGAGCTGTGGGGGTGGTCCTTGCCGGCAGGAGCAGTGCACAGAGAGAGACACCCACCCACCCCAAGCCCTGGAGCCACGGGGCTGCACTGGCCACTTCTGGAAGTGGCATGGGACCAAGATAGGCAGGGAGTCTGCCTTAGGGGCAGTCACACTGCACTACCACTGGACATTGTGACTGGGAGATCTTCTGGGATCGATCAGTCAATAATGATCGACCAGCTGGTGACCACTGATATAGACCATCCCTGACAAGTGTTTGTCTAACTTGCTCTTAAAAATATCCAATGATGGAGATTCCACAACCTCCCTAGGCAATTTATTCCAGTGCTGAACTACCCTTATAGTTAGGAAGTTTTTCTTAATGTATAACATAAATCCACCTTGTTGCAATTTAAGACCATTACTACTTCTCCTCAAGTAGGTAAGGAGAACAATTTAGCACCCTCCTCTGTACATGAGTCTTTTACATACTTGAAGATTGTTACCATGTCTGCCCTCAGTCTTTTCTTCTCCAGAATAAAAAACATTTTTTTTTCAATCTGTCCTCGTAGGTCATGTTTTCTGGACCTTGAATAATTTTTGTCGCTCTCCTCTGCACTTTCTCCAATTTCCCACATTTTTCCTGAAGTGTGGTGCCCATAACAGGACACAATACTCTAGCTGAAGCATTATCAATGTTGAATAGAGTGGAATTACGTCTTATGTCTTGCTTACAACACCACTGCTGATGCATTCCAGAATGATGTTTGCCTTTTTTGCAACAGTGTTACAGCTGACACATGTTTAGTTTGTGATCCACTATAACCTTCAGTACTGATTTTCTGCAGTATTCTTTCCTAGGCAGTCATTTCCCATGTTGTATTTATGCAGTGGATTTTTCCTGCCTAAGCGTAGTACTTTGCATTTGTCATTACTGAATGTCATCCTATTTATTTCACATCATTTTGAATTACAATCATGTTCTCCAAAGTGCTTGTAACCCCTCTCAGCTTGGTATCATCCACAAACTTTATGAGCAGCAAAGAGTCTTGTGGCACCTTATAGACTAACAGACGTTTTGGAGCATGAGCTTTCATGGGTGAATACCCACTTTGTTGGATGCATATACTTTGTAAGTGTACTCTGTACACAATTAGCATTGAATAGAACTAGACACAAGAGAGATCCCTGTGGGACCTCACTTGATATGCCCTTCCAGCGTGACTGTGAACTACTCTTCGAGTACACTTTTCCAACCAGAGGTGTGCCCACCTTTTAGTAGGTTCGTCTAGGCTATATTTCTCTAGTTTCTTTATGAGAAGGTCACATAAGACAGAATCAAAAGCCTTACTAAAATCAAGATCTATCACATCTACTGCTTCACCCTCTCCACAAGGCTTGTTACCCTGTCAAAGAACATAAGAACATAAGAATGGCCATATTGGGTCAGATCAAAGGTCTATCTAGCCCAGTATCCTGTCTACCGACAGTGACCAATGCCAGGTGCCCCAGGGGGAATGAACCTAGCAGGTAATGATCAAGTGATCTTTCTCCTGCCATCCATCTCCACCCTCTGACAAACAGAATCTAGGGACACCATTCCTTACCTATCCTGGCTAATAGCCATTAATGGACTTAACCTCCATGAATTTATCCAGTTCTCTTTTAAACCCTGTTATAGAGCCTAGCCTTCACAAACCTCCTCAGGCAAGGAGTTTCCACAGTTGACTGTGTGCTGTGTGAGAAGAACTTCCTTTTATTTTTTTAAAACCTGCTGCCCTAATTTCATTGGGTTGCACCCTTAGTTCTTGTATTATGGAAAAAGTAACGATCAAACTTTGCTTAATCCACCTTTGCTCCCACATCACTCATGATTTTTTATATCTCTAATCATACTCCCCTTTGGCTCCTGCTTTGTGGCCAAGCTGAGAAAGTCCTAGCCTCCTTTAATCTCTCCTGACTATGGGTCCACATCGGGGCCCAGCCAAACCGTCTAGATTCGATTTCATCAACTTGCCCATCTTTCTGACCTTTTGGCTTAGTGGTGCCATATATTCTTGTTATGAGTGGGAGACCACATTGACTAACACAGTAATTTCAAGATGGTGTAGGAGCAGTGACCAGTTAGTATTGTATGTTAAGTACCCCGGCCAAATTATATATTTCCGTCTTTATTGCTCGGACTATTCCCTTTTGTCATCAATGATTGCCTAACATCCCTGTTTATACTTTTCTTGCCACTGCCTTCGGCACACTGCATGGATGTCTGTCAGAGAAACTATCCGACAATGACTCCAAGGATCTTTTTCCTGATCAGTTTACAGCTCAATTTACCCCCAGTCAGGGGCTATGTATGTACGAGTTGGGGTACATTAGGTTTAATTTTTTCCAATGTGCATTACTTGTACAAATTGTATCGCGATTGACATTAAGATTTCGATGTTGCCATTTTGTTGCCCAATCACTTACTGGTTTGTGAGAGTCCGTTTTTGAATTCTTTCACAGTCTTTTTGGTCTTAATATCTTTAGCAGGTATTTAGTATCATCTGCAGATAGCCCATTTGCCTGACCCACTGTTTACCCCTTTCTCCAGATCTTTGATGAATAAATTTAATATGATTTGTCCTAGGACTGAGGCCCTTGGGGAACACCACTAGTTTACCCCTCTCTATTTCTGCAGAACTTTCCATTAATTCCTAACCCTTTGTTTCCTGTCTTTCCTAACGCAGTTCTGCAATCCCATGACAGCTTAATTTACGTAAGAGCCTTTGGTGAGGGACCTTGTCAAAGGCTTTCGGGAAATCTAAGTACACTATGTCCACTGGATCCCCCTTGTCCACATTTGTTGACCCCTTCAAAGAACTCTAATAGATTAGTAAGACACGATTTCCCTTTACAGAAACCATGTTGACTTTTTTCCAATAATTTATGTTTTTCTATGTGTCTGACAATTTTATTCTTTACTGTTGTTTCAACTAATTTGCCTGGTACTGACTTACCGGTCTGTAATTGCTAGGATCACCTCTAGAGCCCTTTTTAAATATCGGTGTTACATTAGCTGTCTTCCAGTCATTGGGTACATAAGCCGATTTAAAGGACAGGTTACAAACCATAGTTAATAGTTCCACAACTTCACCTTTGAGTTCTTTCAGAACTCTTAGGTGAATGCTATCTGGTCCCGGTGACTTGTTAATGTTAAGTTTATCAATTAATTCCAAAACCTCCTCTAGTGACACTTCAATCTGTCACAGTTCCTTAGATTTGTCACCTACAAAGGATGGCTCAGGTTTGGGAATCTCCCTAACATCCTCAGCCGTGAAGACTGAAGCAAAGAATCCATTTAGTTTCTCCGTGATGACTTTATCGTCTTTAAGTGCTACTTTTGTATCTTGATCATCCAGGGGCCCCACTGGTTATTTAGCAGGCTTCTTGCTTCTAATGTATTTAAAAAACATTTTGTTATTACCTTTTGACTTTTTGGCTAGCCGTTCTTCAAACTCTTCTTTGTTTTTATTATTACATTTTTACATTTTATTTAGCAGTGTTTATGCTCCTTTCTATTTACCTCGCTAGGATTTGACTTGCACTTTTTAAAAGATGTCTTTTTATCTCTAGCTGCTTCTTTTACGTGGTTGTTAAGCCACAGTGGCTCTTTTTTAGTTCTTTTACTGTGTTTCTTAATTTGGGATATACATTTAAGTTGGGCCTCTATTATGGTGTCTTTAAGAAGTGTTCATGCAGCTTTCAGGGATTTCACTTTAGTCACTGTACCTTTTAATTTCTGTTTAACTAAACCCCTCATTTTTGCATAGTTCCCCTATTTGAAATTAAATGCCACAGTGTTGCGCTGTTGAGATGTTCTTCCCACCACAGGGATGTTAATTGTTATTATATTATGGTCACTATTTCCAAGCAGATCTGTTATAGTTACCTCTTGGACCAGCTCCTGCGCTCCACTCAGGATTAAATCTAGAGTTGCCTCTCCCCTTGTGGGTTCCTATACCAGCTGCTCCAAGAAACAGTCACATAAAGTATTGAGAAATTTTGTCTCTGCTGTTAGGTTGGTTTGACATGATTTGTTCTTGACCTGTTCACGTTGACTATTATCATCTTATTTTCTTCTAGGTTCTTACAAATCGATTGTTTGATATTTTGTGCCATTGTCTTTCCAAGTACTGAAATTAAGTTGAGTCGTCTATAATTCCCTGGGTTGTTCTTTTTCTCCTTCGTATAGATAGGTACTATTTTTATCCTTTTCCAGTCCTCTGGGAGTGTGGTTCATGTTTTCATAAAGCAAAATACTCTACAGTTTGAGAAAGCATGGCTGCCAGTCAGCTGCATGTGAACAGGGCCAGCTCCAGGCATCAGCGCAGCAAGCAGGTGCTCAGGGTGGCCAACGGAAAGGGGCGGCAAGTCTGGCTCTTTGGCAGCAATTTGGTAGAGGATCCCTCAGTCGCTCTGGAAGGGAAGGATCTCCCGCCAAATTGCCGACGAATAATGAAGCAGCGGCAGTAAAGCTGCCATTGAAGTGCCGCCGATTGCGGCTTTTTTTCCCCCGCTGTTTGGGGCAGCAAAAACACTGGAGCTGGCCCTTCATGTGAAGGTAAGAGGACCAATTAATAGGTGTATAAGACAGCAGAGTTCACCCAACACTAAATGATATAATAAGGTGATGAATCTGGCATTGTTGCCTGGGTATATTACATTGGCCAGAAGAGTGTTTCTTTAACCAGGTGTAATCACGGGTGCTAGAACTAGGGGTGCTGATGGTGCTGCTGGCAGGGATGGGGTGAGAGACAAGGAACAGGGGAGTCTGGAACAGTGTGTGTACAGTAGTAATGTTGCCACACAGTCAGGAGCTTGCTGTAAACTGAAGAGAATAAGATTCTAATCTCACACCAGTTTTACTCCAGTAATGAACTTTGATGGTGTTACTGCAGACCTATGCACATGTAAGGAATATCCAAATCAAGCCCTCTCTAGTACATCCCTGAAGGCCAACAGGGCAGCCACAGGGCTGCCTTTATGCTTATTTTTCATATAGAACTACTCTTCATCTTCTTCCTCAACCCCCTTAAAAAAGGCAGTAGGTAGTCAACTAGTGCATCTTTGCCTCATCTCAGTGTGCCATTGGCTCTGAAAAAGGGATAACTGTGCCCTTCCTTCTCAGTTCCTTTGTCCATATCAAATGGAAAATGACTCACAAATGGTGCTAACCAGGGCAAAGCAAGTAACTTTCAGTGGATTCATTGGAATCTGGATTGATCAGACTATTAGCCTATTTAGGCTTTTGTTTTATAAACCAGTTAAGTGACTAACACAAGAGAATTCAGCTGACTTAGGTACCTCATAGTAATTTACACATCAGTAGATATTGAGTTGGATTGATAATGAATTGACATTATTTGCTGACATTTAGGCAAGTTAAACTTTAAATGTGCTTCTGGTATTTTCATATAACTGTATAACGGAAAATACTCCTTAGCACAAATCTTCGCTAAGTAATTAAGCAGAGAAAAGAACAACTTGCAGTTTTTTCTTAAAGGATGTCTAGGACTGAGCAGCTGAGGGGGAGTTAATTGCAATTTAATTATTAATTAGACAAAGGGAAGCAATCCTCATGCATACAAATATTCATGGAAAGACCTCTCCAAACAGAATATTTTCTATGTATTAGGTAAAACTCTTCCATGTTTCATTATAGATAAAAGTCAAAATCCTCCTTTTTGTTGCTGACTAGAGGCCTATTGACTTACTGATTTTGGATGAGAACAGTTTGTGAAGAATGAGCATACAGTCAATGATTCAGAATGCTGTGTAATTGTTTTAGATATGAATATTTAAAAAAATAGGTCTGCTTTGAATCTATAATTTTAAAAAATGGAATCAAAATTGTATTAAAAAGGTAATAAATACATTTCTGACAAAGCCGGCGCACAAGTGAAAGACTCCATTTGGTACCTTTTAAGGCAAAAGAGACTCCTTTTGCTCAATATAAATGTTCTGACTGAAAGGTCAGAAGACAAGAAGCATTTCTCACCATGTCAGATGTGTTCAATAAAAATCTCACTCTGCTTGCATGTCTGAGTTTCCTTATATCCTTCCAAACTTCCAGAGTGTTCGTGAGTAGTGGGTGATGTTTCTTACTTTAGCATTTTTCATAGAATCACTCTTAGTGCTAAAGACGCTAGAGTCAAAGAAAAGTTGGTATATTTGAGTGATCTTCTGCACAAACGTCTTTGGAGGATGAACCTGTATTTTCCTCATATTACCCTGTGGAAATCCGGAGAGTGCCCCTATCTTTTCCTAAGAATGGGTAGTGATGTCAGTTACTGATTTGGTGAAGATAGCTGTTCGGCCATCAGAATCAGCACCTTGGGTCCTAAAGAGAAATATTTAGAACCTGATCCTGCACTCTGATATATGTGTGCAGATTCTTGTGCCCATGACGTCAAGAGGGCACATGTTCGAGAGTCGGCCTACATCAGGATCAGGGTCATTACTGGACATTTCTCCAACTCTCAATACCAACCCACAATTTAACATGACTAGAAGCTGCTATTTAAGAGTTTTAAAAAAAGAGGGGGGGATGTTGAAAGTCAGGACTGAGGTATATTAATGGAACAATTATTCTATCCATATTTGAATTTGACACACCAGATAGTCAAATCCTTCCCAATCTTCTGTGTAATTGCTCCATATGGGAGAAAAATATGGAAGTTAAACGTCTGAAACGGGCACTTCAGTTGAGATTCTAAACAGGTGTACAAACTATTTCTGAGGTTTAATATAGCCTTTTAGTGGAACCACCTGATGCATATGCTGAGCTAGATTTGTCGTGCTGGCTCCCACACTGTTTAGAATTGTGTAACAGAGCATGTCTACTAAAGCTTAAAATATGAACTGTGAAAAGAAACCACTTCTTAAAGGGGAAGGAAAGTATTTTTTTTTAAAGCACACTAGGTCTTACTAAGCTTCTGTAAGATTATTTATTATTTGTATTATGATAGTATCCACAGCATTACAGTTGTGACCACAAGATTCTAAACTATAATCTACATTGCAAAAGCCTGTATACAAATTAACAAACTGAAAAGATGAATGAACAGCATCTCTTCCTTAGTGTATTGAAAAGTAAGTCAATGCCCATACAATTTCATAAAACATTTACCTCTAGGTCTTCAAAATAGTGCACAGTTTTTTTGTTTGTGTTACTCCCATGAAAATTAACTGGAGAAAATCAAATAAATACCATCTGGCATTTGAAAATGTAACTGATTGCATCTCCTTTTTTTAAACAATAAAAATAATTTTTATGGCAGTCTATTTAAAAATACACTGACTATTAACTTCATAGAAGTTCTTTGTTATTTTGTACAGTTCACAGAATACAAGATATCTTAACATTATTGGGAGGGGACTTGAAATATTATTGGATTACGACAGCCCTTTGAGATTCAGCTATTTTTAAACCTCGTGGTAAAATTTTAAATTCAGAAGTGATATTGCATAGAAAACAATAAAGATAATTGAGTTCCTAAATGATTAAGCATTTTATTTTCCCCTAGTGTATTATATCAGTGTATATTTTAACGCAATAGCAACATAATAGAAGAAAATGGGCCAGATTCATTATTGTGAATCCATGGAGTTTCCTTAGGGATGGATTTAGCTCTATATGTGTTCACAAACCAATGAACTAAGAACAGAAACTCCAGTAACAAAGCTGCCATTGCTCATTTAAACCTTCAGTCTTCACAGCAGTTGGGAGAGTACCATATGAAAAGCAGTCACATTATCCAGAGGGCAGAAATCCCAAAACAGGAAAGAACCATAGTTATAATTTGTAAAGAAAGATGGAACTGATAGCAAGGTATCTTAAAATATGGGATAGATAAGGCAGAAAGTGACAGGATGGTCTTCTGTAGACTGTGAAAAGAGGCTTAAAAGGTTATTACTAGAGGGGAAAAACCAGAGAGCTAATATTCATATTGTCTCTGTAGCTAATCTTTTTCTTCTACAATCTGAAAAAGGCCTCAGACGCAGAAAATCATCTCTAATCTTGTTTTCTATTCTGTGTATTTTATTAACCTTTCTTTTCTAAGTCTACAGCTTTCACTCTAATGCAGCCCTGGCAACAATTCTAGGTTGGCTGGTTTTTTTCATTGAGTAAGGTACTACAGTGACATTTTTTCAGCAGAAGGACCATGTTTAGTTCCCATAGTGAAATAATGACGATAGTTTGACTCTAGTTTAGATTTGTCTATTGCACTGTCAGTCCAGCTTCTTCTCAGTACTAACTTTGGCTCCTGATAAGATCTGTGTTATTGTGACCTTTCACCAGCATAATGAGCATTTCCCCTCAGACTGGTGTTTCAAGATCCTTGGGTTTCTAACCTCCTGACCCTTAGTGACATTTGTGGGCCAGATGGTGCAAATCACCTGACACATTTTTTTGAATCTGAGGTCGGGGGAAAAAAACAACACAACAAGCTTCCAGGCAGCTGATCTATTTTGCCTCATTCTTTGAAACACCAAATGTTACTGCATTGAACTGAGTGAGATTTTGTACTCTTCTGGGATTTTCTCAAACTAGGGATTTCTCTCTAATCCCAAAAGTTTTGTTTCTTACAGACTGGAAACTGAGGTGAATATGATTATGTACATTTCCCTCCCTCTTAACTTTGTTTTCTCTATAACACAGGATGCTGGAACAATTTGTATAGTGGGGTTGCTGTGAGCTATTGAACCAAACTGTAAACTCCATATATGATGGAAACCACTTTAAGCCCTCCCCCCCCACACAGACAGAGTACAGAGACACACTTTTTGCAGTTATCTATTCAAATGGGGCTAATAATGGGGAAGACATTTGATGACATCAGTTGTGATATTTCCATCCTTTTTATCCCCGCAAAGAAATTTAAACAAAAATGCTCATAGAAATTTTTAAATGAAAAAAAACATTAAAATAAAAAATAGCAGTCATCTTTTCTGCACACTAATCCCATGGCATAGGCTTTTAGAAATGTAAACCAAAATGATAAATACATAGCGAGCTATCTGTCACAGCACCCCAGAGCAGAATCTGGTGCTGCATATTCTGTAACTTTAAACCTACATTTTTGAGGACGATTTCTTTACATATTGAAAAGCAGAGATGGCAACAGCTAATTTTTTTGGAGGGAGGATGGGGGTAATATATTAATGTCATATAATAAAATAGCAAAAATGATTTATCTATGTTCATGTAATTAACCTTGGCCAGCCTTGACAAGTAGAAATTAAAGTTCCTAATGTTTCCTTTAAAAATCTTATTAATCAGCTGCAGGCACCGAGCAGAGCATTTAGTCTAACGCTAGGAGGTCAGAATGTTTCTGTTCCTTAAGGGCTACTTTATAGTTAAATATCTTTTCTCTGGACTGTCCATCTCTGCTGGGATGCAATTTTTACCAGCATTAAGCCTAAGGAAACGAAGGAAATCAAATGATACTAAAATTTTTCTGCAGTCTAAATCTACTAATCTCGAGTCTGTCCTATATTATATTTCCTAGCCAAGTGTGTCAGAGTTAGAAATCTATAATGTCCTGCTTTTAAAATCTTGATGGCTTTATGACCCCCTAAAAAAACACTGTGGCACAGAATGAAAAGTCTCTGGCTTTTATTGCCAAGCCTAAAAAATTATACAAATATACCTATTGTGCTTTCATTAATCACAGTTTTGAAAACTGACAGACACAAAACACCTAGTCATTCAATTACTGACACTTTTGACCTTGTTGGTTAAAAAGTTAGGTCTCTACATTTTGCTCCCATTGAAGAAAATGGCAAAAGTCCCTTTTGTACACAGGTTTTAGACAGATAGGACCAAAATGTTCACCTGGTGTAATTCTATTGAAGGCAATACCAAGAATGAATTTGACCCATTATTTTCGTCTTGGAAAATGTACAACACAACCCATATGAATTGTCAAAACAAAGTCAAAACCTTTACAAGTGAAGGAAACCCACATTTTCTTTTTCCATTGCTCCTATTGCATATTTTCACACAATAGAATACCTACATCACTTGGACTATGGCACGGATGATAAGAATCTATTTTGTACCTGTGTATATGTCTTGGTACAAAATCAGTATGAGATTTTGAAAGCTTGGGGAGGAGAAAGGAGATGATTGTCGGAACTAATCCTACTTGACAATCATTATTAGTTAAGTGCATCCATTTCTTCTTTTTAAACTGAAGACTATTGTTGATATTGTTTTCTAACTATTATGTAGGGCTGTGTGAGCCCTACAGGATTTGATGCTTCATGAGTTTCTAAACTGATCCTTGCACATTTGATTGATAAGGACTAGAAAAGAACCTATGGAAATTTGTATGGAGGACAGAGTCTGGCAAACTCAAACTTCTAATGTGAGAGTCCCTAGGCTTATGGGAGCTTGAGAAAGGGAGGAAGACCAGATGGGAAACATGAAGTGAAGAGATATGGAACACGTCAGCCTATATGCATATATGTGAACAAAGGTCTGCAATTTACACTGAACCATCATATCCCTATGTTTACCCCTTTTATAATAAATCTTGTACAATGCACGACTTGTGAGATATTTGAAAACTCATGATTTGCTGATCATTAGTGTCTTAGTAAAATATATAGGGTTATAAGATCCCATAGTACAATGTTACCAAGACATTTCCCAACATGTTCTGGAAAGCAGTCACAAAGCAGTACTCCAGAGACAAAAGGTTAGCCAACTCCTCAGCCAGGTGTCCATAAGATCAAACGGACCATCACCTGATTAAATGGCCACTCTTTCGTAGGAGAGAGGGTGTTGGCAAAAAAATCTACATTTTGACAAAGAAGCAGCATTAGATTCTTATCTTTGAAGACTTTCTGTCTCCTGAACCTCAGCTGGAGATGATTCTTGTGCAAAAGAAAGAGCTATAAGAGGAGAGAACAAATGTCCCAAATGATCTCTCCCTTTCTCTCTATCAACTGGCATCAACAATACTTGAAGATGAATTGGATTGAGGGGAGATTTTGACGAAAGGGTTCAGCCAATAAGAATGTTGGAATTTGTGATGAAAGAGACCTTTCCTTGAATTGACTTAGCTTATTAAGTTAGGTATTATTTGCCTTTTACCTTTTATTTCTTTGTAACAAATTCTGACTTTTATGCCTCATTACTTGTGATCACTTAAAACCTATCTTCTGTAGTCAATAAAATTGTTTTAATGTTTTATCTAAACCAGTATGTGCTCAGATTGAAGTGTTTGGGGAACTTCATTTGGGATAACAGAATTTGTGCATATCATTTTCTATTAATAAAATAACAGACTTTATCTGAGCTTGTATTGTCTGGGAGAAAGTTGGACAGTAAAAAATACATTTCTGGGGGGGAAATCTGGGACTAGGTGTTTCCTGGTGTTGAGAGTTTAGTGGTGTAGCCCTACAGTGTAATTCAAGAGTGGCTGACTACGGCACTCTTACAATATAACTGGGAATGATTGACATGCTGGAGGCTAAGTGTGAGCAGACCAGAAGTGGGTTGTTCTCATAGTAAAGCAGTGTAAAAAGCACCCCAGATTGGAGACTTGAGGGGGCACAGCTGTCCATCAGTCCAGATTGTATCTTGGGTACTGTCACATGTGTACAAGTGAGTCTAAGGTGTGATGCAAGCAATTTGCAAATCACTGTCAATAGGTTACATTTACCACCTAGTGTCATATCTAGTTTACCAAATATAGGTCCTTAATTTTATTTTAGCATTCTTTCAATTTGCTTCCATAAATTGTTATAGTATAATCAGAAAATAGTTTTGGTTTTATACTCCATAGATCCTTGACAGGTCATCCCTGTCTGAAATAGGCATTTGCTAGTGTCATTAACAGGTATTCTCCTAGGACAATGAATCTCTCTTAAAATGGGAGAATTTGTGAATCAAGTATATTTTTTGTAGAAAACTCCATACCCTTCATCTCACATATATATAAACCAACCAAAATGATCTAGGTCAGAACAAAATTTTGACCATTTCAGTGTTCAAATGTATTGGCAATTACTGGATTCAAAGCAAAGTATTTTGTTAAAATAGCTCTAAAAAACCCCAATTCTTTGGAGATGTATCATAAACTACAGGTCACTGCTCATTGCAAAGTACATCTGTAGAAAATTGTTAACAATCCATTCTAATTTTTATATCCTGAGCTCTAATACTCACTGAAAAGTGATGCTGGAGCTTCAGTGAGCCTCCATTGCATTGCCTCGGTCTGGGGGAAACGTAGACTAATGATTTGAATGAAGCGATGACTACTCTAAATGCAGTGAGAAACTTGGGCATTTAATAGCCCATTAATAGCAGCATCCAACATTATTTAGGGATTTTTATTTAGTTTTGAACTGAAGAAATGTGTGTTATGGTTGACATTCTGGAAACCTACATATAGTCTGGGTAACAGTGCTTTATGCAGGTGCCATGAATAACGTTGGATGGGCTAAAAATAAACTATGGGCTGAAGTAGAGTCTACAGTGCTATCCCTCCACATCTCTAGATGCAGGTTGCTGGGTAATGGATCTGCATGAGTGCAATTCCAATGACCTCTTAAACAGATAGCCCCTGAATTTCCATTTTGTGCAAGATGGTTTGGTACCGCACAGATAATGTTTTTTCTGACACACAAAGATCTCCCGGTACAGCTCTTCTGCCCTTGACTCTAATTCAGAGGGGTACTGTGGGATATCTACGTCCTTGCACACGTTCCCAGTTATGTGATTGATTTCACTATGCATGCATTACTGTCAGGTTGCCCTTTTACTGACCCTATTTAACGCCTCACTTGAGACAATGCTGACTCACCACTTTACACCAGCTGATGAACTGGGTCTTCACATTTAAAATATGCTGTTCAGTCACAAGAACGTGTCTTCTTCCAGAGGACAAAACTTGAGAACATCTTGAATTCAGAAAAAAATAGCTGATAAAGCTGCCTTATATTCTACTACTGATGATGCCTGATGCTGTTACTACCACATCAGATACCCAAAAAGCTCCTGCCCCATAATATATGTTATATCTTCAAAGGAAATGTTTCTGTAGGTGCCATCTTCACAAACATACTCTTCTTTACTATCAGTAATTATCTTCTGCGTTTGGAGAAAGCAAACTCTTCAGAGATGAGATGAGATGAGGAGAATACAAAATACTTGAATCTGTGTGAAAATATAACATATTTGGTAAAGTGAAGAATATACTTTGGCTATTTGTAAAGTGTCTTTAATCTGACGCTCTCAGTGCTTCTTGTAAAATGTAATTAAATTACAAAGCATCATAGGCGCCAACTTTATCTGGTGCCGGTAAGGGCTCGGAACCCCCACCGCTTGCCCTGCCTTGACATCACCCTTTTCCCGCCCCTGGCCCCACCCCTATTCCAACCCCTTCTCCAAAGTCCCCATCCCAACCGCCCCCAGCTTCCTGCCCCATTGGCTGTCTTCCCAAATCCCAACCCCAGTCCGCCTCTTCCCCTGAGCACACCGCATTTCCCCTCTTCCCTCCTCCCTCCAGCCCCGGAGCACCCACAGAGTCAGCGCCTATGCACAGCACTCCCTGGGATAGAAAAATAGTATTTATCTGTCCTACAGTTGGGTAAATTGAGATGCAGAGAGAGATTAAGTGACTGCTTGAGTCATACAGGTTGAAATTCTGTGGCTAGTATCGATTTACAGAGCTATGCACTATGGGTAACTATCCCACAGTTCCTGCAGTCTCCGCTGCCTATTGGAATTCTGGGTTAAGCTCCCAATGCCTGATGGGGCAAAAACATTGTTTTGGGTGGTCTTGGGTACATGTCATCAGGCCTCCCTCCCTCCCTGAAAGCAACAGCAGACAATTATTTTGCACCTTTTTTCCTGGGTTACCTGTGCAGACACCATACCACCGCAAACATGGAGCCCGCTCAGCTCACCGTCACAGTACGTCTTCTGGGTGCTGCTGGCAGACGTGGTACTGCATTGCTACACTGCAACAGCTCCTTGCCTTCGTGGTAGATGGTGCAGTAGGGCTGATAGCAGTTGTCTGTCTCCTGAGTGCTCCTGGCAGACCTTGGTGAGGTTGATCAGGGGCACCTGGACAGACATGGCTATCCTCCTCTTGAGACTCCAGGTTATTCTTTTCTTTAAGTTTTGTCTCATGGAGATTCAATCCTGCCTGGAACATAGAATATCAGGGTTGGAAGGGACCTCTGGAGGTCATCTAGTCCAACCCCCTGTTCAAAGCAGGACCAATCCCCAGAGAGATTTTTACTCCAGTTCCCTAAATGGCCCCTCAAGGATTGAACTCACAGCCCTGGGTTTAGCAGGCCAATGCTCAAACCACAGAGCTATTCCTCTCCCCCATCACGTGAGCTGCAGGCTTCTGCCTCAGGCTGCTCTCCCAGCCAGCAGCACCACATGGTCGCACCTACCCCACCCTACCCCTTGCCCTCATGGCTCATGAAGCCTGGACAGTAGTAAGGAGCAATTCAACTATAGGCTGAGCAAGTGCAGAATGGTGGTAGAATGTGCCTTTGTACATTTAAAAGCTCGCTGGTGCTGTTTGCTGACTAGGTCAGACCTCAGCGCAACCAACATTCTCATTGTTATTGCTGCTTGCTGTGCGCTTCATAATATCTGTGAGAGTAAGGAGAGACGTTTATGGTGGGGTGGAAGGTTGAGGCAAATCATCTGGCATCCAATTTTGAGGAGCCAGACACCAGGGCAATAAGAAGAGCCCAGCAATGTGCTCTGTGCATCACAGAGGCTTTGAAAACCAGTTTCGTGACTGGCCAGGCTTCGGTGTGACAGTTGTGTGTGTTTCTCCTTGTTGCAAACCTGCTCCCTTTGTTGATTTTAATTCCCTGTGAGCCAACATCCTCCCCTCTTCAAAATAAAGTAACTCTTGAACTGCTGCTCACAAACAAGGAAGAATTGGTAGAGGAAGTAGAAGTGAGTGGCAACCTGGGAAGCTGTGATCATGAGATGGTTGAGTTCAGGACTTTGACAAAAGGAAGAAAGGAGAGCAGCAGAATATGGACCCTGGACTTCAGAAAAGCAGACTTTGACTTCCTCAGGAAACTGATGGGCACGATCCCCTGGGAGGCTAATACAAGGGGGAAAGGAGTCCAGGAGAGCTGCCTGTATTTTAAAGAAGCCTTATTGAGTGTGCAGGAACAAACTATCCCAATGTGCAGAAAGAATGGCAAATATGGCAGGTGACCAGCTTGGCTTAACAGAGAAATTTTCGGTGATCTTAAACACAAAAAGGAAGCTTACAAGAAGTGGAAACTTGGACAGATGACTAGGGAGGAGTATAAAAATATTGCTCAAGTATTCAGGGGTGTAATCAGGAAGGCCAAAGCACAACTGGAGTTGCAACTAGCAAGGGATGTGAAGGGTAACAAGAAGGATTTCTACGGGTATGTTAGCAACAAGAAGAAGGTCAGGGAAAGTGTGGGACTCTTACTGAATGGGGGAGGCAACCTAGTGACAGATGATGTGGAAAAAGCTGAAGTACTCAATGCTTTTTTTGCCTCTCCCAGACTGCTGCACTGGGCAGCACAGTATGGGAGGAGCTGAGCAGCCCTCAGTGGTGAAAGAACACGTTAAGTACTATTTAGAAAAGCTGGACATGCACAAGTCCATGGATCTGGATCTAATGCATCCAAGGGTGCTGAGGGAGTTGGCATTCATTCCATAATAATAATAATTGACTTCATTCAATAATAGCCAGAGTATTTAAAGTTAAGGTCAACACACCATGCCCACATCATTATGTTATAGCATTCATCATGTCAGTAAGATATAAAGGTGACTTAAATGTATCTTTCTTGGCATTCATCAGTTAAGGCAGATTCTTAAGATTTTTTTAAATACAGGATTTTTAAATGCCATTTGCATTAAATAGCATGTTCTAGCTAAACCCTCTGCAGTTATAGTAAGTGTATGAATGTCAAAGAGACTCAACATTCCAGGAATACCATAATGAAATAAAACATGAAGGCAGATGGAAAAAGAACACATCAAAGGTGAAGTATGTTTTCAATCAATCTCTGCAGAGGATTCAGGTCAAAATGTTGAGATTGTGCAATAATGTACAAAGCAAATTCCCATGCATAGTTGTATGAAATAATGTATATGAACTAACAGCCTGTGAGAATTGCACTGCTTACAGCAAATCTAAGCAACATAATGTAATTTTTAGTAGATGCCTTATCTATAACAGAGAAATTCTATTTAGAAGAAGAGGGCAAGTCCATGAGATTGTTTTGGTTTATTAATTCTCCCTGCAGTGCTGAATGAGAATTTGTTCTTTGGAAGTCTTGCAAAAATTTGAAATAATTTCATGCTATAGCATATTGGTAAAGAAATTCTTTGTCTTGAAAGCAAAGTGGAATGGATTTCTATTTATAAAAACTACCTCTTTGTATTCAACATGTGAATTAGGAGAAAGTAGTGGTTTCTCATTAAGACTACTATGGGCTCATCATTTTTACAGCTAAAAAAATAAATTATAACACAGAATCATCATCATTTCTCTTTAAAAATGGCACTACTTAGGCCTCCACTCAACAATTGACTGCGTAGAGCTGTGTGACATTCTATGACAAAACCTGAAACCAATTAAATCTTGTCCAGTTTGGGGAGTTGTTACTAGTTTGAAAGTCAACCCTAGGTCATGAAAAAGTTTGTGAGAACTTTTGGAGTAAATCTGGATTCTGGGTTAAGTTCTTAGTGAATGAACCTATGGTGATTTATAGGTTATATCAAACAAGATAGAAAATTAGTTTCACATGGGCTAAACAAGAGCTAGGAAAACACACAAAAAAGTATTTGTAAATGTTTGTTCAAACAAAAATAATGAATTCAGATGGATAGTACTTGTGATCCCTTCTGTTCAGTAGCTGTTTGTATCAGAAAATTTTGTTTGCAAAATGATCACATAAAGAGAGATTAGCTTATGCAAATATTTATGGACAAGTATTTGTGTGGAACAGTTTGTGGGCCTAGCTTGAAAGTTCTTTTCATGAGAACTTATCTAATAAAGGAACGAAACAATACTATGTGGCATAGGTGACCAATCACAGAGGACACAGAGAAAATTGTAAACATAGTAAATAATGATTCACAAATCGAAAAGGGAGCTATGTTTGCTGAATAAATTATTTTCCTGTGAATAGTTCATTCAGCTCCATTTTTGACATGACTCCAAAGGAAACTTGATGGTTCCCTCAGTTTTCTCTTTAATTTTTCCAAGTTTCTTCAAACCCATAACTTACTGGCGGTGAACCCAGAAGAAATGAAACCACAGGAAAGATTCACCCCGTGAACAAAACCACTGTATTTCATACATGTGTATAAATAAGCCACCAGATGACATTATTCACCCTGGGTCTGATAAGGGCCTCTGATCCTTAGCTCCCACCAATTTAAGGAAACTCCTCAGACTGCTTGACTGAATTAGCTATGCATAACAGTGATATTCCTTTTACTTGAGGTTGACCTCACTTTAGCCCCGGATTTAAATAGGTTCAAATGGCATATTAATTATTGAGCCAACTATACAGCATGATAAGTAAAGTTATATGGAATACAGTAGCGTTACACCAAATAGTTTTATGGCATACTGTCCCCACATGCAAAGTGAGTACTGTTACTACACTCTGCATTCCTTTCCCATTTCGCTCAGGTCAATACAGTGTTCATGTTAAGATTAAAAACATTTAATACTTACAGAGCTTGTTGTGCTTTTCTATTATTTTTTTAAATATTTCCAACATGCAGTACAAATATGAACCCATAAAGATATCTTGTATATGGGATCTGATGGGGAAGCTTAATAGCTTTATCTGAGATATGATTTATCCTCTAGTTCTACAACTGAAAAACCTAGCGTGATGTGGAGCTTCTGTGTAGGTGCCTTGATGTGGCTTTTTATTACAGACACTGTAATTTATGGTATTCCTCTCCCTGGTTTTCCTGTTCAACACAGTAATTACACCTCATCTGTAAGTTAAGAGGCCCTGGAAACAGTATCAACATGTCTCACTTTGTTCTGATACTATGATGATGAATATAATGCACAGACAGACTTAGCTGACTAGTTACAGTCTCTTGTAAATGTTTATCAATGGAACTACTGAAAAACACCCGTTTTCCTGTGTTTGCACAGAAAATCTGTTCGGGTACAGTATCTGAAACTCAAAAGCCATAGGAATGATGAATATTTAGCCCAAGTCTTCTCATGTATTTATTTATTTATTTATTTATTTTTGTATAAGAATGACTGACAAAGCTCACTGCAGCACAGAATAATTCTTCACTGACTGATTGCTTCCACTTCTAGAAGATCTGAGATGAACTGAAGTAGACATTTTAATCATACTAGTTCTTCTGTAACAATAAGATGGCAAAAAATCCATCCTCACCTGTATGTGTCAACTAGCAGTGCTAGACCTAATTCATAAATATTTATTTACAAAGTACCTTATTTCCAAAGCCTCCTGACTGACTAACATAATATGTAAATATCATAGATGTGTCTGCCAGGAGAAGCCTGGTTACTGTCTATCTGATATGTGCTCATTTGTATGGTGCAGCCTGAGGGCCAGCCAAAGGATTGCCACCAGCAGCACAATCTTTCCAGCTTGCCTTGGAATGAGCAAATGTTTTCTTTATGTTCTGTGTTTCAAATGCTCTCTAGTCTGCTCAGCAAATAAGGTCAGAAATATTCCATCCATAACAGGCAGGCACAGGGTCTGCTGGGTCACGTGTCTCAACGACATGCTCCGAAAGGTTATTATTTATTTTTACAGCTCCCAAAAGGGTGCTGGGCACTTTACATGACAAACAGAAAGCGAAAGGCCTTGCTCCAAGGAGCTTATAATTGAACATTAGATGCAATTCAGCAAGTGGAGTAACACATATTATGAGACAGAGGGGAAGGAGAACAAGTGTTACAATAACATCACCTGAAAGGGTGTCATGATGGTCCACTGCAGGCTGCATTCACAGGAAAGAGACGAAGGCTTGAAGACAAAGTGACAGGACCTCAGCTGGTATCAATTAGAATAGCTCCAGTGGCTTCAGTGGATCTACCTTGATTTACAATAACTGGTTTCTTATCTGTGGGTAACCTAGGAATTGAAGGATCAGTAGGCCAACAGCCTGTCAAAGCTTAAAAATCAGTCATTCATGTGCCTAGATCCAGTGAAGATGTAAATAGCAGGCACTATGGAAGTAGCATTTTCAAGTAGCTGTTACAGATGGGAAAATTAAAACACCTGATGAAATTATTCCAGGAATCCATAAACCATGTTTGTGCCTCAGCAAGTTATCTAGAAATACACAAGAATGCCAGTATGCCCGCCAGCAATGCTCAATCATAACCAACATACTGCATGCAGAAACCAAGTGAAATGATTACTGTCTATCACGCTGGCCAGTGACTGATTGAGCCATTTTCAACAACCTGAGAAAATCAGATTGTTAAATCTAGAGGTAATCTCATGGGCCCTGAAATGAACATACACTACATTGATTCCTCTTCTTCTTCGTGTATGCATGATGTGCTGTGCCTCAAGTGGCACTGTGAGCAGGATTCACCTTAGGATGTGTAACAGGGTGTGATGAGTCAGGCGCTAACTCAGCAGCCTGTCACTCAAATCCCCACCAGTTTACACTCCTTGAGTTCTGATTGAAAGACAAGCAGTTGGCAGAGGAGGTTAATTAACTGAGTGGGGCTACAGCTGAGGGGCTAATTGGGTGGACGTAGCCCCCAAGAGCTAGGCATACATAAGCATTCAGGAAGGAAATGTAGGAAGGGAAGCCGGGAGCCTAAAAGTGGGCAGAAGTAGAGGGGACTGGCTGCTGCATTACCACTCTTCCCAGAAACAAGAGGGCAAGCTGGCTACAGATTGTGAATAAAGGATGGTGGTTAAGAAGGCCTGGAGTGGCTGTAGTCTGTTAGGCTGGAAAGGACTCTCAGGGTACTACCTGGGTAGCATAAGATTATTCATATGAGATTAAATGAATCCAACCCAATCTCATCCAGCCAATTTTGCTAATCTTTGACTGTGATACCTCATGGCAAATCTGTAATTGAAGAAAGGCTACCTCTATCTTTGAATCATTCTAAATAGAGGAAGAAGATAGCTCTTGGAGTGAGGTTCCTGGCTAGACCCCTGGGTTCCCAGAGATAAGGATTCAGTGGTATATGCCTGGTGAAGATGCCTGAAATGGTTTTAAGTTATCTGGCTAGTGGTTAATCTTATTATCTCATACTTGGACTGGTATGCAATAACAAACTGTAAATACGGTGCACGTCAGGTCTTTATTTCTTAATGCATGGGACTGAATCATTGCTCTTCATATATTTGTACAAATTAGACTGAGATTAAATGAAGGGGTTGCAATGCTTCTAGGACCCTTCCAGATTCAAACCTGATGCCTCCTAAGGGTCTGCTACTCCTCTGGAAGCCTATTTTTTTTCCAGTTCCAGGTGATAGTATTGAAATTTATTTATAAGCAGATAATTTTGATTTTTAAAGAAATATCTTTAACCTATTTTCAAGAAAACTGCTTTTCCTGTTTCTAGCCACTCCTGTTCCTGTGCTGCTAGAAACAAGCAGCAGACCACACACCCCAGTGTCTGTGTTCTGTTACATGTCTGCTGGCAGCGGAGAATTTGCACTAGCTTTTTGATAGAAAATTACCCATTTTCACCTGCTAATGCAAACAGCACTGGGTGAGGACGGATGGCCCAATGGTTAGAGAAGTAGCCTAGGACTTTTGAGATATGGGGTTAATTCTCTGCTGTGCTACAACCTGTCTGTATGACAGCAGGCAAGTTACTTAGCCTTCTGTACTTCAATTCCCTATCCGAAAAACAGAGCTAATAACACATGTGGGTGCTGTGTGAGGAAAAATACACAAAGGATTGTGAGGTGCTTGGATGCTTTAGTAATGGAAACCATATAATGGGAACTTCTATACATCCAATTCTCTATCTCATTCTGGTTTGGTTTGAACATCTATTTTCTTATCTGTTTTGTGCTTTTAGATCAGAGCTCTTCCTGGATTATTTTAAGCATAGGTCCTTCTCTTTAACATTAATTGTAGCCATTTATCAAGATTTTGTCTGGAACAATACGTAGCTTAGCCATTTGCACTACAGCACCTTTATGAGACAGTCCGTGAGAGCAGATCACCCTAGTTCCACTCTCTCTGACGCACTGCTGAATCAATGCTAGTGCTGATGCCACATTTCTACTGAAACAACAAAACAGAAGTATTTCAGTGGACTGATTTGCCACAGGCTAGCATATGCTTCCTAGAACTGAAACCATAATATAACTTACAAAGATGTTTATAAAACTCTGAAGTAAGATCCTCAGCTGGTGTAAATCAGTGTCGCACCACTGAAGTCAATGGAGCTATGCCAACTTATAGCACTTTCTGATCTGGCTGTATAAGTTTAAAAGGTTCCACTTTAGCAAAGCAGTAAGGGCTTAATGTGCTGGAGAACTAAGTCTTCTTTACACTAAGGGAATGGTGTATAGCAGACTTAAGTTAGTATATAATGCCACTGGAGCATTCCCCTTGCATGAGAAGATCCTCAAATGGCAAAGAACAACCATAACAGATACTACACAATTCCCCTTTCTGGGTCCCCAGGTGTGAACTTAAGTTAAAATCATAGAGTTCTTGGTTCTCCAATACCTAGAGAGGACCAGAGTGTTATGTGAGGGACTCAGTGCAGTGAAGGACTTCTGGGTAGGAGTCTTTTGCTAGTCCTCTGTTAAAGGGGGTGGTGCTTGTGTCTGATGTCTCTCTACTCCCAGAATACAGGATGCAACTGGGGAAAAGGCAGTGTGACTGTGGTTCCCCTATCTCTGGCTGAACCCCTGGGGTCTGTGATAATCAGTACAAGAATAAAGCATCCTCAAGGCTGTTTTAATTTGCATAATGGACCAGGGGGGTTCTCCAGGACTGAGGATGTACAAGGGCATTTAAAGCCCCCTCCAGACTTGTGCTGGTCAGTCAGGAAAGAATTTGGCTCTTGCTCCTTCATGTCCCCCCCCCCACCCACTCACACAAGGAAGTAGTTAAAGCAGACTGCATAGTGAGAAGCCTGTGATTGTCCATTTCTAATCTGAGCTGGATACAAACCTCTTCCCTGCAATACACATAGGGCCAAACCCTCATCCCAGCACCCAGCCTGAGTAGGCTGAGCTGAGCACGTGGAGAGGTGTGGTGGGGACAAAGGGAGAGAACGTCTTTCACTTAGCCTCTGGAACAACTATGGTGTAACTCCACAGTGGCCACTGCGGCCTGTTGGCTGAAGCAGTGCTTGATGCCTGCAGCATGACCTTTGAAGAAGCAAGCCCTGGAGAATCTGTGCAGTGGCAAATTCTCCATTCCTGTCTTTTTCATGAGCAATGACTGATGCCACAATTGTGTTCAGAATGCATAACGGCCAGTGTTACATGCAGAGAGGCCTGTCCTCATCCAGTAGCTACCCGCCCTCCAGAGCCCCTGGCATCCCATCAAAGTTCCTCCGGAAAACTGACCCTCTTTCTCCAGTTCCACTCTTCAGGCAACACTGCATAGACAGCCTCAACAAAATCAGGCTGCTCAGGACTCCCAGAATGCACACCCACTCCAAATCTTCCTCCTTTAATGCCACAGAAAAGGCCCCACCTCAAGAAATTGCCTCTACTGCCAATCTGCCCCTTAATTAACAAACTCTGAAGTAAAGAAGAGAAGCCTCCTGAAGCAGTTGGATGAAGTGGAAATCTGGCGAAAGGCTGTTTCTTCTCTAGCTTGGGTAAACCATGAATAACTTGAAAATAAACATACAAAGGAAACTCAAACATGAGGCGATATCACAGCCAGGAAAAAAACAAGAGATCAGTTTAAACAGTAAATATCAAATACTGTGTGTTAAATAATAAAACAACTTCCATGCTAAGAAAGACCAAATAGCAGAGGTTGCATACAAGGGACTCATGCTCTTCATCGTGTAGGTGCTTGTGTGGAAGTCAATGGAACAATTCACTTGAGTAAAGCCTGCAAGATCAGGCTCTAATTCTGTTATCATAAAAAGGACATGATATTTAAAACACATTGTAAAATGCACATATTGATACACAATGTAGTTCAGTAGTCAATATATTCACAAAGCTGCAGACCTGGAGAGTCTCAGGTGGTGTAAATCAGCTTCTTTGACTTCTATAGAGCAAATACTGTTTTTCACCAGCTGAGACTCTGACCCTTTAATTCCAACATCTCTCAATAGTCTCAGGTAGGGTGACCAGATGTCCCGATTTTATAGGGACAGTCCTGATTTGGGGGTCTTTTTCTCACATAGTCACCTCTGAGTTATCCTGTCCTGATTTTTGATACTTGCTATCTGGCCAGTCTAATCTCAGGTATTTGATTTTTAAGGAAATAAGTTTAGCTTAGCAAAGCAACATCTCTAAATTCTTCACAGCGCATACAGGACGCACTCAGAGTTTCAACTCTACAATGAAACACTGTCCAGAGTTCCAGATGGCCTCCATTTCATACATGCAGGGTCTGGTATGAGTGGAGTCCCGCCATGATATGTAGCAGGTCCCTAACAATTGAATTATGTCGGTGACAAACGAATCCATGTACAGAATTGCTTTGACATAAGGTCAGCATCTCAGTAGAGAAGTAAGCCTCGGGAACTTCTCTGTAACACACAGCAACAAGGGAGTTGCAAGCAAATATGAACACATGATGTCCCTCCCTTCCGCAAATATCAGAAACTTCAACACTACTAAGTTATGTTTGGCTGAACTTCAGTCAGTGTTTGTTGAAGATGACGCCATTCTTTGTGATTTTAAATTACTCTAATAAATGTTAAGAGAGCAAATCGAAATGCTACAGGCAGCATTTGAAAAATAAAACAATTTTCTTTCATATAGCAAAAAGCAAGGTGCTCTTTCCAGGTGCAAAACGAGAAAAGAGTAAACCTAGTAACAACATACCAAGCTAGGCTGCAATTTCCGTGGTGATTTGACACATTAAATAACTTAGGATTTAAAATACCTTGTGCTGCAATAATTGTTTGAAAGCTACTTGGGGGAAAAAAAGCAGTTGAACAAGAGCAAGACACACAAAAGAAACTGATATAATCATGCCAGCATCAGGTTATCTTTAGGACTGGCACTGTAATACCAGTCCTGGCTTTGTGATACAGTGTCCCAGATAAAGAAGCAGAACAGTTTCTCTCTTTCTTTAATTTTTTTTTCATTCATATTAGAAAGAAGAGACACCAAGTGAACTATCAATAGTGTCTTGGCAACCTACATACAAACATTTAGCAGCATTTCACAAGCTATTTTATGGCAAAAAGCATAAATTGGCCTATGTGCTAGAAGGCTCGTCCTCTGTTATACCATTAATGACACACTGTTTTTAAGATATCTTTTAATTAATGTGTGGTTAAATAAATCCAGCCCTATTCAGAACCACCCATCAGATTTCATAAAAACTCTCCCTTGATGACTGTATATTGTATTAACACCACTTTTGCTTCTCCCAGTCCAACAGATCCACCTCTGTGGCAAATCTGGGGGAGGTTTAGTTTGTGGAAGGTTGAGTGTTTATATTTATGAGGGAGACTCTACATGGTCATGTAGTGCATCAGATATGGAGAGAAAGGAAAGGAGCGTTCTTTACCCTAGCTTCACCGCAAGGGCAAAAAAGTTTTTTTAAGGGGAAATTGTCTGTACTATTAGAGACTGTACAGAGAATAGATTAGTGTTAGTGTTATGGTTGGAATAAAAGGTTGTACTTAGAGGGAGATTGTCATAGAAAAGACTTTACTGTAAATTGAATTTATTCTGTTTAGGCCACAAGAAAGCTTTTTAAACGAGAAATATTCAAGAGCAAGCTCAGTTTAGAGTGGAGGCCAAAGATATTAAATTTTAGCTTACTGGCTTCAGGCATGCTTCCTCCAAACACATTGGTGGCGGCTGGTGAAAATTGTTGTAATGCTGTATACAGATGAAAGAGCATGTATAAGTTTGGGGCGAATGCCACAACAATGTTCCTGCAAGCAGTCACTCAAATTTAAGAATTAATTTACTTTGACTTTGCTTGCATCTCTGTTGTATTCACTTCCTGCAAATAAGGGACTGACTGAGTTTTATCATATGAATGCTCACAGAAAACAAGATTTAAGGTGTCAGGATGGCGTATTTGCATCAGAAGTGGTATATTTCATATGAGATGGGACATGGCTTGATATAATATGGAGACCTCAGAGCCCAGGTTCAGAGGCAGTTAAACAAGCTGCACAAGCATTTGACTTTTCCCTTGTAAACCAGAGCAATGCAATTACTTTTTGAGAGTACGATGAAAGAAGACTAAATGTAAACTCTGCTCCCAGCCAATAAATCTCACAGAAGCCTAATTGATCGAGGAATGAGGCCTTGAGCTAAGCATGTGTGGCCCAGAAAGGAAAAGTTTTAATTTTTTTAAAAAGTTCCTCAGCTTATTTATCCGCTACCTCTCCCTGAGAGAGACAAAATCCCAAGGCTTTCCTCAGACCCTTCTCTTAGAAATACGCTCATCCATTCAGGGAACAAAAGTGGAACTATGTGACTTGTGACCAATCACAACTAAGAACCACAGAGTATATTTTGAATATCAAGTATCAAACGCATGCAGCAAAATGTTCAGGATTAATCTATGCATGAGAAAATAACACACACATACAGCTACAAACCACGATATAGAAACATCACTTGACAAGAGATTACAGTGCAGTTTTCTAAAACACAGAATGGAGACTTTACTGGATTAAATAAAGCTATGTAGAACTCCCACCTCTTCATCCTTGGGAAAACAAAGCAGGAGGGAGAAGACATTGGTCTGGAATGGTGTTAATTCAGAATTCATAAATAAACTGAATTATAGAGACAAATATCAAAAGAAAAAATCAAATTGAAGTCTGATATAGATCAGGACTGGAATTTTTCTTTTTAAATGCTCTGCCTTGTACAGCTACAGGAGGCTGCATCGCAAGCAAATGGAAAGTGAGACTATTAAACAAAAGGTAGGTATACAATGGAGTGCTCTGGTCTCATGATGTAGTAAAAAAAATTAAAGATTATAATCTGTACCACAAAAAATGTGATACATGAAAGGCGGGTTTATATTAGAGAGGATTTATGAGACGGGATTAGTATTATGTTGAATGATAATTGGCATGATAGCCATTCCAGCTGCTAGCACTAACTAAAAGCAGCAGAGAATCCTGTGGCACCTTATAGACTAACAGACATTTTGGAGCATGAGCTTTCGTGGGTGAATACCCACTTCATCAGACAGAGGTAGTGGAAATTTCCAGGGGCAGGTATATATATGCTAGCAAGCAAGCTAGAGATAACGAGGTTAGTTCAATCAGGGAAATTTGCAGATGAACTGAAACTCAGCAGTTTCTTTTGAAGTCTGGTCCTGAAGTTTTTTGGCGCGGAGGATGACCACCTTAAGTCGCTATAGTGGTGGCCCGGGAGTTGAAAGTGCTGTCGCTACAGGTTTTTGTATATGTGCCATTCCTAAATCTGATTGTGTCCATTTAATCCTTTTCGTAGCACTGTCCAGTTTGCCGATGTACATAGCCAGAGGGGCATTGCTGCATATGATGGGTAGATTAACATGGTGGAGTGCGGGTGAATGAACACCCCGTGATGGTGTGGCTGATTCTGGTTAGTCTGTGATGCGTCGCTGGTGTAGATATGATGGGCAGAGTTGCATCGAGGTGTTGGATGATTGGTTTCTGGAGCTAGAGATTACTATGGTGTGTGCAGTTTTTGCTGTGAGAATACGTTCAGGTTGGCAGGTTGTCTGTGGCAAGGATTGGCCTGCCACCCAAGACCTGTGAAATGATGGGATCATTGTCCGGATGGGTTGTAGACCCTGAGATGCGTTGGAGGGGTTTTAGACCTGGGGCTGTATGTATGGCCAAATCTGGAGTGACCGCTGTTGGTTCTATTCTTGAGGGTGGATGTCTGACAGTAAGGCAGAGGCTTCTGGGTACACGTCACAGCGTGTTTTTGATAATCTAGGAGGCGCGGGATAGTAGCAATGATCAGAACATCTGGACTCTGTTGACTGTTTCCTAATTTCCCTCGTGCGGGTATTGTATTTTGAGAATCTTGGTGAACGATTTTGTAGGTTTGGTCTCTGCTGAGGAGTTAGAGAGATGCGGTTGTACCCTCAGTGCTTGGCTGTAGACAATGATCGGGTGATGTGCCCCGAGATGGAAGCTGGAGCATGAAGGTAGGCATAGCGGTCAGTAGGTTTTCGATATAGGGTGGTGTTAATGTGACCATCACTTATTTGCACCGTGGTGTCTAGAAAGTGGACCTCCTGTGTAGATTGGTCCAGGCTGAGGTTGATGGTGGGGTGGAAGTTGTTGAAATCATGGTGGAATTTTTCTAGAGTCTAGCACTAACTAGGATCTTTAAAATGTTGGAATTGTCAGAGTTATTGGACAATATGCTGAACTGACTTACATCCCATGCAATTCATTACCTGCCATGATGTTGCACATAATGCTTTTCAATGAAGAATGTGTCCCATTGTTTTTAACATTTATAAACTGTTCTGGACTGATGTAGGGCTGAAACTAGGATGACATCTTTTACCAAGAAGAAATCTTGATATTCTTGATATTCTGATGGAGGCTGAGGTCCAGATTCTCCTCTCTCTTTATAATGGTGTAAAACAAGAGTAATGCCACTGATATCAATGGTGAAGCTGCACTGATGTAAAGCCAGAAGTAAGTGAGTACAGAATTAGGCCCTAAAATCATTAGATTCTATTCCATATGCCCTGGATCCTTTCAACAACTTAGACAATTTTTCTTTGATCTTTTTGCCCCTATTCTGTTTACATTTTTATATAGTTTTAGGCATTCATTTTATACTTTCAACAGATTTTATTTATTTATTTTTTTGTTTTTCACTTCTATCTGATCACAGGGGGGAGGGACAGCTCAGTGGTTTGAACATTGGCCTGCTAAACCCAAGGTTATGAGTTCAATCCTTGAGAGGGCCATTTGGGGATTGGTCCTGCTTTGAGCAGGGGGTTGGACTAGATGATCTCCTGAGGTCCCTTCCCACCCTAATGATCTATGATAAGAGCATGATTGATCTCTTTCTTGTCTTATCTTTTTCATAGGTATGCATAACATGCCTGACTTAAAAAGAACTCTCTATGATCTTTTCCTATTTCATGAATATTAAGGCAGTATATACAAGAAAAGCCTTCATAAAATAAAAAATGAGTGTCTAGTTTTTGGTGATAATTAAAACAAACAAACAAAAAACCATGCAGAAGATCCTCATGCAGATAAGAGGCAAAGAGGGCACATGAAAGTAGAAGCATTAGAAAGTGACATAATAACTATTTGACTTGTTAATAAATAATTATTTACTGAATCCCCCAAGGATATAATTTCTTTCAATTGACCTATACTCACACAGCAATGCTGCACCCCCTGCACGTGGTGACACATCATAACCAATCAGGATCAACTCTAAAAGAACCCTATTCCGTCAACATGGAGTCCTAGATCAACTTTTTCCCCCTCTATTGAGTTTTGATATATAGTCCTGTATATTGTATATTCAAATTACTTCCTCATCCTTGCTCTGAATTGCTAAACATAAAAAAAATCTGTGTGAAGTGCAAAATACACTCTCTCCTTAAATCATCTTTTTTATCATACTCCTCAGTCAAATCCCTTGTCCCTGTAAAATGCACTGGGCCTACATGTTACACTCGCTTATGCAAACCTTATGGGAATGAGGAAGAAGATTCTGTTGGATTGCATTCAAATACTACAGATATATTTACAAAATGCATATTGTACATATCTTGGGTTGCCTGAGCAACGAAAACAGGCCTGTGGGTATATTCAAATAATATGCGGAATTAATGCCAAGAAATTTAAATTCTGAAGGTGATTACAGAATATTTTTCCCTGTTCTTGATTTCAAGTTTCTTGTGGATTTCGTATTACCACTAATGAGCACAAGTATTCCAATTTCATATGCACTAGATTTTTACTAGTTTATCCTCATTGTTTTGAATGGAATTATTCTTAATTTGCACAGCTGTTTTCACACAGGCTTACTCTTGTGGGCTGACAATAACTGCTTCTATTACTCTTTGAACAGTTTGTGAGTTATCTGTAGGAAGCCTCACTTAAAAATAACAACACTCCCCCCGCCCAAATAACCCCTTCTAGCATCTTTTAAACTTATGAATGATCTTGCCCACATACAGTTAATAATTTGTTTGATCTTACATGTCTTCTTCATGGGCAGAGAATGGAATACAAGCTTAGCAGGGAGAGCAAGAGGAGAAGAAATCAGATGAATTTTATCAGAATTAGTGAGAAAAGAAAGCTCATGTATTACGTTAGTAATGGGATAGATTAGAGCACAAACAGTGTATACATGTAACTATTCAAGTAAGTTCTTAATTTGCTTTAGCAAATAACCCCCTAGGGAGGTAGACTAGATCAGTGGTTCTCAACCTTTCCAGACTCTTATACCCTTTCAGGAGTTTGATTTGTCTTGTGTACCCCAAGTTTCACCTCACTTAAAAACTACTTACTTACAAAATCAGACATAAAAATACAATTGTCACAGCATACTGTTACTGAAAAATTGCTTACTCATTTTTTTCTGTATGAAATTTTAATTTGTACTGACTTCACTAGTGCTTTTTATGTAGCCTGTTGTAAAACTAGGCAAATATCTAGATGAGTTGATGTACCCCCTGGAGGATCTCTGTGTACCCCAAAGGGTACATGTACCCCTGGTTGAGAATCACTGGACTAGATGGTACATGAATTAATCAAAAAATAGAGTTAGAAACGTTCAGCTCTGGTTACTAGACCAAATTTGGCCTACAGAAATAAAAACCTATTAGCAACCTAGAAAAAACAATACTGCTAACCGGCATGCTCATTTGCATTCATAGCTAAGCAGCTAAAGACAGAAGGAGCACACCAATATACCTAGTCTTCTTTTCATTAAAAAACTCAGTGTTAAGACACGTCTTAAAGTGTTGCTGGGCTATGGAGATGGGACTCCAGTCTCCAGTATATGCACATTTATGCAAGCGCACACCTAAATTGCTTTACACTAGAAGCATTGGATCCCTGATGATGGAAAGTGCATCTCTGGGGATGTATAGAGGGACTGTGATTGCCCGTGGAACTTGCATGAGAGAAACACCTGCAGCCACTCTTCTACTGAGGCACAATAAACCAGCACAAGCCCAAAAAGTGAGTGGTACTGGCCCAGGAAACATATAAAATTATTTAGCAATGGTGCCAGACTGCACATGTATAGGAGGGTGGCAAATGCAAAAAGGGCCAAGTCTTGTGTGCAATTACATTTCACTGGCCTGATTTTCCTTTCACTTAGATCAGTTTTATATCAGTGTGACTCCACTGACTTTGATAGTTACGCCTGATTTATATCGGGGCAAGTCAGAGGAGACTCAGACATCATGAATAGCCTGTCTTCAGACTTGTGAGGCCATGGCTTTCACAATATCAGCATTTGCCAGCTGTAGAATACCATGTCATGTTCTGCTTCATTACCACTCTGAGCCCATCTCTAGGGCCCTTGCTAAATTCTAACGGGTCTGTGATGGGAAGTCCACCCCACATAAGGCCTACAGTGGTAAATCAGGCCAATTAACCTATAGGCCACACCTGGTGGAAAACCAGGGAGTGCTAAGGCCTAATTTGCTGATGAAGTGCAGCTGGGAAAGGAGCAAGGCTGGATTTATAAAGACAGAAAGTTGGCAGTGGAAATGAGCTGCAGGAAAGTAGGGTGCAGTTACTTCCTGGGAATAGGGAGATGTGTTTGAGGTTACAGGGTCTGGTAGTCTGAAGTTACTTCCTGATGTGGGGACCAGAAGCTGTCGGAAGGAGCCCAGAGAAGGAAAGCAGACCACAGTTGCCAGGTATAGGGTTCCAGGACAGGAACCCGAAGTAGTGAGCAGGCCTGAGCTGCCCTACCAGCCACTGGGGAAGTGGTACCATCAGGTCTGTGCTGAAGAAGACTGCCTGAGACCGTTCATGTGGAAGGACTTTCCAGAGTAGGGGAAACTAGGTAGTGACCTGGCTGGAGGGCCAAGTCATAAAGAGGAGGCTGCAGTTCCTGGAACGATGGACGGGCCACAGAGAAAGGAAGAGACAGAATGCGACTGCCAGAAGGGGCATTGGTCTTGCAGAGCTAATCCCCAGAACAGCACAGGCTAGTGGTGAGCAGAGCCCGTGTCACAGGGCCAATTCCATGAGGCGATCAGCACCCTCAACTCTATTGCCTTCTTATTGTTCAATCCCTTCCAAGAAGCTCTGTACTTCACAAGACAAAAAAGGAGGCTGATGAAGAATTAGAGCACTCTGCATGTGGCATCCCTCCATCCTGCTTTTATCTAGTATAAAAATACTTCCCACCCCCAGGAAACAATACTTAAAATACACTTGAAACAAGCTGTTATAGACTCAAAATTTCCTTATGAGCTAAGGAAATTCCCCCATTAGGCAGTGACAGACCCAGCACTTCTGAGAAACTACTGTCAGTCTTGACCACAAGCCAGGATATAATGTCAGCCAGGTTTTGTCTTAGGACGTACTGGAGAAAAGAATGTCATGAGAGCCAGTTTCCACCCCCATGTTTAGACCAAGTTCTTGGAGTTCTTTCTGAAACAAAACAAACCATAGAACCTTCTGAGGTCTCTCATCACTAATTGAACATCACTATATAAATCAGGCAGGGATAATGGAACAATGGGCTGGAGCAATCATCAATGTTGGAGCAAAAATACAGAAAAATTGTCTGAGTATTTGCTAGGATTTTTGATAAGTATAATTTACGGAACATTTTCCAGAATATGACAGGGTCTAGTTAAATCCAGACACGTATCCATTCAGGTTGTCTTTTATCATAACAGTGAGTTCATTATAGAACCTTTGCATTGCTGTCATTCAGGTTATGTTAGCATTTTCATTATAAATAATATATACCAAAGGATTACAACATGGCTATAAAAATCCACTTGTTATTGAAACTTGGCATATGAAGGATTGCCATCAGCACTGCCCAGACACATCTTTTTCCCTCCCTAAATCTGAAAGACAAATAAACAGAGTAATTTGAGTTACTTATGTGTACAAGAAGACAACTCTTACTATTTTCAAACAGATTTTTGCACTTGTGTAACTCTAAAATTGGCTAGATCCGAACAAAACAGCACAGAGTTCACTTTGATGCCTTTTAGTGGACTAGCTAAAAAAAAAAAATGTCGACCTTCCCTTGACAAGGTAAAAAATCTCAGGGAGCCTTTTTATGGACTATATACGCCAAAGGAGCTATAATGCCCACAGAAGTGACTATTACAGATTTTCCCCCAGCAGCATGGCTCTATGCCAATACCACTCACAGTAGATGTGTGGGGCAAATAGCCAGGGTACTGCTGAACTGTAGGTATTCCTGTGGGACCAGAGGTAGCTAAGAGCAAAGAAGAATGGCCCTGAGGCTACTCCAGCTTATGGTGCAGATTGGACAGACCCCAACTGGACTGAGCACAGGGGTAGTGCAAATGTGGTTGAAAGCCACCTTCCCCTTCCCCCCCCACTCACTCCTGCACTGAGCACAAGTCAGCCAAAACAGAGAACCAAGGCCATTGGCTTCAAGTAAGAAAGGGATGGTATATCGGAAAGTGTATCAGAACTGTAGGCTGTTTAATAAGGAGTTTTCCTGCTTGCAGGCTAGAGGAGTTGTGTAGGGGATGTGTGCAACCAGCCTAGATCAAAGGTTGGACAAGTTGTGCCCCTCTGCCTTAGGAAGCAGCCTGCTTTCGCTCTTTCTGGTTGTGTCTTAAAACATTGGAATCTAAGAAATAAAGTAGTGATACACTGCAACCTTCCAACGAGAGTATAGTATGTTTTTATTTAACTCCTCTGTTTGTATGCCATGATCATAACAGAGGGACAGATCAGGCCTCTTGTCTTTTAGGTCATAGGCAAACACAAAAAGATCTAGACTATATATACATATGCAAGGTGTTGCCTCATGTAGTCAAAGCCAGATTCTGTCTCCTAGATTCATGTGCAACTCTCCATTTGCCTATGCAAAAGGAAAGATTTTCCATCTTTTTAGCACCAGTAATAGCATATGCCCAAGATACTAATGAGGACATGTTGCCAGGGAATCAATTGGTCCCAGAATCATTGAGGAGGCACAGAGCTTCAGAGCAGATGACCCTGCCCCCCAGCAGATCTCAGAGAGCCTCAGGATGTGCAAATGCAGTTGAAAGCCACTTTCCCCTTTCCTCCCAAACTCTTACTTGTTCTATGGTGAGGAAGATCCCCACACACACACACCTCTAGTGATATGAGGGAAAGCTCCCTGAATTGCTCTTCTCCTGGTCACTTACACAGATATTTCCAGAGAAGGGGCAATCTGTCCCCATATGCAGATCCCAGTAGGAAGAAAAAGGTAAACAAAGCCCAGTAAAGCAGTGGACTAGACTTACTTTCTGTAGCAGAGGTGACCTTAGCGGTACCCCTTCATGGCCTACCATGGCACTACTCATGCTGCCTCAGTTTCCCTTCAGATCTTCGGTGATCAGCATTTGCTTCCAACATTGTCTAGTGCTGCAGTGACTTGGCCTTCCAGCTAAATCACACCAAGTTCCACACCTTTCAGGTATCTAAGTTCCAAAACAAATATAATGAACTCAAAAGGAAAGTCTTCTATCCCCGTCCATGGCTGGACACAGCCCTTCTACTCAGAGTCTGTATTTTCTAGTAACCCTCAACTGAACTCCCTACTTCAGACCTATCTTACATCAGGGAAACTCTGACAGTCTGCCATCCATCTCAGCATCAACAGGCAAGGCACTGGAAATGAACTCAACCGATGGTCCTGCTTCAAGCTTATGTTCTCTAAGGGAGGCCTCAACTAGCAACAGTCCTTATTCCTGTTCCAGCTAGGCTTCTCTAGTAAGAGCTGGAGGTATGCTCCAATTTCCGGTCAGCTACTCACCGAACTGTGTTTGCCACATTCCAGACCTGACACCTACATCAGGCATAGCAGAGTGTGGCTGACTGAGCCCACTATAGGCTCTTATTAATTCCTTCTTTGTCAGTGTGATATTTGTACATATTTGTATTACACTTTCCTTTACAACTGTGTGGATTGTGGCAAGAGGCAATATTTATCAGAAACAGAGAATGAGGCTAGGACAGAAGGCAAGTATGAGATAGAGATGAATCTCCATTAAACTGGGAGGGGCAATTTCAGCTGGATTTATGTCAAGTGTTAGGAAGTCCATTTTGTGGAGTTTTCAAAGCTGTGAAGCTGGATCCCTCTGAGTTCTATTGGAGATCAGTGTTGATTGCCATTTGCAGAGCACTTTCCTGCTTCTTTCCTGCACATATTTTTTTTTAAGACTCCTGGAAATGCCAAGTTCCAGAGGCCCCATTTTCCCACCACAGGAGACTCCAAGCGATATTTCCCCTTAATTCTGAAAATTGCACATATTTACGCAATCCTGTTCCCACTGAAGTCAATGGGAGTTATGTCACTGACTTCAGTGGTGACAGGATCAGATCTAGCTTGCAGTCGTTGAACTAAATTATCTTTTACTCTTATGATGTTCTTGGAACTTTATAACTCTGTTCCACTCTAATCTGGATAGAACTTTTATAGAGAGAAATTCCAATTCAAACCTGTCCCTCGGTTTCATTAGTACAGTTTTCTGCTTTGATCTTTTTATCTCTTTTAATCATGAAGTCTGAATGATCATCCCCATTGTGGAATATCGTGAATCCCTGCTCCCCTTTCCCACAGCCTAGTGAAGAAAAGACAATTCTTGGCTGCTTGCCATTTTTAGCTTTATATAGATGTTCCAACAAAAGGGAGCAGCTATATCTTTATGTTGTTTTGCATTTTTCAGTCTTTCTCTTTGGTACTTGACTAAGATGACTGCAGCTCTTATGTCCAGCTTATAGAACTCTTGATAGTCCAAAAATGTGTGCATCACTGTGACACTGTGTGATTGATATATGATCATTTATATCAATGATATCCTTATATCATCTCTACCGTTAGACAATTGCAACAAATCTTGTACAAGGCACGTCAATGGAGAAGTTACGATTTGCTAAATATGATTATCCTGTTTATATGCATGTACTGTTTTTGTATCTGAAGTTATGAATGTTGATCATGTACCCATATCACCATTGTGTTTGTTCCTGGGGTAACACCCACAAGGTACTTTACATCCAGTCTAGCCAGCACATTGTGAATGAACTATTCAAGTTGATGGCCCATCAAAGACCCTTAACTCTCACAGTGGGTCATAGAAGAAACTCATTCCACCCAGATATCTCTTCCTGCAGACACTTCAGATGCCAATGGGACAGTGGTTATCCCCTGTGAGTCATCAAGCCATATGAGGATATATGATATGCTCATGTGACCCTGGACTCCATCTTGCACTGGTAACTTTCCACCACAGAGTCTGTGAGCTATGTTTTGAACCAGTACATTTCCGGGCACATGGCAAAGAATATAAAAAACTCCTGGAATAACTCTGTTTTGCCTCTTTCCTGCTCTAATTCTCTGGACTTACAACTAAACCCAGGGTTGTGAGTTCAATCCTTGACAGGGCCACTGAGGGATCAGAACTTGGTCCTGCTAGTGAAGGCAGGGGGCTGGACTCGATGACCCTTTGGGTCCTTTCCAGTTCTAGGAGATAGGATATCTCCATTTAAAAAAAAAAAAAAGGAGCATATTTGAACTATGGACTGATGAACTTCCAAAGATTGGAAGGTCATACCAGACAACTTTACAAGCCAACAGTCTGATAACATCAGTGCTATAAACGTGATGTAAGAACATTGCCACCATTGAATGTATATTATCTAGTCACCATTTTAACTCTCTTCTTCTTTTCTGTGTTAATAAGCCTTTAGATTTTAGTTACTAAAGGACTGGCAGCAGTGGGATTATTGGGTAAGATCTGAGTTATATATTGATCTGGCTGTGTGGCTGATCTCTTGAGATCAGAAGAACCATTTGTTTGATGAAATTGGTTTTCAATAACCAGTCATCATAAATTCTAGGGTCTGGGTGGTGAATTACGGGCTCGAATGCCTAAGAAGACTGCAATTTTGCCTCTTTGTTAACTAGTGTGGTGAGACAGAAGTTTACTCTTTTTACTGACTTGGTATAATATCATGATAAAATAATCACCTGTGCAGGGTGAGTCTGACCTATTTTTCATCCGTTTGTCCTGAATCTGGCATTCTCAGCTGTGACTCACTGAGGCACAGTGACAATTACCTAAAAAAGGCACCTGTTGTCTATACACAGTCAATTTATTTCACTACATTTGAGAAGGATTTTTGCAACATATAGTGCATTTGGCCTCATTAAATAACTATACAATAAACCAGAAGGAGCCAGTTCCAGCCCATTATATGAGTGATAAACAGTTTTAAAAACATGGCCTAATTAAATAATTACTCAACAGACCACAACAGTTCTGATCCATCATGTAGCTAATGTGCAATTTTCAAAAACTACCTAATTAAAGTAATTACCCAATAGAACTGATGGCTCTAAATGAGAACTTATTTTCTTGGAGTACTTGGTGCCTGCATTAAAACAATCTGATTACATAATTTCTTACAGGAGCTATTCTGATCTATATGTAAATAACATGCTTCTGTTTCTGTCACTTTTACTGCTTTTACATTGGTGTAAGTGCACCTACTTCATTAGAGTTGCCTGTGAAATAAACTGGGATGGCGGTGTAGATTCTTCGAGCCCCTATGCAGACAACAGGGACAATCTAGCTCAACATAACTCTTCCGTTTTTTCTTTTTTTTCCTTTTTGTTTTTTGTTTTCCATTTTTAACGTAACACTTTTATCACCTCCTCTCATCACTTTCAATAAGCATCGTATCAGCTACTCACTAAGGAGCACAGAGAAACAACTTGGTTGACTGCCTTAATGGGAAGTTTTCTGAGCTAGGAACAGGCTTCTTGTATTTTTCACCCTGTCAATGTGCAAATTAATCTGTGCATGTAAAGGCCAAAATTTTCAAACCTGGATGCACTTCGGTTGAGATATTCAGTGTTGTCTAGGGGGATTAGAAACATGGTTAAAATTCTCAAAAAAGCACCTACATGACTTAGGAGTCTAAATCTCATTTAGGAACTTAGGAACTGGACAACATTTTTCAGATGAATAATTTAGCTTTACCCAGGTGCTCTAACAGAGAAGGAGAGCTAATAACTGATGACATCTAGAAGGCTGAGGTGCTTAATGTCTATTTTGCTTCAGTCTTCACTAAAAAGGTTAATGGGTTAAAGATTCTCAATACAAATAATATTAACAACAAGGGGGAAGGAACGCAAGCCAAAATAGGGAAAGAACAGGTTAAAGAATATTTAGATAATTTAAATGTATTCAAATGGGTGGGGCCTGATGAAATTCACCCAAGGGTACTTAAGGAACTAGCTGAAGGAATCTCGGAACCATTAGCAATTATCTTCGAGAACTCGCAGAAGACAGGTTTGGTCCTAGAGGACTGGAGAAGGGCGTACATAGTACCTTTCCTAAAAAGGGGGAACAAAGAGGAGCCTGGGAATTATAGGCCTACCAACCTAACTTCAATACCTAGAAAGATACTGGAAAAAATTATTGAACAATCAATTTGTAAACATCTAGAGGATAATAGGATTATAAGAAAAGTCTAGCATGGATTTGTCAAGAACAAATCATGTCAAGTCAACCTATTTTCCTTCTTCAACAGAGTTACTGGCCTACTAGATAGGAAAGAAGCAGTAGATGTGATATATCTTAATTTTAATTAAGACTTTTGATACACTCCCATTTGCCATTCTCATGAGTGAACAGGGTAACTGTGGTCTAGATGAATTTACTATAAGGTGAGTGCATACTGGTTGAAATACTATATTCAAAGAGCAATTATTAATTGGTTGCTGTCAAACAGAGAAGGTGTATCTAGTGGGGTTCCTCACAGGTCAGTCCCAAGTCTGCTATTATTCAATGTTTTTATTAATGACTTGGATAGTGGGGAGTATTCCTATAAAATTTACAGATGACACCAAACGGGGAGGGATTTCAATCACTTTGGAGGACAGGATTAGAATTCAAAATGACCTTGACAAATTAGAGAATTGGTCTGAATTTAACATGATGAAATTCAGTAAAGGTAAGTGCAAAGTACTTCACTTAGGAAGGAAAAATCAAATGCCCAGTTACAAAATGGGGAATAATGGGGTAGGTGGTAGTATTACTGAAAAGGGATTTGGGGTTTATATTGGATCACAAATTTAATATGAGTCAACAATGCAGTTGCAATAAAGGCTAATATTATGCTGGGGTATCTTAACATGAGTACTGCATGAAAGATATGGGAGATAATTGCCCCGCTCTACTCAGCACTGCTGAGACCTCAGCTGTGGCACTGTGTCCAGTTCTGGGCATCACACTTTAGGAAAGATGTGGACAAACTGGAGAAAGTCCAGAGGAGAGCAACAAAAATGATAAAAGACTTTTAAAAACTGACCTAAGGTGAACAGTTAAGAAAACAGGGAGTGTTTAGTCTTGAGGAAAAAAGACTGAGTGGGGGACTTGATAACAGTCTTCAAATATGTTAAGGGCTGGTACAAAGAGGATGGTGATCAATTGTTCAGATAGGACAAGAAGTCATGGGTTTAATCCACAGCAAGGGAGATTTGGGTTAGATATTAGGAAAAAAATGCCTAACCATAGGGATAGTCAAGCACGAGAGCAGGCTTCTAATAGAGGTTGTGGAATCCTCATCACTGGAGGTTTTTAAGAACACGTTAGACAAACACCTGTCAGGGATGAGCTAGGTTTATTCAGTGTAGGGAGCTGGACTTGATGACTTCTCAAGGGCCCCTCCAGCTCTACATTTCTATGATTCTATGATTTATTAGCCAAAAAATGCTGTCTCGTTGACAAAAATGATTTGCAAATTCGCATTGAATTTGGCAAATAGTTTTGGATTTTTTTTTAAAAAGCCTTTTATAAAAAAAAGTCTTTTTTTAAAAAAAAGTTAAATCATTTTGTTTTGACATTTTTTAAATGAATGTTTTGACTTTTTGTTTTGAGAAGACATTTTGTTAAGAAATTCAATGAGATGTAATTCAATAAACAAACACAAACTAAAACAAGCGTAGAAAAACTCCAAAATGTGAGGACAAAACAAAATTTGTTTCAGTTCAAACCAAAATGTTTTGCTTGACCCTGAAATGATTTGTTTGTTTGTTTCAATGAGAAAAAAACAAAAATGTTCCTTTCAGGTTGACCCAAAATGACATTTTTTTCAGTTCAGCCACCAAACAGAAAAAATAATTATTTGCTCAGTTCTTCTTAGGAGCCTAAGTTCAGGGCTACGCCTGGTGCACTGTGCTGATACAGCTATGCTGCTATACTATTCCAGCAAAGCATTCCTAGTGTGGAAGCAGCAAACTCCAGCAAAACTGTGCTTTTGCTAGCATGGTGTATTCTAGCCCCTGCCTCGCCCTTCCTTCCTCCCATTTAAACCAAGCGATACCATCAAATGTGCAGTTTTGCCAGAATAACTGTATTTACCCAAGGGGCTTTTTCCTAGCATAGCTATTTCACTCCCAAAGCACACTCCTGACTGACATAGCTAAGCCAGCAAAAGTTTTTGGTGTAGAGCAGCCAGAGTCATGAAAAGGTCCACGGGACATAGGCTCCTAAGTCACTTAGGCACTTTTGAAATCTTTACCCACCTACAGGGCTGGCTCCAGGGTTTTTGCCACCCCAAGCTGCTGGGGGGGTGGGGGGAAGCTGCAATCCTCTTCGGCAGCAATTTGGCTCCCCGTCCTTCTCTCCGAGAGGGATCAAGAGACCTGCTGCCGAATTGCCGCCAAAGAGCCCAACGTGCCACCCCTTCCCTTTGGCCACCCCAAGCACCTGCTTGCTGAGCTGGTGTCTGGAGCAGGCCCTGCCCACCTATCTTCCATTCAATTGAATAGCTATTGAATTTGATATTGATGGTTGATGTTTTTGGAATTTGTGACCCAAACTTTTCATGACAAATTCTGAAAAAATTTCACCAAAAAATGTATTATTTTTCACCTAGCTCAATTAATGGAACATATATCCAAATCCTATTGATGGCTTTGAGATCTCAATCCTTAATTCCTATCTAGATGTCTAAATAGAAACAGCCTAATTTTTAGTTACCAAGCATGTACAACTTCCCTTTGACTTCAGTTACATCACCACATTAGACTACTTTTATTTAGGGGCCCAAAGAGGGCTTTAGTTGTCCAACAATAGGCATGCAAGTGATAAAATTGTGGGCTGACCTTCTAGGTGACCTGTTTAACTTACTGAAGCTCTTTGTACTGGTAGCTAAAACTAACTCTGGCAGTGACATGCTGGGCACACGTAGATACATGCTGCAGTGAAAAGCAGGGTGTGTGTTCACTGTGGTACTGCTGGGAGCTGCTGGAGCCTTTCACTGTTGCTTCCCTTATTCCAGAGTCCTACCCCACTGCTGGAGTGTTTCATAATGGCAGGGGAAGACTCCAGGATCAGGCAGGCAGTGAGACACTACACTGCTAAAAATAGTACTGTAGACATGAAAGGTCCTGCTTGGGCATGTAGAGAGCCGTGCTCCGTGTATACTATAGGGTTCTGGTATGTCTGTATTCTGTTTGCTGAAGCAGTGCCTCACCATGTGTAACCCCTTTGGGTTTAGAGAGCATGGCCCCTTAAATCTTTTTCCTAGGGGGAAGGGAGAGAGTAAAAAAAAAAAAGGGAGGGAAACTCTGGAACTTGGAGGGAGAGAGAGGCAGCAGCCCTCAGGCCCTCGCAAAGGAAGCAGCAGAGAACCTGCCTGAAGCCTTGGAAGGCCAGGATGGCCTATCGGGGGCAGCCCAGGACAGAAGCCAGGAGGGCACTGTGCCATGGGGGACTCGCCCGAGAAGGACAGGCCAGAGCTGGACCCAGTATCATGGCTGCCCAGAGCTGCATGGGACTGTGAATACTGGGGCTTGTGACTCTGCATTGGAAACAAGGAGGGAGGCTGCTAGATAGTTAAGTGGGGAGGTGGTTGCTCTGGGTGGCTTTGCAGCGAGCGGCAGAAGAGGGCACCAGAGGGGTTTGCTGGGGAAAGTTCACTGGCGCCAAAGATGACCAGGAGCCCCTAAGACTCAGCACTGGACTGGAACTTTGCTCAGGACTCCTGAACTCTGTGTGCAGACACATTGCTCGGTGTCTGCCCTTCCAGACTGTGCTACCACTGGGCCTGTGGGGCCTTGGTTTAAATGCAGCCCTGTTTTACTGTTCCCTGTATATCTCCCCTCATTGTATTTCTCCTCTCATCCTTCTGTAAATAAATATTTCCCTTTCTTATATCCATTGTACATCTCCTGTGGGGAGGAGGGGTGTTCACTCTGTGGGGGTTGGAACAGGTGCCCTTGGGGTAGAAGGGATTTCTCCTGCTGCATTCCTGTCTGTGCCTTCTCTTAGCCACAGCTGCCTGCAGAGCAGACTCTATCTTGGCCACGAGGGCGCTAAAGTTTCATATGCACTCTGTTTATACCCCATGTTAGCTGGGTATGCAGTTTCTGTACTCAATACATCACCATAAGTGTTGACGTACCTTAAAAGGCTTTTGTTATTCATTGTTCTATTTCTCTCATCATAATGCAGTTAGTAACACCAGGGGTATTCTCGTAATGACCTAACTGACTTTGCAAACATAACGTGAACTAACCAAATCGTCTTTTAGCCATGGCAGAGTGAAATCCTTAGGCCTGGTCTGCACTGCCACTTTACTGCGCTGCAACTGTCTCGCTCAGGCGTGCGAAAAAACACCTCACTGAAAACTATAAGTTTCAGTGCTGTAATGTGGCAGTGTAGCCAGTGCACCAGCCCTGGGAGCCGCGCTCCTAGCACTGGTAGCTACTCTGCTTGTGGGGGTGGGGATTTTACAGTGCAGGGAGAGCTCTCTCCCCGTGCTGGTGCTGTGACTACATAGCCACATTAAAGCGCTGCTGCTACTTCTAGTTCTTGCAAGAGTAACACCTCTGCTGCTGGTAACAATGAGAAGACATCCCACTTAATGCCAGGCAATTCATATAGCTTCACAGAAACACACACAAAAACAGGTCCATTAAAACATTGTCAATTTCCAGGATTTTTCCCTTGCTAAAGATGATCCCAAATGACAATATGCCAAAGGAAACAATTTCATTTCAGGGTGGAAAAAAAGCCACATTAGTTAATGCAAAGCTTATCCTTGTTTTTACAGTAACTGCTCATGAGGTGATAAAATCCCAGTGCAGCAGATCTTCAAATGTTAATACTTCACAAACCAAAAAAAGCATCCTGGTATGATCCCAACTTGGCTTATCTTACACAGGTCTGTTTTTTCTTTTTCTGTTTTTTTTTTTAGTCTGTTTAGCCAAAGGTGAAATCAAACCAGATTTTCCCCAAAAGACCAAACTTCAGTGTACTTTCTAACACTAATGTTTCTGTGACTTATTTATTTATTCATTCAATTATTAATTATTGCATTATCATAGAGTCTAGGAACCCTGGTCATAGACCAGGACCACATTGTCTAGGCACTGTACAAACACAGATGAAAACAACGGTTTCTTATACTATAGCCAACACCATGGTATATGAGCACCTTCCAGAGATAAGTATAACAGCCATAATTTCTGTCCTGCTATAGTTCATTGGTGGGTATTGGTGTTAAAAAAGACAATGTGTTTGTCAAAAGTATGTGCAGCTGCTATTTTAGAATTTGGGAAGTCGTCATAAATGTTTGATAGAATTTAAGACTCAGTCATGAGCTGCTTTACACTTCTGAGTAAGGAAGCAAGGGGGCATACAGTTCTCCCTTGCATGGAGGAGAGAGCAGCTGACAGAAGATCATGACCCTTCATTCTCTTCAGTGTGAATGAGCAGTGCTGTGATTGGGAGGAGCCTTGGCTTTGCCCATCACAACACACCAGCCAGCAAAACTGAGCAGATGCAGTAGAGGAAGTCAGCGACACTATAGTGAAATCTACTTCTCTGGAGTAAGGATAAAACAGATAATTTCAGTCCCTGCTCTGCTCTTAGCATATTGCAACTAAGTGCTGCCTCTTCTTCAGAGCTTGTGGAAACTCCACAATGTAGCCCCTAATCAATATCTAGACAATTAAATAAACATCTCAGTGCAGATCTTTTGGCCCTTGTCAGTACATGCCCTGTTTTCTATTTCATAGAGGTGGTTGTATTTCTGCTGAAAGTCTTCCTACAATAACAACCTACAACACTTTCTTCCAAGGATTGTTTTCTACTATCAGTCATTTTATAAAAATATCATAGCTGCATAAGTGTACAGTTAAGCAACTAGGGGCCAAATTCTCCTCTCATTTACACAGATGCAACCTGTGACAGTCTGTACCACCATGTTCACCCCTCTTACAAGACTATGATAAATTTTGATATGATAAAGTATGTCTTCTGAGGTATCATTTGAAAACTCATAATTTACTGATAATTATTGTCCTGGGAAAATACGTGTGGCAACACTGGATGTAAAGTTATAAGACTTTAATGTATGGCATTACTAAGGGCTGGTGTTCACTACAGGGAGATCAACATGGCTGAAATCGATGAAGCAGGGATCAATTTAGTGGGTCTAGTGAAGACCTGCTACATCAATGGCTGAGCACTCTCCAGTCAACCCCGCTATTCCAGCTCTCCAAGAAGAGTAAAGTGAGTGAGCATGAGAGCATCTCCCATCAATACAATGCAGTGAAAACAGAGGGGTAAATCAATCTGTGCTAACTCCAGCTGTTATTAATGTAGATGGAGTAGCATAATTTAGGTCAATTTACCCCATAGTGCAAGGAAAGGGGGAGAGATAGCTTAGTGGTTTGAGCACTAGCCTGCTAAACCCAGGGTTGTGAGTTCAGTCCTTGAGGGGACCATTTAGGGATCTGGGGCAAAAATCTGTCTGGGGATTAGACCTGCTTTGAGCAGGGGGTTGGACTAGATGACCTCCTGAGGTCCTTTCCAACCCTGATATTCTATGATAAAGGCATGTTCTAAGTATAGAAAAGCAGCCTACAAACCAGTTCCTCAGAAACAAAAGGCAAACTTGATGCCTCAGCCAGGTGTCAGTTAAATCAAATGGACCATCACCTAGTTAAGTGGCCATTCTTTGGCAAGGAAAAAGGGTGTGAGAAAGAAATTTACATATTGGCAAAGAACATAAGAGCAGCCATACTGGCTCAGACCAAAGGTCCATTTAACCCAGTATCCTGTCTTCCAACAGTGGCAAATGCCAGGTTCCCCACAGGGAATGAACAGAACAGATAATCATCTAGTGATCCATCCCCATTCCAAAGAGCTGTAGGTTCCCATCCCCACAAATCTTCAGTCTCTTGAACTCCTGTGACACATGGCCAGAAAGGATTAAGCATCCTATAGGATAAATGACCCAAAGTCAACCTTTAGGGACATATTGATAGTTTTTGTGTGTTTACATATATATTCTTAGAGGTTAAAAATGTAACTAAACTGTTCCTGTCTATGCTGTATTCTGTTAATTCAGAGATCAAAAGATCTTAACATTTAAATGAAATGTAAATACAGTGATATCACTGTATTGATTTCTCTTTGAAGTATATGGCAAATCACCTACAAATGGTGAAAACCGGGCAGTTGCCTTATGTTAATCTGTGTGGCTAATTACTAGTGATGCTTAGAAAATGATCTACTTTAAAGTCTCAGTGATTGCCTAAGGATTCTGAGCTGTCAAGAAAAGGCCTGGAACTGTATTAAAAAAACCCTTGGGTCCTGATCCTTTTCATCTCAGATCTGCTATGCAGGGGAAGCTTGAGTCGTAAGACTGAGATCTCCAGTCCCATCTGGATTACCCTGGATGTGAACATTGGACTGAATCTATGAACTAATTCTAAAAACTCTTTGCAACTCTAAAACTCAGCATCTCTACTATGAAACTAGTCTCAGAACTGTACTCATGTCTGTATGTATACTGATCTTTTAACCAATAATCTCTCTTTTCTTTTTTAATAATTTTAGTTTAGTTAATAAGAATTGGTTGTAAACATGTATTTGTGTAAGATCTGAAATATTCATTAACTTGGGAGGTAATGTGTCTTATCCTTTGGGATTGGGAGAACTTTCTATGATGAATACGATTTTCAGTAATCCTCGTCATATTTGACTTGGGTGTCTTGGTGGAAGCCCAAGGTTGGGTTGCTAAAAGGAACTCTGTTGGTTTCTGTGAAAACAATAAGGTATTATAGAAGCTATTTTGTGCTGGCTTGGTAAATCTAAATATTGGAATATCCACCAGTTTGGGGGATTGTCTGCCTCATTCTTTGCAGTTTGCCCTAATTGAGTAACCTCTGTGTGCCCTTCCACCCCCAATGTCACAACCCCCTTTGGAGATAACTCTTAAAGAAGAGGAAAAAAAGTGTAAGAATGGGGAACGGATGCCCCAAATGCTTTCTCCCTTTCTCTCAACCCCCAGCAGCCACCTAAGGAATAAAGAAACATCTTAGAACTGAGGGAGGGCTCCTGCCTGAAAGGAATTCATAGCTCAGTGGTTTGAGCATTAGCCTTCTAAACCCTGTGTTGTAAGTTCAATCCTTGAAGGGGCCATTTAGGGCAAAAATCTGTCTAGGAATTAGCCCTGCTTTGAGCAGGGGGTTAGACTAGATAACCTCCTGAGGGTCCTTCCAACCTGGATATTCTAATTCAGCCAGTAAGACTCTGAGGCATGTGGTGAGAGAGACTTTTTTGTTTTGAATTCACTTAGCTTGTTAAATTAGGTATTAGTTGTGTTTATTTTCTTGGAACCAACTCTGACTTTTATGCCTCATTACTTGTAATCACTTAAAATCTATCTTTTTGTAGTTAATAAACTTGTTTTATTGTTTTATCTAAACCAGCATGCTTGGATTGAATTGTTTGGGGAAATTCCATTTACGATAACAGGATTTGTGCATATCATATCATTAATAAAGTGACATACTTTATATAAGCTTTGTTGTCCAGGAGAGATGGTCAGTACCAGATACACATTTCTGGGAGAAGATATGGGACTGGGAAATTGCTGGCATTGCTCTGCAATGTATTTCAAGAGTGGCTGGCTGTAGCATTCTTACAGTATAGCTGGGAGTAATTTACATGCTGGAGGATCTCAGAACAAAGCAGTTTAAAAGGCACCTCAAGTTGGAGAATAGAGGGGACACAGCTGTTCAACAGTTCAGATTGTACCCTGGGTAATGTCACACAACCCTACTGACATCAAAACATGTATATGAAGTATAGAGGTAATGACTTAAAGTGTAATATGCTGAACGATTTTGAAGGTTTATGGATATGGATTTTGCTATACTATATTGTACAAGCCTGTCTGGCACAAGTGCAATGCACAATCTTCTTTCCTTGCATTTCTTGAACCCTAGTGATACTGGCATCAAGATCCTAATCCAGCAAAAGCACTGAAATGTGTGTTTACCTTTTACAGAGGCCACTCTAGCTATAGGCAGACTAAGCAGCTTACAAAAGCAGAAGATTTTTGGGAAGCTGCCTAGAATGGCAGATTTGGTCCAACCACCCACACAGGACAGAAGGTTGGACAGGCCAAATCTGCCACTCTAGGCCTGTGAGGAGGGGGATTGGCACACTGAAGTTTTGCCTAGGGCCATAGATTTTATTGAGCGTCCTCTGTACCTTTAAACTCATGAGTATTTCCATTGAATTCAATTGGTCTCCTCTTGTTAAGCACATGCTTAAAAGCATTTCTGGACTGAGACCAAATTTGCCCCCTGAACTCCTGAGGTTACTGACTGGTCTTCTGCGTGGAGGGAGTTGGACAATTGAAGGGAACAACAGATTTTGATGGCTGAGTTTGCATCCCATGACCTTTCTTTGATTTGCCCACTGTTTCCTCTCCCTAGGGATATATGATGCCAGCCGAGAACAGACAACATTCCTCATCCTTAGTCAGTGATTGCCATTCCTTGTCCTGCCAACCCACCCTTTGTTGATTTTGTATCTTTTGTTTATGTGATTTAAGCCATTCTTCACTCCCTTGTACTTTGTTTCTTTACAGCAATGCAAAGTGGATATAAAATGTCACCCGGTTAGAATGGGGGCATTTCATGTACACTTTGCACACATCCAGATGAATACACAAGGTGCAAGATAGTGGTGAATCAATTCCAACATCTTTGCTTATGTTAAAGTGATATTAGATTCTGGTTACAAACTGTTTTTAGTCAAACAAATGTTATTCTACAACATTATAGGTACACAGGATACTTTACATTACTTAGGGCAAATAAAGAGACCGGGTGGGTGAGATAATATTTTTTATTGGACCAACTTCTCTTGGTAAGATTGATAAGCTTTCAGACTTACACAGAAGTCTTGGTTGGTCCAATAAAAGATACTACCTTGCCCACCTTGTCTCTCTAATATCCTGGGACCAACACAGTTACAACAATGCAGTAGTAGTGTAAATAACACAGAATTGGTTTTACCAAGTGATATGTAGCAGGGTGCTAGTGCAAAAGCACCTACTTAGCCCCAGCCCAGTCAGCTCCAATCAGGTGAAACAGATTGGGGATGATGGAAAAGGCCTGATCCCAGCCTGAGGATTGGCAACATCTGCTGGCCTGACAAGCCAAGGTCTATAAAGGCTGGGAGGGAGCCAGAAGGCAGTGGGCAGCTAGGGAGAAGTCAGTCAGGGAGGGAACTGGAGGCCTGCTAGCCGAAGGCTGACTCTGCCTGTAAAGGAGGTGACTATTCCTGTAAAGCTTGTATATTGATAGACACTGGTGGTGGGAGAACTTTAAGTAAATAAAGACACAGGTGTTGCATGACCCTGAAACCTCTCTGAGCCTTATTGGGGGCAGCAAGCGAGCCTCAGAAAGACGGATGGGTCGTGGATCCTGTTGCAAGTTGTATAATACAGGAAGGAGATAGGAGACTGAACTGGATAATTAAGTATGCTGTGTATTCCAAAATACAGGGCAAAATATTGGCCCTGTTGAAGTCAATGGCAAAACTCCCATGGACTATAATAAGAGTAGGATTTCACACCTAAGATGTAATTTGTGGGATTCTCCATTCATTTGGAAACATCTTCATGAAAAATATATATTTGAGATCTCTTTGTCTCTTCATACTGAGTAATCAGAGTGCAAGCTTTGAGGACTGCATAATATCAGAAAAAATAACTCCACATACTAAGTCATTTCTCCTCCCTTTCTCAAGTTACACCCACAGTCACGATGGCATAATCTACAAATGAAGTAACTGTATTGCTGAAAATCACTGGAAGAATGTCATCTACATTGTCATCCATGCTAATGGAACTACTAGCCAAAGGACAGAAAATTCAGGGCTCCACCTACGCTGCATCCTTCTTTGCCTCAGGAAAGAAGCTCTTGATTCATTCTCTCAGTCTCATAGCTACTTGTCTCTTCTTATTTATGAGTATTCATGCAAAATGTAGTAGCTGGTTAGCTACAAGCATGGGCAAAAATAAAGTCTGCATGAATATGCTATGAGGAATGAACAGTCTCTCACAAACAAACTCAAAGAAGGAATGATGAGTAGTGATTTGTATGGTTCACCAGCTGACGGGCATTAACAACATCAAGTTCTTCGAAGGTGGTTTTTTTTTTCCCAATTAGAAAGTAAAAGAATTGTAACTGTGGAAGAGTTTGATTTGAATTCCTTGATCTCATTTGTACATCAAAGATCCAGCCCATCCTTTCACAGGATAAAGGTACTTTGAAGCACTTCAGGGATGGTTAAAACATGGCCTTAGGTAAAACGTGTGTGAGATGGACTCCTGGGTGCCTTTATCTTTTATATAAAAATAATCATAATACCACAGGTGCGTGTCTCTTGGGGTCCGGAAGGGATTGGTTCCTAACCCAACACTATTTAATATTTTTATAAGTGAAGAAAACATAAAATCACCACTGATAAAATTTGCAGATGACACACAAATAATTAAGAAGACAGGTTACCAGTATAGAGTGATCTGAATCGATTTGTAAGTTGGGTACAGCCAAACAATATGCATTTCAGTATAGCCAAGCATAAGGTCATACAACTAGGAACAAAAAACGTCAACCCCACGTACAGAATGGGGGACTTGATCCTGGGAAGCAGTGACTCTGACAAAGATTTTGGGATTTTAGTGCCAAACATGAGCTTCCAATGTGATGCTGTGGCCAAAAGGGCTAATAAGATTCTTGGATGCATAAACAGGTCAATATCGTGCAGGAGTGAAGAGTTTATATAATCTCTGATGCAACTGCTACTGGAACACTGTGCCCCAGTTCTGGTGTCCACACTTCAAGAAGGACATTGAAAAATTGTAGAGGGTTCAGAGAAGTGCCATGAGAATATTTAAAGGATTGGAAAACATGCCTTATACTGAAAGACTCAAGGTATGTCTACACTGCAAAAAAACAAACAAACAAAAAAAAAAACCCATGGCAGTGAGTCTCAGAACCTAGATCTACACATTTGGGCTCATGCTATGGCACTAAAAATAGCAGTGTCGATATTCCCACTTGAACTGGAGCTTGGGCTCCCCTTTCTGGGTTTCAAGCTCCAGTTTGAGTGCAAATAGCTACACTGTTCTTTTCAAGCCTGAGTCTGTAGACCTTGCTGTTGTGGGTGGTTTTTTTTCAGATGAGACATAGGCTCAACAAGTTCAATACATTTATCTTATCCAAGAGAAAACTAAGAGGTGACTTGATTACAGGCTATACATTCCTACATGGGGAACATAAATTTGATTTTAAGAGTGTTTTAATCTAGCAGATAAAGATGTAATAAGAGCCAATGGCTGGAAGGAAGCTAGACAAATTCAAACTAGAAATAAGGTGCACCTTTTTAATAGAGGGTAATTAATTGTTGGAACAACTCACCAAGGGTTTATAGTGGATACTCCATCACTGAAAATCTTTTAAATCAAAATTGATATTTTTCTAACACGAATGCTGTAGTTCAACCACAGCTGTTATGACTGAAGCAGGAAGTAATTCAGGGAATTGGCCTGTGTTACTGTGATGCTCTGTACTTTGGGGAACACCCTACACCCCACCCCCATGTTTATCCTCATTATATGATTGTGTGGTATCCAATGCAAAGTTTGTCACGATGGGAGTCTTCAGAAGGCTCATGATGCACTGAGCATTGTTGTTACAGTAATGTTATAGGTTATAATTTCATGTATGTTGTTATGAGGCTGAAAATGTATCCTCATGGCTTAAAATAAGCCCAGGCAAAAACTTTCCAAGACAGAGAGGCAGTTCATACCTCATCAGGGCAGGTATAGGACAAACCTAACCCAGCCTCACAGGAACAATGGACACTGGCCTAGGCAGAAACAAAGGATCTGTTAGACTTTGAGTGAGTTACCCCCTACTTCTTTTGGCCAATTTGGGACTGCCATGAGGTAATGCTTACCTGACTCTGAAAGGGGGGAGGGCAAAGCCAAGATGGAAGAAAGAACATGATAAAAGGAAGAGACGTTTGCCATGCTTTCTCTCTCTTCCACTTAATCTACAGACACCACAATGAGCAACTGAAGTGCTGATCAAAGGGGACAGTCTCGCTGAAGAGCAACCAGCCAGTCTGTGGTGAGAAGCATTTAAGTTTGTAAGGGCATTGAAAGTGTTAAGATCAGCTTAGAACGCATTTAGATTTTATTACATTTGACTAAATCTGACTTCTTGTGCTTTGACTTATAATCACTTAAAATCTATCTTTATAGTTAATAAATCTGTTTGTTTATTCTACCTGAAACAATGAGTTTGGTTTGAAGCATGTCAGAAACTTCCCTTGGGATAACAAGCCTGGTACATATCAATTTCTTTGTTAAATTGATGAACTCATATGAGCTTGCCATGTCCAGTGGACATAACTGGACACTGCAAGATGGAGGTTCCTAGAGTTGTGTCTGGGATCGGAGATATTGGCTAGTGTCATTTGGTTGCACAATCCAAGGAGCAGCTTCCATGCCAGAGGCTGTGTGTGGGCAGCCCAGGAGTGGGTGTTCTCACAGCAGAGCAGGGTAAGGCTGGCTTCCAGAGTCAAGGATTGGAGTGACCGAGCAGATCACTGGTCCAGATATCACCAGGAGAAAGTCACAGTTCTATAGAAGGTCAGACTAGATTATCACAATGGTCACTTCTGGTTTTCAGATCTATGTATTTGTGATCCATTAGCAATCACTGTGGCCCAAATCTCCAGGGAATTATGCCCCTGAATGTTCATGCACTTTGTTCATGTCCTGCCTAGGCACACAAATCCTTGTGCACCCAAGTAAATCTGGTTTGTGCATGCACATATCTATATGTTCACTCAAATCCACAGCTTGTGCACAATTGCTGAGGGATATACATGTTTAAATTAGTGCACACAAATGGGCATTTACACTTAGGGACAAATCTCTGAAAATCTGGCCAATGAACCCTAATGAGACATACAATTATGCATGCAAATGCTATGTGTACGTTGCATTTGGAGTGTGGACTAAAGAGCTGCGAATTGCAGAGCTCACCAAAGTGTTGCAGCCTAACTACCCCATGTGGAGGCTGCTGGCGTTAACTAAAAGGTATCTAGCTTACATTAACATAATACTGCTTGAAAGAGGACTGTGTTAACACGAATAAAGTAACCTTTAGTTTGTGCCAGCAGTGTCCACCCAGGGCATTTAGTTCACATTGCTTTGGTGAGCTCTGCAATTCACTCCCCTGTAGTTCACAGCTCAGCGCACTGTAAACAAGTTCATAGACTTCAAGGTCAGAAGGGACCATTATGATCATCTAGTCTGACTTCCTGCACAATGCAGGCCACAGAATCTCACCCACCCACTTCTGTAACAAACCCCTAACCTATGTCTGAGTTACTGAAGTCGTCAAATTATGGTTTGAAGACTTCAAGCTACAGAGAATCCTCCAGCAAGTGACCTGTGCCCCATGTTGCAGAGGAAGGCGAAAAAATTCCAGGGTCTCTGCCAATCTGCCCTGGAGGAAAATTCCTTCCTGACCCCAAATATGGCGATCAGCTAAACCCTGAGCATGTGGGCAAGACTCATCAGCCAGCACCCAGGAAAGAATTCTCTGTAGTAACTCAGATCCCAACCCATCTAACATCCCATCACA